>NW_020448641.1:4027397-4061113 GCF_003343035.1 Apteryx rowi
CACCGGGCCGCCCGTCATCGTCTCCACCGTGGCCTCGCCCGAAACAAGTAATTCCCTAAGCGTGCGGGTCCGCAGGGTGGTTCGGCGCGGCCGGGTCGTTGCTTAGAAGCCGTCGCATATACCGGGGTTTCGTGCCAAAATATTCCRCACTTCCCTATTTAGAAAAGGAGGCAAACAGGAATTCTTCGTAGGGCCGTGCTGGCTATTCAGAGCTAAAGATGCTGGTTTTCGGCGTGCGGTTAAATTCTAAATATCTTATTTGTTTAGCTAACTTCAGTTAAAAGTGATTGGTATATCAGATAATTGTTCCACAATTAATCTTGCCGGTGCCGCTGTTTGCGTGGAGYGGAAGATTAGATACTGCGCTCGCTGAGCAATTAGGGCTGCAGCGTTTCGTGTGGATTGGCTTTTTACCATTGTTTTCCGACACAAATATGTTCCTCAGAGGAAATGCTTAGCATTGTTTTGACTAAATTTATCAGATAGCTAATGGTGTTATTCTAGAATCGACTTACCTTTGGCCATTACCTAAGTCTTTTCTTCCTATTATTAATTTGCTGTTTTATCAGGCACATAAAATAAAACCCTTGATTTCCTTTTAGAATTGCCTGTAAGTGAAGTGATAAAACTGCTAAAGTAATAGGTCTGTGCTTAAAACTAAAAGCCTGTCATTAACCGCTAGAACAATAAAAATGAATGGTTGCTCCTCTTCGTCCCTTCTCAGAAGGGTTCGGGTCCTCTGCTCCCTCGGCGCAAGGCTGCAGGGCCGGAGCAGGCTTCGCTCGTCGCTTTGGGAAGTACAGAGTCATGATCCCGCTCAGAGCCTGGCAGAAACGAACCCCCCAAACTCCCTGGTAAGCAGCTAGGAGGACATTTGGAGAAGCCATTAATCTGTGGCTTGACTCGTTTGAGAGAAGCGCGGAAAGCCCTGTTCGGTGTCGTTCCTGGTGGTGACGCGGTGAGCAGGGAATTTTCTCTCGGCGCGGTTCGGCCGAACTACCGTGCAAACAAGTCTCAAACAATGTACTGTGCAAGCGTACACACACACAAAGCTTTATTAAAAGTATACCATTTATAGGCATAGACGCGGTGCCAAACCGGTGATGACATTCCACAGGAATCTAAATAAAGAGAGATTTTGCGAGTGGAAATGATAAAGTTGTCAAAACGCAGGCAGCTGGCGCACCCCTTTGCCTGCCTCGCCGCAGTTCCATAGCTGCACAGTAGACGCCTCTTCTTTTAAGGTTATGGATCCTTTATGCGGCTTGTGTAACGTATTGATTCATAAAAGATACTTAAATATTAGGCAACGGGTTGTGTGTTGACATGGATCAGACACAGAAGTAGTGCATCCAGGCACTATTTTTAAATAAACAACTTCCCAAAGCCTGAAAAAGAAGGAGAAGCTGGCACAACGCGGGGAACACAAATATGTTGATTTGTTTGCAGTACGTCTGGCTGAGGCGGTTGCTAACACCGCGGCGAAAGTCCCGCTGCCAGCGGCTGCTGGAGCAAGCGCGTCCGGAGCGATCTCCCGGCGGCGCGAGGCGCCCGACCCGCCTTTCGTGTGTCTCGTGCTCGCCCCGGGGGATTGCGTCCCCCCAAAATCGCTGTGTGGTTCCCGCGCTTTGCAAGGCGCCCGCAGCGCCTCTGCGCTTCGCGGCTCCTGCTCGCTAGTCCAACGTTTTTCTCCCCCTGCGACCAACTCATTTGCATGAGGATGACATTTGTTGCTCCAGTAATTTCATCTGATAATGGCCAGCTTGCAAAGCGGATCTGAAAACATATTCCTTAATTATGTGTTGCTAAGCAACGGGAGGGTTTGGTCATAATCACAGGAAGATTATCTTCTCTCGAAGTCGCTGAAAGGGTTCGCTGAAGTAGGACCCGCAAAATCGTCTCCGTCTTTATTTATCTTCCCTTTTTAGTTTCCAAATAGCGTGAGAGGTTCTGTCCCTTTAAAAATACGTTTTTTAAACCAGAAGTCAAGGTAAGATACGCTGCAAATGAAAGCGTAGGGATTAAAAACTGAAGGCTCGGCCTTGGCGGTTTCTAGGTGTTTTACCTGCGTTGAGGAGTTATTCGTTGAGGACCACCATTTCTCAGGAGCGCTCGCACACAACGTGATAAAAGAATATTACAGATATGTTAACGTGTTTTTAATAAAAACGCTCAGTTTATGACCGAAACTTGACTAAATGCAGAAGAATCGTATTTACCAGCAGAAGGATAAAGGATGAATTTTTAAGAGCCGAGAGCCTTCTCCTCACCATAGATTTGGCTACAGATACTTGATTCATGAGCTGAAAACAACTTGGGTGTCAAACTCGGTCTCCACCTGGCTGCAAACTGCTTTCTGTCGTTTCTCTCTTCGCTCAGTGGAGGGTCGCGAGATGTATATGAGAGTCCAGCAGCGTTGCAAACTTCGTTATGAGAGCAGGGGGTTAAAACAGGTCCCTTGGGTTGTTTGGGAAGGCACGTGACTCCGCAGGGGAGCGATGCCCTCGGGGCTGCACGGCCTCGCAGCCTGGCCGGCGCTGACCTTGCAGGTAGGGGCTGCACCGAGGCGCCGCGTAGCAGGCGGAGAAGTGCAAGGAATGAGCGCCAAAACCGTGTCAGATGGTGGTGTGCCGCCAGGTGAGCTCCGTGCCCACGCTCGCGTTGGCGTCCGTAGTCGTGCAGCGGAAACAGATAGAGCAGGTCAGCAAAGTGCAGACCTAGAAATGGTCGCCAGTCAGGTCACTTGAGCTCTGCTTCCACAATGGGTTTTCAAATTCCTATATTTTGCCGGTGTTTTCGTTAGATTGCCCGATTTACATTTTTTCTTCCAACTTTTCAGTCTTAGAGCAGCTGGCTGATAAAAAATTATGTACTTTGGTAGCTAGGCTGAATTGCTCCCGCAAGCTGAGTCCATCCGGGTTTCTGTTTCTGGTGCTGGAGTTTGGGAGCCAGGAGGAGGAGCGGGGCCTCGTGGCGGATGCACACTTTGGATGAGGGCTCAAGCTCTCGTTTACGCGTGCAGAGAGGGACGCGGATGATGGCAAAGAGCCGATACGCCCAGGCTGCAGAGGGGCTGGCGTGGGGGAGAAGGCTGCAAGCCGTGGGAGCTGCCCTAAGGAGGGAGCAGCTGGACTTCTCCGCTGCCGGAGTAAAGTGTTTAAGAAGAGAGGAACTTAAATTTTCATAAACTCATGAAGAAATATCTTTGGATGCAGGCTAGTTAGATGTTGAAATCCTGACCTTTTCCTGCCCAGGGGAAGCCAGGCCAAGAGTCGCTGTCTTCCCTGGACAACTAATTCTCTCTAATGTGCAGGAGACTCATCTTTTCTTTATCGGCTTAAGGCCCAGCTAGAAATGCTTTTCACCGTGATTAGCTCGGCTCTGCTTATGCTGTTTAACACTTCACTGTGCTTCTTTTGACTGGTATTTTCTAGTCCGCGACAGATAAAAATTGTGCGAGCAGCACACCAGCTGCAGCTGTGTTGCTTGGGATGCTACTGGGAGGAGACGGCAGAGGCGGAGGCGAGGGTCCTGACCGCTGCTCGAGGACGGGCAGAGGTTTCCCCGAAATAAGCAAGCGCGTTTCTGAGTGCCTGCTGTCCTGACGGTCGCAGCGTCATTTGCATGATGTTAACCTGCAGTGTGATGGGGATGCTGGGTGGAAATGCCCCTCCCGGGGAGCTTGGCAAAGCCTCCGAAAGGCTAACGAAGGCCCCGCTCAGCATCACCTGCGCGGGGCAGCTCCCACCAGCCCCGGCTTGGCAGGTGAGCGTGCAGATGTGTATCGTCTGCGGACCTTAAAGTGCCCAGAACTGCTCTCGTTAGTAGGGTAAATAACTGAAGAGCAGCATGTGCAAGCGATGTGCTGAAAATTACCGTGATAAAATATTGGCTATTTTGGCCATTATGTGCACACCATTCACTGGTGACAGAGAATACGCTTTTAAGAGACTTTTTTAAAGGTTGAAACACCCTTTTCTAATGGTTTTATCAAAAGCAATATAAAGCGTCAAACTCATTCCAGTTGCAATTCATTGACTTTAGTACCATGGCAATAAAAATGAATTTGGCCTGTCTGAGGAGAACATGTTGTCAGATGCACAAGTGTTGTCATCTTCAATTTACACTTCCCTTTCACCCTGTGTCTGTAGTTCTCTGTCATTGTTAGGACTTTCATATATCCAGATCATTCTCTGACTATATTTGCTGACTTTTTTTAGCTTTTTCATAAGTAGTTTCCATAGCTACAAACATAAAGTGTTCACAGAGGGGAAAAAAATTTAAAGGTTTCTGATCATTATTGTATTAAACATTTTTTATATTTCTTCTCCTTGTCTTTCTCACAGCATTCAGCTACAGACCAGTTTAATGAAAATGTTGCACTACTGAATTGTATGTTATTTTTAAAAGAGAAGTAGGTGCTGAGATGAATCCTTAAAAAACAGAACTCCAAAATCATTTAGCCACTGATTTAAAATAAATGCTGCAGACGTAGGACATATATTAGTAAGGTTTATATATAGCAACTGGCAGACTAGCTTTTGACTTTTGCACCTAAATAAAACCTGACATTAACAGCATTCCACTGACTTTTGCTAAAGAAAGCTAATTTATAATCTCTTGTGTCTGCTGTTGCTCATGCTTGTTGAAGAAGCGTTACTTGCTGGGGTTTTTTCCTATGCATTATTTTTCCTAAACAGTGTTAGTTTTAGCTTCCATAAAGCCAGGGCAGCGTCACTGCCTTGCCCAGGTCTTGGGTAATTCAGGAGGCCTCGACCTCGCCGTGTTTACCGGGCATAAATGTCGTTTTCTGTCTGCAAGGGCCGGAGAGGTGTGCAGATCCCGTGCTGCCCATCTCAGTTGTGGGTAGGGAGTCGAAACGTGGTGGTAGAAAGCGGAGCGACGCGCCCAGCGTTACCGTTTGGGTCAGGACTTCTGCAGAGCCTTCTCAAAGCTGAGGTCCCTTGGAAGTGCCTGGCCTATAGGCTGCAGGCGCGGAGGTGGCGTCTCCGCGTGTGCTATCCCGTGATGAATAGCCGAGGAGGCACGAAAAGGGCTCTCGGGTGCACCCTTGGCTTCTCTGCYGGTCCTCTTGACCCTCGCACGTTTCCTGACGCTTGTTCCAACACTGCCAGTCCCTGAGCGGTTTCAAGCTGCCGCCTGCACCCTCATCTGCTGTACGGGTAGATGATCAGCCTGTTCTTGTAACGGTCCAGGCTCTGGCTGGGGGCTCTGACTGTCACCCACAGAGTAGCATCCTCAAAAAAAAAAAGAAAAAAAAAAAAAAAGAAATGTCACACACAGTTATTTATTATGTCCTCCTCCTTTCTCAGAGTGATTTATCGTAAAGTTTCAAATTAATATTCCAAACATACAGTAGTTCATGCAAGTGCATATATTTGGCTTTCTCTGTGAAAGGAAGCTTGATTAATATGTGCTGTGGAAGAGAGACGAGAGCGCTCAGCGCGGGCAGCAGAGAGCTTGCCAGTATCTGCAGTGTCCTGCTGGGACGCTGCAGTCATGAAGAAAGCCGACATCGAGCCTTGCTTGTCCCACCTGGTCAGCAGTTGCCATCCATATTGATCACAAGCTTTCCCCATCCTTGAATTCTTGCTCATGTTGCGTGCATCTGAATAAGAGTGGAAGTTTTTGCTCTACAAACTGACACATTTGCTTTAAGGATCTTGAATTTCCATTTTATTTTTGTTTGCAGTGGATGTGGCCCTGTTTCATCAGCAGTTGGGGCAAAAGGCCCAGAACTCAAAATTATCATAGTGCCAGTGATTCCGCTTTAAAGCAATATTAAGCATCCTATCATGCTCTACACTGAAAGTTTTCCTCTTATGGTTCATATTTACTCTGCAAGGGAAGTTGTACTTGCTGTTGGTCCCAAAAGCACGTGCTGCTGAGCAGCAGCTTGGCATCTCCCGGGGGTTCAGCTGGCCAGAGGGTGAGCCCTGCTGTCATCACGGGAGCCAACATACAGGGCCGATAGACTGGCAGCCCCACATTCTCGATTGTCAGCCCTTTTTTATTCCCTTTTTCTGTTTCAGAATCTTGCAAAAGAACGGTCAAATAAATTAGTATCTCTCATTTTTGGAGAATTGCTTTATGCCATGGACAAGGAGTTTCCAAAATACGTAAGGGAGTGAAGAAAGTGATGTTGTGCTTCCATCTAAATAAATGGTAGTTTTCCCATTGATTTCAATAGACACACAATTTTACCCTCTCACTCCTGTAAAAGCAATCAGCTCCATAAAACTTACTTTTATTGCATTTCTTAAAATTAGATCTACAAAACCAATGGTTTCTTTAAGCAAGAGAAGCTGTAAATTTCATGCATTAAATGCCGGTGCATTATTAAAAATAATAGGTTATATTTGTCAAATGGGTAACGAGTAGGTTTCTTTCTGTGTTTTTCAGTATTTTAATGAATACGGGAAACATTTGCTATTTCTTTGCTTTCAGATTTTACCAAGGAGTTCTGGAGATAATTGTCAAATTTCCAAGTGTATATCAATATTTCATGAAGTGCTGTTTTTCCCCGTACATGTAGGAGTTAGGTTATTAGCGCAAGAACTATTATTAACATTCTCAAGCAATGCATAAAAAGGAATTCCACTTAGTAATTGGAAGTTTGCGATTGAAAATTTCCAAAAGAAAATTGCAATAAAAAGAGGGCTCACATGCAAAATAAATATTGGAAATATTGCTCGTGTTCAAATGTTGCATGTCAAATCAATCTGAGGGCTTCTTGCTTGCACTCTGTTCTCGCAGTTCAGGGCCTGATGCAGGGAACGCGGAGGCCAGAATTGGTGCTTTTTGTGGTGCCTGTGCCAGGGGGGCTGCCCACCTCCTGAAAGACAAGGACCCAGTATCTCGCCGTGTTGCTGCGGTGGGGCAGCTTTCAAACGATTTAAACCAAACTTCCCTCCGCCTCCCGGAGCAATCCCGTGGACCTCCCTGGGTCTGTTCGCAGGGACGCAGCTGCCCGCGCGGCGAATCCTTCGCCCTGTTTGGCCCCGTGCCCGGCGCTCGTACCACAAATTGGGGTGTATCTTACAGAGATACTATATCCATCCAGGTCGAGCTTTGGAAAAAAAAAATTTCCACCTTTGTTAAGACCAGCAAATTAAATGTTGTTGAATTATTAAAGCTCAAATTACTTTTAGAAGTGGTACTGTTCTGTACTGATGTTGACTATTTGCTTTTCAGCTAGTTTTGCATTTAAAATAGACTGGTGAGCTTGACTTTGGCTTGCACTACTGGCTATTTGTTAAGAACTATTGTTCTGTTTTGGATGCTTGCCATTTAAGAGAGTGTTTTATTTATACATATGATAAAATGTTTCTATTTCCTTTGGTTTTGGTATTTAAATTTTACATGGAATCATAATATTCCTGTTCTCATTGTGATTTGGCTACTTAGCACAGTTTTATTTTACTCGGCCTAAAACTCAGATGTGTCAGATTGGCCCCTGCTTTGATTAATGAAACAATAAGGCGGTTCTGGCTCCTTGCAATGCTCAGAAGAAAATAAATAACGCCGAAGATGGACGTGATTCATAGGTAGGGACCCACTGTGTTCTGCTGTAGAGAGGATGGTGCACAAAAGCAGTGGGAAGGGCAGAGGTGGCCGCTTTGCGGACGGGGCTGAAGACCATCCCCTGATGTGGCAGAAGGCATCAGGACTGGGATATCTGTTTGTCCATGTTTTGGGAGAATTGTAGGATTAATGACGCTATGGGCTACGCTAAACCAAAGCAGGGCTCTTGTGAAGGCTAATGGTAATACGAATCTTGGTAGCAGCTGAGGAGAAGAAGGAGAGGTGACTGTTAAGCAATACTGACATGGTGACAGTGTGTGCAGATAGCCAATTTGCGCGGCTCGGTATTATAAAATTCCAGACTCTAAACTGAGGTTTTTGTGAGAGGCAAGGTGGTGCTCAGATGCAAACATATGCATCACTAAATAAAATGCRTCTGGTAAGGGATTTGCAGCCGTGAGAGGTGTGTAAGGTAAATCCGGAACAGATCCTTTTGACCATCCTTTTATTATGAGGTGGTACAGGGAAAAGAAGGAATTTGGGAAGCCAGAAGTAAATATGATGTTTATAATTTGTGCTGACTGAGTGCCAAAACCAAGTTTTCTCTCTTGGTGGTTGTTTCATTTTAGTAGATGAGCTTTCTCCTGGAAGATGCAAAGGGAGGTACCCTGGCTGTCTTCTGCTTCCCTCAGGTGGTCATCCATGTAGAGGTGGGACTGCTCGAGCAGAGGTTGGAGAGAACAAGTGACCACTGGGTTATTTCTTTACCAGTTGTGGTATGAGGGAGAAGGGGTGGAGGTACTCAAGGGGGACGGCTCTCCCTTGGGGAAAGCAAATCCAGCCATTCGGTGCAGTCCTGCAGCCAGGTGAATGGAAGGAAGGTGTCTCCTTCGCTTGGTGCAGACGGGACGGGGCATGTGTGTTTGTGCGGAGTCAGCTGAGGCAGGGGAGAGAGGTAGGATCAGCAGAGAGGGAGGCTGGTCTTTCGCAGTCGTGAAGAAGGCAAGCAAATTGGCAGAGACATATGGAAAGCAGATCTCACAGAAGGACGGGGAGAAACAACATTGGCTTCTGCAAGCCTCTGTGCTCRAGAGGTTGCTGCGCAGTGCCGATTCGCGTTATGCAACCAGTTTGTAGCATGGGAAGTAGCAGGGCGCTTAAATGAGTGCCAAAGGAGATGATCTACCATCCTCCCAGGGGAAGAGCGAAATGCTTTGCTGCCGGAAGGAAGAGATGTAGCATGCCAGTAAGGGAAGAGCGCTGCTTTAACTCCTTCCGGAGAGCATCCCGCGCTCCTCAGAGAGCTCGGAGCCCCGAGCAGCCGCTGGCCTCCAGAAGATAAGCAGTTTGCAATGCAATCTCTGCATCGCTTGCAATGGTTTTATGGGCCTGTCTTGGGTTACCTGCACCACATGCCAAAGATCCCTAATTCTTCGCCGCCGTGCCCTAAAGGGAGCCGGTCTCTAGGAAAGCGTCCACACTTGGGGACAGCGCTGCTGGTAGCACTCACAAAGCATTTGCGTTTTGCATTTTTGGTAAGCTCCTTCTCTCGGATTCGTGTAGTTACTTGCTTTTTGTGGTTGTCTCTTAGCTTCTAGCCTGCATGGTTTCAGGAGAACGCAAAACTCTGCTCGAGTCCATCCAGAGCCTGCAGCCCTAGAGCAGGGTAATGCGTACACACAGRATATCACGACGCAGTGTTTGGTAAGCGGGCCCTGAGCTTGGGGGCTGAGCAGTGGTTTGGAATCAGAGCGCTTGGCGGTATAGGAACTTAAAATTGATTTTTTTTAAATYGATTCCCAGAGCCAAGATTTCTCTCCACATCATTTAAAATTAATTTTCTCCCCAACGGAGCCTGTTGCCTTTGCTTCGTCGCTGCATCCCTGGCTGTGCTGGCTGCCTGGGCGTCTGAGCGAGCCCCGCAGAAGCGGTTTTAGGGCGTTTTGGGGCGGCATTGGCAGCGCTGGGAGCCCTCGGCACCGGGACCTGCCGTAGAGCCCGACTTCCCCATGGCTGCACCGGGCAACTCTCTTCCATCTCCCACATGGAAGAGACTCATGACGCCGTCCTCGGAGATTTCCCTTTGTGGTCAGGCATGGAAAGCTCATTTTTCCCTGTCTCCTCTCGCCTTGCGGATCTCAGCAGTGGCCCTCGACCTCCCGCGCTGCGGACATCTGCGTTTCCGTTCGATTCCTGGTGGCCGGCTTGAAGCAGGGAAGTGCCCCATGCTCAGTGGTAGAAGGTAGCAGCACATCACGGCAACGAGCTTGCGCAGCCCCACGAGCCACAGCTTCGTGTTCAATTACAGTAAAAGCGTTTTAATTCTCTCCCTGGAATACGTCCACGACCCGTTTTTCTTCTTGGCCAGACTTTTTTGCTCAGGAACAGGATCAGTATGTTGGTTCTCTCCTGCAGCCAAGAAGGGTTTTCTCGGTTTGCCTTCACGGGATTTGATTTATGGTGGGCTGTTTGGAGACACGGCACAGCTGTCTTTCACCTAGAAGCAGTGTTTGGGCRCCGGTCGCTGGATTTCCCATAGGTAGATGCTAGATCATCTTAGCGCAACGGGTATCGACTGCTCTCTGATCACGCGTGGGGTGCTGCTCCTGGAAACCCATAGCCCCGTACAGGGGACATTTACAGTTTCTCTGCCTGTGGTTGTTTTTACTCTTCTGTGGTTGCCCACCTCTCTGTTGGGACATGCCCTGTGCTCGCCCAAGAGGTGTGCGCGCTCTGTCTCTTCTTAGAGACTTTATTATGCTTTTGAGGTGGGATCTCAGTGATTGTAGGGAATCAGTAAAGCATTGCAATTCAATGACTTGGTCTGATCTTTAAAAAAAAAAAACAAAATCTTCCTGATTATTGCTCTCCCATTCCCTGCATTGCTCCCGAGTTCCCCCATGTTTCCCCCACTGCGGCAGCACACCTGGGCCCCACGTGGCGCTGGGCAGCGTGTCGGACAGGCGAGCAGGGAAAGCTGGCAAGCACGCGAGCTGCAAGATGTGGAGAAAGACACATTTTTTTCAGGCTTTGTTGCAGTCGGCAGCACGGTGTCGGTACAGCGTCGCTGCCCRCTCCCGTTGCCAGCAACCGGAGGAGGCCACCTCCGCTGTCGTGCCGACAGAGCTTCGTGGACGCCGCTGAAACTTGKCTGATGGATGCCCTAAGACCGTGCTTAACTCGACRTATGCAAATAGTCCTGTTGATCACRTTGTGTGGTTGGAGTCCGTGACATAAAGGGCTTAGCTGGAGCGGGGGGGTTTCCAAGGATAGAGCGGCAGCTCTTGAAAACAAGGCAGCGGTTCTTTACATGTCACGCCGAGGTCAAAAACTGGCAGTGCTTTGCTTTGCATGGGGTCTTAAATCATCTGTGGGTTCTTGTGAGCCTTGTCAGAACGCTTTAGTTAAGGCTAAGTCATATATGCAAGCTTGTGCCCTTCTGCTTCAGCAACAGGACCACGCTCAATTCTCAGCCTAATAATTACAAGTGGTTTTGGAGGACCGATGGGACTGGCAGAGCCTGTTTCTGCTCCCTCCGTAGCTTCATGTGCAGCGGTTTTTMCTTGCTCTTTGCCTTGACTGTTTGTAGCATCGTTTTCCTCCTCCTTCCGAACGCAGCCAGCTTTCTAATTAACTCGACCACTGTGCAGCCGCTGCGGCTGTTCATCTGAGCCCTGCGTGCATACCAGAGTTTCCAGTCCCCCCCAAGATTGTGCTGAAGCTTCTCCTTGCTACCGCTGAAGGCAAGCTAGGAGCCTTTGCTTAGGGCAGGCTTTCTCTTTAATTCTGTTAAGGAGCGGGCACACCGCACCGATCACGGCAGCGTGCAGCGCAGTCGCCCTCTCTAAGAGCTTCAAATCCACCTCCGGCTATACCAAACGTTACCGAGGCTATTTTTCTATTGGATTCTTCTATGAGAAAAATTAGTTATGAGAAATAAATATCACTTTGTGCTGGGCTTTAGTGCTTTACTGCTTACTGGGCTTTGAGCCTGGAAGGATTTAAAAGTCATCATGCTTTAAGGGAAAGTTGTAGCGAAAAAGAGGAGGTGGAGGGTTGTTCCAGCCAGCTGTTGTGATTTGGGAAAACGCTTGTCCTGACCAATGAAAAGGAGACCAGGATTGAGACAGAGAGGCAGCCAGCGCTGAGCCGGCTACGCCCGGTGAGATTAAGACAAAATTAGAAACTCGATTTGCAGGGGTTTATCATTTCCTTTGTATTAAAATATTAATACAAGCAAATCTTTTCTATCTTAGTTGTTATCATCTCTTACGCTTTTTGTTAATGGGCATTGTCCTTAGTTTATACTGCACTGATTGCCGTCTGAAGCAGCGTGGAGGCACGTCCTCACGCTTTACTGTGTCGTGCAAAAGTACCTGGTCTGCAACGGAAAAATACGTGCACTTCTTAAAATGTGTGTCCCTGCTCCCTTGGGAGGCTGCAGCTTGGGGAGAGTCCTGCAGCCAACRCCGTGCTAGCGCATCGCGGTTCAGTGCTTTCGGGATTTCACAGTGAAGCACACAAACTTTTTTCCTCGTTTCATGTCTGAAGTACACAAAATTCAGAACATATGCATCACGTCAGGAGTAATTGCTCTTGCCAGTCAACATAGAGGAAATCCTCAGACCATGTCTGCTACTCTGCCCATGTGCTGTTATCAACATCGGGACCTTCTGCTTTCAGATTCATTTTAGGTTAAAAATAAACTGCAAAGACCTAGCTGTTCGCACCTGGTCACTTGGGCAGTTTTCATCTCATTGAGAAAAGCAGCGTTTGTGGCAATACAAAGTCCTCTCGGTAAAACTGGGTGTGTAGAGATAGGGTAATAGGAGCATACAGCGTGTAGGAGTATTTACCCAGAGCCCTGCTCCGCAAATATTTGTATTTATTGTATTTATTAGGCAAGTAGATCCTGCCTTGGCCTTGCAGCTCCTCGGCGCAGCGGCTGGGGGCGGAGGTGGCTGAGCACTGCTGGTGCCAGAGACCGTCCTGGCCAGCGGCGCCCTTTCCGCGGTGGGGGGCAGCAGGGGCTGCGGCAGCAGAGGGCCCAGGAGTCCGGGGGGCACTGCGAACGGCAAGTCCTGCTCCGCTGGGCGCTGCTCGGGCAGAATTAGAGTAAGTGAGCGGGCAGGGAAATTCGGACAGCGAAGGTAGGAGCCTGCCCTCGTTTCCTACGAACCGTTGGGATGCTGTAGCAAGGAGTTCGGAGTCAGGCAGGGAACMGTGTGTGTCTTCCCACGTTTCCTGGGCATTCAGGTAGCTGGTACGACGAAGGACTGGGAAGTTTGGGCAAGTGCAGAGATCTCACAGGGAGCGTGCTCCGTGTGCCTCGCGTGCGGCATGGCCGGTGCAGGGAGGTACTGTACACCCGCACCCTCTCGCTCCGGGACGGACGGCCGCCGCACAGGTCAGAGCAGCTGCGGAGCTGCCCCAGTTTGCACCATGGCCGCGCGGCTCGGCGTCGCTGCGGGAGAGCCGCGGTGGCACGGCGCTCGGCTGTGGTCGGGCTCTCCGTCCCCGTAGATCCATTTTCTACCCCTAGATAGGTCCCGTATGGAAGGGAGTTCTCTACTAGCCGGAATAAAGACACTGAGCAATCTGCCATCGTCAGTTAAAGCATCTAGTTATTCCAGGCATAAAGAAATGTGATTTGAGGTAGAGGATACGAAATACATTTGCAAGGCATCTGAGTCTGATGCGAAGAAATTCTTTCTTTCAACATTGTTGTTGCCAATAGCTTCGCTTGTGCTCAGACCAAAACTATTTTGGGTGGAACATTTGCTCCCTACTTTCTAGAAAGCTTGGGCTCAGGAATGAAGAATGGATTCTTTTCACTAGCCACAGCTGGTTTGAATGATTCCCACACTGAACCCATTGACTCCAGGCATTTTTAATGTGAATCAGAAGGAAGTAGCAACCGACTTTTTGTTTATGTGCCTGTCAGGGGCAGAAGGAGCGAAGCAGTCTAAAGTTGGCTGAATGCTTGAATCTAGTGACAGAGGAGGTATGCCGTTGGGGGCTCGGTACTTCATGCTGGCAGCAGGTGTGCTTCACCGGTTCAGTCCAGAGTAAGGTGACAGAGGAGGATGACAAAATGTCCCACCAGGCTGCTGCGGACCATGGCAGCTGGGCTGCGTTCGGTGCAGATCTGTTGCACTCATTCAATGAGAGCTTGAAGAGGAGAGGAGGTCTTCAAGAACTGTGACCCTTGTGTTATATATAATTATCTTGACCCATCAGTGGCATTTGGCTAACCTTTGAACAAGGCACTGAGAGGGATCTTCTTCAGAGCACTCTCTCAAGGTGTGTTTCTTCCCAGGAATAACAAAATAGAGTGAGAAACCTCAGGAAATCACTTCCAAACCTTCTGGCTTAGATGTGTTTACCCTTCTTTTAGGTGATCATTGTTTAAAACTTTTAACAAGTTGCTGCAGAAGAATCACCTTCACTTTTCCTTCTGACAGAAGAGGGTATCAGGGAAACAAATGGCAGAAGATGTTGTCTGCTTGCAGAGCAGGAACAATAGGTCAAGGAAGGTGACCTGCTTGTTGGGCTTCTAACCAGAGAGAGCTCAGGAAAACTTGCTGAAAGTAATGTCACTACACGAAAAAATTCTTTGGGGTAATCATGAAGCCAACTCTGTCTTCTTAGGTATTCTTAAGAAAATCAGCTGGCCATGAGTGTATTTAAGATTTTTTTTACAATATTGAGTTTTTCCTTGTATTATAAAAGGTATTAATTAGAGGAATCGGTTATACTGAGTGCTATCCAATTTACCTCTTGGGTATTTGTGAAATGAAGCACGGAAACACAGCCATGCTTGTCTGTGTGTGGAACTGTAAAATTCTAGTTTCCCTGGGTTTCTTGATGAGTATTGTGTCTTACTTCACATTTTTGCCATGCAGTATGTGCCTCTTGGTTGCTGCCCACGGGGCGGTTTTGTGTCAGTAGGACAAAGCACTTTGGGATCCCGCAGAACAAAAGCACCACGTAAGACCTTGGTTAGTGTAGAAGCTGTCCTTTTCAGGATCCCAGGAAGGCATATATGCTTTGTAATCTGCATGATGTAATTAAGTGTATAAATATAGCGATAGGGATATGGTGCATCAGCATCCGTCTCTGCCAACTGCTTGCTACTGCAGTAAGGTTTGTCAACTTTTTGGAAACTCCACTGCAGGGCTCTCCTGAAAGAAAGAAAGAAAGAAAGAAAGAAAGAAATGGCATCTGGGTAGTTTGTTTTGCCATATCTCATTCTTCTGGAGGGCTTGTGTCACAGTTTTAAAATTGCTAAAATCTAGTTTTTGTGTGTTAATTGGGAATAACCATAGGGTATATAACTAGAGCTCTTAGGTTGATAGGTGATAAATTTTATGGAAGCAATAAAATGTAGAAAACCATTAGGGGGAAATGGCTTACTACAGTGATATAGTTCAGTGTGATTTATAGTTTTATAACTGTAGGCAAAATTGAAATATTTTCACCGTCTTCAGTATACATGATTAGATAAATCTATAGTCTGTGCTTACCTACATCAGAATTGACTTTCTTTTCTGTGATAGTGAAGAGATGTAAAAATGAAGACATTTTCTGCTCATTATATTTTAACATCCTTTAAAGTGCAGTCAGTTTCTGTAAGGCTTTGGATTTTATTCTTCACTTAATGCAGTGAGGATGTGTGTAAGGAATGCCTCCCGGCAGCCGTGGGAGTTACAGCATAACTATCCTTTGCATACACAAGAGGATAAGACACCTTAAATGTGGAGATTATTGACCAGACTTCAGTCCATAAAAAACAGAGAGAAACTAAGGATCCTTGCGTTAGTGCTTTATTCCAGCATCTTGCTCTCTCCTTTTTAATTTCTGTTGCGTTGTGAGAGGTTCCCTGCCTGTGGGAAGAGGGGTGCATCAGAGTCGAGACCTGGAGGGTGCAGAGCAGAGCAGTAGCTGCCTGAGCTGATGGAAGCAAGCAAGGTGCTACCTCCACCTCGTGTGTTCTTGAGTCGCTGCCGTTGGTCACTCCAGCACCTTGTACGGTGGAGCGGTAGAATGGTTGCATCAGATTTCAGCATTAGGATGTTGGAGCAGAGGGCTGGGAATCTGGCACGGGTCCAGCTGGACCAGCAGAGTGGTCGCTGTCATGTTGAAGCATGTGGTGGTCTTACCCTGAGCAAAAAGGACTGTGTGAATAACAGTTTTTGACTTTCTGTGGTGTTAACGCTCATACAAGTATAATGTCCATGCTTTGGTGAAATCCTTTGGGCTCTGGGCTGAGGTCAGATGTGTGTGGGGAGCTTCTGGGCCTGCCTGGATGCTGGGTCACACGTGGACCTGCTGGGAGGTCGGGGCTGGTGGTGCCTCCAGCGAGGTGAGAATCCTCCTGGCTCTCCAGGAGCTCCCTTCTCTCCCCAACTTCTCAACCTCAGGTGGATGGGGCCCATTAATCACAGAATATGTTTCATCCCTGCCAGCTCTGGTATCCCCACCACCCCTCGCAGAGCTAATATCTGGTGCAGTGCAGCAGTGCAGTTTAATTTAAAACCTAAACCAAGTTTCCCTGTGAGATGACACATGGAGATAACATTTTCAGGGCTCCTGTTAAATGGAGAGAGTGACCCATCGAAGTGCAGCCTGTGCCGCGGTCCGTCGCAGGGATGATATCCCCGCCTTTGCTCGGGGGATATTGCACAGCGATACGGCTGCTTTTGCAAGCCTGCAGGGACGGAGGAAGGAGGCGAAGGTAGCCGTGAAGGGGAGAAGCCAGTATCAAACTGTGGTAGCATACAAGTAGCTACTAGTGCTTGGAATCGAAAAATAAGAATTGGCCAGTATGTTGTACAGATTAATGAAGATGAAATGTGCTGTATAAATACATCAGAAGCATGATCATGGAGTTATCCCTTGGGCTACGCTGGCTCACAAGGAGAAAAGGTTGATTTGTATTTGTAGATTATTTTGTTTGCTCTGCCAATGTTCATTTTTGTCTTATTATTAAGGCCAGGAAGTGTATGGGTTTTTTGCTCAAAGATGTAGCAGATTAGCAAAGATGTTTCTAGATTATCATAGTTTAAATAGCTCTCTTTCAAGATAAATTTTTCTTCCATCATTACTTGTGGGTTTGCTGTGATACTGTTTCAAACACTGATGATAAATTAAGGAGACTGTAAGCTCTATTATTCATGGAACTGTGTAATATTTGGATGTTGAGCATGGTTTCCATAAATCAGAAGGTGCTTGTATGCTGCTGACCCGAGGGAGTGCCCTGCAGCTAGCGCAGGAGAGGTGGAGAGGAAGCTGGCCCCAGCGTAGGAGGTCATCTGAGAGGAGCGGGTGTCTAATCTAGCCGCAGTGGAGCGCGCTGGCGTCCGTCCGGGGATCTTCGGAGAATTCCCTGCAGAAAACCTCTCCGGGGTGGTCTTGCCTTGTGCTGGCAAGTGCCATTTCACGCCACAAAACATCATGGGATCTGAGGGTGAATAATTACGTGTGATGTTGAAGTTAGGGATGGTACCGAGTAGGCATTTTTTGATCATTTCCATCACCTGGGGAAGAGGAGCTGCACGCCTACACTGGTGCCTGGCAGCACGCCCGGCACCAGCGGCATTCGCAGGAGGGCTGGAGATGCACAGGACGCACGAAGGCGGGTGGGCGTTGCGGTGCTAGAGGAGCACGGAGGCGAGGTGGAGCTGCGGGGCACGGCCACCACCAGAGGTGGGACGCAGCTTCCCTTTGAGACCTTCCTGTGACCCACCTTTGATTCTGGCCAAAGAAGTCGGGTCTATCAAGTCATTCGAGACCTCCGCAGAGAAGTTTGGGTTTTTTCGGGCCATGGTCAAGTCTACAGGCTTTCAAGTTGGTGATTTATCAGGGTGACGCAGGTGTTGTTTGTGAACCAAGGAGAACAGGAGTGAAGGATTGGGCTGTAGTCCGTGGTCCTACCCAGAGATAGGTGAATACAGTCCTACGACCTACAAGTTGTGTTTTACAGCAAGGCACTAAGGTGTAGCTAGCAGCCAGAAAACCTGATAAAGGGGGGTGAAAAAGAATGTGAAAGTTAATCATTAAACTTTTTCTGTTATTTTTACTGAGCCTGGAGAACTGAAGCTGGGCAAGGTTTGTAAGGAGAGATATCTTTTATTAGACCAACTTGTATAGTTAGAAAAACATGCATGCTTTTGGGACCACATGGTTTCCTTCAGATCTCCACAATTGCACATTACACTAAAACCAAAATTCATTTAATTTTCAAAAGGTTTAATGGATTTTTGAAAGAACTGAATATAAAAGCAATTCACAAGAAATATTTAAATTGCTTAATTTGATTTGAGCATTTTAGGAAAGATTTAATACCCCTGAATTCCAAACGATTTTTTTTTCCTGGTAAAAACCTTCTATCTATATACATGAACTTAAAATTTCTACTTGCAGAATCAAAAGTGTGTTCTTTTGTGTGCCTGAGAAGTCTTTGCAAGTAGATGAGCATGTTTTTATTTCTTTCTGAGCTAGTTAAGACAACCTTTTGCAGCTTCAAAATGCTCTCAGCATACAGTAATTATCAGTGAGCAGATCCTGGGGCTCTAGAAAGGTGCAAATTCAGAAGATTAAAAAAGGATGGGTTTAGAATAGGAGAGCAGTTCTATCCCCTGACCATCTCTTTCTTCCCATAAGTCTAAATAAATTGATTAAATGAGTTGGGATCCTAATATTCTAAGGTTTGAGAATTTGATATTAATCGGTATGCTTTCTGTGTCACGAGAGATAAGATGCTATTATTAATAAAATTTTCCAGTAGGAGACTTTGCATGTTCATCCTGACCTCAAGAAATTTTCAGCGTGCAGTCCAGTTTTGTGTTGAGATTTTCCTTTTTTTTCCTTTTGGAGTGCTTTTTTTGATAAACTTCTACGTCATCCAGTGCACCAATTTAGAATTCCCTCAGTCCAGCTTAGTCTCAGCTATATTAATGCATGGCTCGAGGGCACAAAGAGCTAGAAAGGGCTGTACTGTATGACGTGTCTAAAATCTTTTCTCAAAGAAGCTGGATAAAGAGATCGAGGTTTCTTTTCTTTTTTTTTTTTCCCATCAGAATGAGCCACCGTACAGGTGACTCAGAAAGAAGAGGTTAGGGCGAGATTTCCTGTAGCACCATCCTCTTTGAAATTTTGGGTAGAAAAGCTCTTCTAGGATCTCACTGCAAGCACAGTACCAGACAGAAACAAATCCTCTCTGTGATCTGTGTTTATTCTACTGCTGTATCTTGGGAGACAACTTTACAATAATATTATAAATACTAACATATTCATATTAATTAAGGAACGTGGGTCGAAGCAGGAATGAGCATCTTCGCAACACTTCTTCTAAAGAGGTACGTAAAGAGTTGTGTGGGTTTTTAATGCAGTAATGACCAATAGATCCTGCCTGAGGTGGAACCAAACATTTCTACTATGTCGTAAAGGGGAAAGGAGATGTTGGGGCTGGGTGGGACTCCAAAGGTATGCTCGGGGAAGAAGGTGGGGGCCGGCTGGGTTTTCCCCATATCTGCTGTTGTCCACAAGGACATGTCCACATGCTGCGAGCAGAGCTGCTAGTTTGCACCTCCAAGAGATGAGGCTCGGGCTGCCGGATGAGCTGCTGCTTTTATCCTCCGTGTCACCGTGGTAGCTGGGCGAAGATGCGAGGCAAACAGCCTCACTCCGTAAACTGTTCTTCGGGAGAATAAAATCAATTCCCGTGTACCTCTTTCCTGCGCTATGTGACGTAATAATCTTCATCTCCCATGACCATCGGCCTTCTAGGTTGGCAAATAATTGATAGTTCACCCCAAGGTGAGATCAGTCCAATCCAAGGAAGCATTTCTATTAAGGATAATGCACGCTGAAATACATGCTTAAGTGAAGTACGCGCTTGAGTGCTGGCCTCAACTGGGGTGGGTTTCCTTGTGGCCTTAGTAGCCTTCTTGGGTCGTGGTGGTAGGGCTGAGAGCTGGAGGAGCTCAGGAAGGGTCACCGGCATTTGGGGGGAGCCTCAGATGTGATGCCTGGGCAGGAGCCCCTTGGAGAGCATGCAAATAGGTTCCTAATTTGCTTGAGCTCAGATTTTGTGAGCCTTGGACCAGGAGGAGGGGAGGGAAAAAAGGAAAAGAAGGAGGAAAAAATTGCAGAAAGAGGCTTTGAAAGGAAGGGAGGACTCAGTGCCTGTCATCCCGCCTTACCCGAGGGCGAGCCAATGGCAGTGGTGGTAAGTGACTGCCATTCCTCTGCTAGGACATCGCCAAGCAAACCGCTCAGATGGGTCTGTGTGTTTAGAGCGTTCTCGTGTCCATGCTGGGAAAGGAAATGCAGTCCAGATTTCATTTGCTAACCCCGCTCTACCCCTGGGCAGCAGGTGGGTTTTAGGAGTTGCTGCTGCGTCCAAAATTTGTTTATTGTATTTTTATGCTTCTAGGCTATTTCAGATTTCAACAGGAGTTCAACATGTGCCATTTTTTTCAATGTAACTGTGATAAAATCCTACAATATACTTGTAGAGCATTAGTTGTAAAAGTAAATCAACTTTAAGAGCAAGTAGGTTGTAGTTAAGTGCTTTTGAATGTTAGTATTTAGGGTTTTTTTCTCATTTAGTTCCAATCCAGTGCTGCAAGGAAGTGAGCATGTTTATCTTAGGGAAATCGGTGGGATTTGCAGGCATTCAGCACCTCGCAGGACCTCTCCGAGCCGTTCCCTAGTCACTGCATTTGCATTTTGCCCTCCCTTTTGCTCTACGCAGAACTGTTCTTCTCAAATTCCTACTTCCAACTCCAAAGAGTGATGAGAGAATTGCAAGGGCTCTGGGTGTAGGGACAGAGCACAAAACAGAATGAGGAAAGAAATGGGAAAAAAAATGACTAGAGGTAAAGTAAGAAAATAGGGAGGCAAAAGCAGGGGCCCTGCATGTTCTGTGAATGTGGAGCACGGAAACATGGCTTTGGTTCAACTTCTGCTCCATACTGAAGTTAGGTTCATTTGCTCTTAGCTCTAAAACAGAGGAGGAGCCGACCCAAGAGCGGAGAGATGTCTGAGAGGGGTGATGGGACGCGAGAAGGAGTTTCGTGTTCACAGGTCAAACAGTGGTCGTTTTTGGTGTCCAGAAGGGGCGACCTTCCAGCAGGGTCCCTGAGCAGATGGTTCAGGTTCGGCGTGTGCACTTGGGGAGTGCCCAGGAGCTGTTTTAACAGGCCTTAGAAGGGACAAGGCCGTGGCATGCTCTGGGGGTTTTGAAGGGAGCTCCCTGCCTTTGCTTCTCTCGCGGTTAGCAGGTGTCGCCTGCCTCGTAGACGAGCTCCTGGAAGCGAATGCGCTGTGCCTTGCCGGGCTCGGGGAAACCCTGGTGCTCCTGTGCATCACCCCCCAGCCTCGCTGCAGTTACTTGGCTTGACGGTGTTGTTTTCCAGGAAAAGCACGGAAGCATTAGTGAGACCCAGCTTTGAAATAAGGAGCCCCGAGGTCACCTCTGGCAGCGGGTGCAGCCCAGGGCGGCAGGATGGCAAGGAGACTGATGGCCACCGCAATGCTCCAGGAGGCCACGCTGGGGTGAGCCGCAGAGGTCATCTCCGAGCAGGTTAGCCGGACCGTTAATGAAGAGAAATGCCCTGAGACCGCCTGCTCTCCTCAGGAGTCCTCCCCCCGGCCCCGCGCCGGCTCAGGCTGCCGCTGGAGACATGCAGACGGACGCAGGGGATGCAAACCATCCCTGCAGCCCCGGGCCAGGGCGCCGCTTGCTGCCGGGGTGGTCGCGGCTCCCGGGGTCAGCTCCCTCCTTGGCTTCGCTGCCGCCCGGATGCGGCCAGGACATGAGCCGGGGGCCGGGCAGGGATGGGCGTTACGGCAGCCCTGGGACAGCAGCAGCAAAACGGACCCGCACGTAGAAAATCTTCTGCATATTTTGCACTGAGGATTTATGGCGCTTTCTGTCCAGAGTAATTAAAAGGACTAACCGTCGGCGGTTCCCGCTGCCGTAACTCCGACAAGTATATCCCGCCGTGGCGCTTTCTTTGTTTTCCGCTCAGATTCGCTCATTATCAATGTGCAAACACAAGTTTAGAAGGTACATATGGCACGGGGACAGCTAGTGAGATTGAATCCCTTGCACTTTCCAAAAGCTGCATCCAAAAGCTTTGTTTGATTGATTACATTTTTTTTTCATTTCTGGGAAATTTCCAGTCTAAACCATATGGCTGTCAGTTTTCCATGTACGAGATAAAATGCAGTTTACATCCTGCAAAGTTGATACGCTGTCAGGTAGTGTAAATGAACACCCTGGTTTGTTTTTCTCTCTCTCTGTGTGATGATATAATTTGAACCACTGCCTTTTCCCAAAACGGGCAGCCTGAGCTATTTTCTGTGCGATAGCGCTGGCTAAAGATGCATCCTTTATTTCAAAAAGCAGACAACAAAATCTTGCTGCAGCTGACGGACAGATGGACTTGCCCGGCGCCTGGGAGCGCTGGGCGGTGGAGTCCTGCTTTGCGTCTCTCCCTGCAGCCCGCTCCCTTCCTGCAGCAAGGTCTCTGCAGGGTGGAGTATCGCCGGCCGGGTGCTCCTCCGAACGGCCCCGGCCCCGCGGGGGTGTCCTGCAGCGTCACCGCCAGCTGCCGGTGGCTTGCTGCTGCTTCAGCAGGCTGCTCTTTAGCCTACATTTTTGCATCGAGTCTTCCAAAAACCTCTCTAAAGCCTCTGCGTCCCTCGAGGGGACGTTAAGTTAGGGCTGCCTCCTGTCCAGATGGCTAATGTCAGTGGCTCTCTTTCCCTGGGCTCTGCACGGCTGCGTTCGGCTCTTCTGACAGCGTGAGCCTGTGCTTCCTCCAGCACGGGGACTGCACCAGGATGCTGTCGTGTGCCTCCCCTTAGGGTGGGGGCCCTTAAACCTCTTCCCAAAATGGACTGGCATGGACAAAGAAACTGCATTTTATTGGGACCGTTTCTGATTTGGGAGAAACACTGTGTAAAAACATAAGCCTGATTCTCCTCCGGTTTATTTATTGTTTTTGCTTTGTTTTTTTTTTAATACAGTTAGAGCTGTCCATTTCCTGGAGCAGTTTGGTTTTTACTGATGTAGTCTGTTTTCTTTGGATAGAAGGGAAAAGATACGTGGTGAGAATGGGCGAGGATAGGAAGGGACTCAAAGGAGAGCTGGCGCGTGATGTGGTCCCTCTTACGCAGCGCCGTAGGGATGAGATGTAGGTCTCAGAGGTAAACGTCACACGTGTAAGACATAAAGCACATCATACATATATACTGCAGCCAAAGTGCTGCAGAAAGCGTTTCCGCAGGTTTCTGGACAATACCACAAAAGCCGTCCACTAAGCCCTACAAATGCGATTTGTTTTCCGCATTGGACTTGGTGATGGGGCACATTTGGGGGGAATTTGTTGGGATTTTAAGCATCTTGTTTTTAAGAAGAGTTGCAAAGCTCAACCCCTGCTGCAGCGGACGGCTTGAGCGCCTGTGTCGTGTTTGCATCGTAACAGCAGCAAAAAAACTGTTTTCTTTTCGCTTTTCTTCCCCTCCCTCTCTTAAAAAAAAAAAGAAAAAGAAACGGAGCTCCTGTGAGTGAGCATTTTTAATTCCAGATGCTTCTTTTAGGTTTCCTGGTAGCATCCATTAGCTGCCCATACGGCCTCTCCCATCTGTTCCGCCTTCTCCCTCGAATCCCCGGCGAGCGGCCGCTGCCTCCTGGGCGATCCGCGGGCCGCCGCCGGCGATGTCCGAAGGCCGGAGCGCGCCAGCTGCCCGAGCAGTTTGCTCTGCAGCCCTCGCCTAGCTCCCGCTGAAGACGGTCCCGCTGGCTCCCGGGGCAGCGGCTCAGGAGCTCGAGGGCTTCCACCCGCAGGTACGGGTTTACCCGCCTCGCGGCCTGGGAATGAGCAGGTGAAGCACGGATCCTTGGGGGTGGAAAGTCTCTGGTGGAGGAGAGGTGGATAGTGTTTCAGCTTCTGTATCACACCAGCTTGTTACACTGGAAACTGAATCTAGAGGGGTCTTTTGTGAGAGTTTGTTCAGTCCAGGGATTATTGAAGAGCCGAAAAGTCGGCCGGCGTTTGCAAAGCTCGCAGCGGGCTCCCAGGCCCCTCGGGGAGGGTTCCCACGGTATCGGCTGCGCGTCACACCTATCTCCGGGCTGTGATTTGGGCGTACAAAGGGAGGGCCAGGGGTGGGTCTGTTTCCAGCAGGTCCATCTGCAGGAATTCGAGCTGCCGGAGTAATGGAATACCACGGCTTGCCGTGTTTTTGCCTAGCGTTTGTTTGTGGGTGCTGTCCGTTTCTGTAGCTTCCACGGGGATCGTAATCACTGTGTTCATATGAGCTAATAAGGGTACGGTTTGATATGGGGATTTCCTATGAATTTTTAAGAACACATTCTTGGAGGAAGTTGTGAGAGTTATCGGGAAAAGGAGCTGTCAAAAAGCCAACTTTTATGTGCCGAATGGAGCAAACGTTCTGCAGGGCTCGGGCCGGAGGAGCTTGTCCAGGACGGTTGCACCGCCAGGTACCCCTTTCCCCTTCCGAACTTTCCGTTCCCCTGCGCCGAGCCAGGCAGAGGTTTCCTCGCCCATCGTTGGGTGGCTAATCTGCTTGTTTTTACCCCTAGCGAAAGAAAACCGACACCGTGTTTGCAAGGGGCATTTTTCTTGCCATCAGCCGCCCAGGGACGTGCCGTTGTCGCCGCAGCAGTGCTGGCCGGGCTCTGCGGCAGGTGACCTCCCGTTGCGCTATGGCGATTGGTTCTCCCTTCCAGGTCTTGTCGGAAAGGGGGGATTTTGCAGCCTTTTCCCAGTAGGATCCTGGAAGTCTCAAAAATGCTTTACTTAAAAACCGTGCCGTGGTTATTTATAAACAAAGCTATTTGATGGCACTTTTTTAACCAGCTCTGCATTGGGACAGCTTCTGTCTTTATAGTATCAAATGCCTCCAGAGTATATAAAATTAGAAATAACAGTATATATCTGTTTTCCCCTGACTGTGAGATAAAGACTGTGTCTCATTTCATTTTTGCATATGCATTTATTACGAGAGGCATTTTTTAGTAGGGAAAGTTAAGTGAGCGGAAGGGCTTCACTTCTGAATATGCTGCAGGAGCGGAGCACGGTCCTTTTAGCCCTGTAGCATCCGTGGTGCCTTCCTAGCCCGCTTATAAACGCTTCTTCAGCAGTTGTTTGATGCTACCTTACGCCTTTCTGCTCGCAAGTGGTGCTGCTAAGCCTTGTAGACCATCGCGCCGTGTATTATCCATGACCCACACAGGGAGTTACTTTGCCTGAATCGCAGAGCGTTTAATACTGCAGTTCACAGACATGCGGTTGTTTAATGTACCAATCATCTTGCTGAGAAAAACTAATAATACCGAACGTACCATCTTTCTTTTCTCGAGTGCTTCACAGATATTTAATGTTACCTTTTTAGGCACTGAGCATGAAGTTCAGCAAAGTCCCTCCGTTACCCCGCCAAAGCACTTAAGCGCTAGCTAAGCTTTGAGCGTATGAACGGGCTCTTTGAAGTCAGCAGGACTACGTGGGTGCCTACATTTAACCGGGATCTTAAGCGCTTGTTGGACAGTCGTTAGCCAGAACTCATTGCAGGTCCCATTAAAATCCGTAGAAAGACTCCTGCTGCTTTCGGAGGGTTTGTATCAGGCTCCTTCCAGTTCCCCTAAGTAACCAACGCTCGCTTCGCCGTGACGCTCGCGGTTGAACTGCCTGTCTGAATTTGGGACTATCGTGTCTGGTGTTTTGTCCTCGTGGCTTGATGGTAGTAGACTTTCCGGCCTCAATCCTGGCCGAAGGAGACCCCTCTTCTTTGCCAGTGGCTCGTTTCTGAACGTGCTTGGTGAGAGAGGTCGTCATTTTCTTGCCAACAGTGGGCCTTACTCTGTTGTCCCGGCCCAGCGCAAGTCCCCAGTGGAGTCCGAGTGTTTGACCTCAGGTTGCTCTTTTGTGTTATCGCGCTGGAGTTTGCTTTTCTAAGGAAAACCCTTTGTGGTTGAGAAGGTGGCTGATAGTCCTCAAAGGCCTTGCAGTTGCTGAGGATTGTGCCTTCCCACCGGGTTTGCCAGAGGTTTCCTTGTTTAAACCAAAGTTTACTTTGGTTCCTCTGAGCTTCGGAGTTGAGCTCCATGCACCTTTGATGTGGTCTCTGTGCCGGTTTGTGGAGGTCCTACCCCACCTCCAACCAGTCCTTCCCACCCCATCCCACGTCTGCAGCTGTGCTCGTTCTTGGTGC
Organism: Apteryx rowi; assembly: GCF_003343035.1. Classification (NCBI taxonomy): domain Eukaryota; kingdom Metazoa; phylum Chordata; class Aves; order Apterygiformes; family Apterygidae; genus Apteryx; species Apteryx rowi. The sequence goes on from NW_020448641.1 coordinate 4,053,192, forward strand.
TCTCCTCTGATTTCACGACTCCTCTCTCCTTGGCACCCAGAGCCATGCTAGCAGGCGCCCAGGACCTCTTGTCTGGTAGCCAGCTGCACGTGCCCATGACCACCTGCCCACTTCTGCTGGGTGCTTCTCTTGCACCACCTCCAGGTGAGTCTGAGCCCCCGAATCTTTGCCGTGTGGGTAGCCCCGCGCCGTGCAGGGTTGCCGTCCGCGCCAGCGGGATTGCTTCGAGTAGTGAGGATGGCGGCTAGGAGCAGAAAAAGGTAACTTGTCCGAACGTGGAGCCGCTCCGCGCTTCGGAGCCAGGGCACGGCATGGGTGACAGCCACGGAGCGAATCCTGCCAGCCGCTAGTTCCGCTCCGGATGCTGGAGACCGGCTGATTCACACCTCGAGAAGGAATTTGGCCCTTCGTTTCTGGGTGCCAGATCAGATCGCCGCAGTCCTGCTTTCACCCGTTGCTTTGTTTTCCTCCTTGCTGCTGCCGCCGCCGCTGCTGCTGACGGCTGTGGGTTTGTCGCCGGAGCCTTGTTCACTATACTCCATGTGGAAAGGCATGTTTCGTTTTTAAGTTAAAAAAAAACAACAACAAAAAACAAACAAACATAAAACACAGCATGGCACAGATTAAATCCATTTGAGACGACTAGAAGAAAAAAAGAGACGTATGTGCGAGTCAATAGGCGGAGGGGAGTGGAAGGGGGAAAGAGCAACTGTGACATATACAAACCCTTTAGTGTGCATAGCATACGATTTTTTGGCTGGCACTCACATGATTTTATTCAAGGGCTGGGAAAGAACTATGATTAGTTAAAAGCTTCAGCAAAGTCTGGAGGGAGTGCTCGGAAGAGTTGGGAGCCGCGCGGAGGTGACCGTAACTCCTCTAGCAATCGCGGACTATTCTTCCGTGGCTCGGGACAAAAGCCTTTTCTTTGCCCTCCGTGTTCAAAGAGACGCTTGTCTTGAGCTGCTGCAGCTGTGGGCCGCCGGATCGCTCCTTTGGAGATCCCCCCTCGCCGAGGAAAGGAGCGCCAGCGCAGCGCGGCGGCGGGCAGCGCTCCGTCGCGCGGGGGCCCCCCCCCCCCCCTCCTCCTCCTCCCGCCCTCCTCCACTGCCATGTGTGGTTTTTAATAAGAAGAAGAATGTGGAGGCAACATTTTCCAGGCAAGGGGAAATTTCCTGTTTCTTTTCTGTTTGTTTAATAAAGTGTGTAGCTGCCTGTAAAACTGTAGCTACTTTGCTGTGAATGAGTAACTCGGGCGAGATTGTCAGGATGGCTTCTGGGTGCACTTTTATAGACTGCGAGGGAACATGTTTAGAGCCTTTTTTTTTTCCTTTTTTTTTTTTTAATGCTGCGTGGCGTAGGCAACTGGGATTAATAAGAATTAGGCAAATGGCTCCTGCTTTTGTTCCTGCGAGATAGCACCAGCCGCCTTGCGGTCACACAAAGGCTGCCATTTAGCAGGGAGCGCTCCCTAATTCGCTTGGCAGGGGTGCCACTGGGATCGGATGCAAGTGGGTGGCAGAGGGGAGGAGCGGCGGCAGAGGACAAGCGGGCTTTGTGCACCAAAAACGAAACAAAAGCACTTTATGCGCCGAGCTGCGTGCAACAAGCGGCGCTGCCTGCGAGCCGGGGTGGAGTTGGAGTTCTCCGTCTTGCTGCAAAACCCTCCTTTTTTTTCCTCTCTCTCTTTCGCTCCTTTTTTTTTTTTTTCCCCGTAAACCCTTCCTGCTCTCCCTCTTCCTTAAAAAGCTCTCCGCTGAAACGCTGGCGAGAGGCCACGGGCAGCCGAAAAACGCTCAAAAAACAGACACCGAACAATACGCGCGTCAACTTTGCCGGGCTGGCCGGCGTTTATCGGCGCGTCGGGGCGCCCCGGGCTCCGGGCAGCGCCCGGATCCGTGCGGATGCCGGCGGGGAGCGCTGGTGCGGCCCCCGCGAGGGCCCGCTGCCCCCGTGCTGCCCCAGCCCGGCCCTGGTTGCCGGTTCCCCGCCGCGAGCCGAGGGGGAGCCGCTCGTTCGCTCTGCGCCCCAGCCGCGCGGGAATGACGCGTGCTGCGGAAGCGAAGGGTTAACGGCCGTAATAATATTTTATCGGAGTTTCGGGTGGGAGTGGCTGCTTTTTTAATTACGTTCTCGTCCATGGCGTACCTCGTCCTCCGTGAAGCAGCCGCACGCAGAGCAAATGTGCTGTACCAGCTGGAATAAAGCGGAAATCGTGCTAAGTGTAACTCGGTTTTGTCAGCCCAAACGTTTTCGTTTGAGTCTGTTTGTACGGCGCCTGCAAAACAGAAGTGTAAAGCATAGGCTGAGAGCGATAGAGCTGCGTCCAGAGAGTCGGACGCGGGAAATAGCCGGCGTTCTCTGATTTAGGTTGCAGAGCTGCCAGTGGTTTTTATTAAAATGCAATTACCATACGTTATACTTCATGTCCTATTGATTTGCTTCAAAACTTTCCCTGTCAGCTTGGAGTAAATTACCTTATTGAAGTAGGAGAAATGAGGGACGTTCTCCCAAATACCCGGCGCGGTCTGCAGCCAGCACTCGCCCTTGGCCACCGCGCTTTGGTGTGCGGACGAGCTGGACGTGTCTGAGAAGCCTGTGTCACCGTGCACGACTGCAGCCGTGGTCCGGAGCAAGGACACACATGCCGTGTTTCGTGTGACTTTCAAAGATGCTTATGCAATGGCAGCGCAATACAGCCGTTATTTCGGGGCTCGGATTAAATGTCCAAGTTGCCAGTAACCAGAGGGTTTGCCCTTATTGCGGAAGGCGATCGCCAGGCTCCCTGTGCCCGCCCGGTCCGTGCAGAGGTCCTTCCCCCGCGGCTCTGCTGCCGGCGCGCGGGGAGGCGCCTGCGCCCGTCCGGGCGGCCGTACCGCGGCACCCGCCGTGCCGTTTGCCCCTCTCTCGTCTTCTGGCTGCGACTCTTGCAGCGCGAGGCTGTTTGTTAGGCGACGCTCTCCGTCTCGGAGACCGTCTACTTCCCTAACCTTCAAGCCCGTGTTGTAATTCGGTTGCTTGTTAAATAGAGAAAATAACCTAGCTGCGGAGCAATGCTTCTCTGCAGGCTTGTGGGAGCGTTCTGAGATTTATACGTGTTTTTGTTCCTGCTTATCTGCTTACGGCCAGCTTCTTCCAGTTTTCCAAATCGTCGCGGCACTGCACCCTGCCTGCTGACACGGTTGCACTCCCATCTGGAGGAAACGCGTGCAAACGTACTGCGCTGCTTCCAGCCCGTGCCGACGGAGAGCTCCGCAGGAAGGACGGAGAGAGGGACCTAGTCCAAAAATGTCTGTGCGTGATGCTGGAAATCTCTAATCAGACTGGTTGTTCTTCATTTCTCAAGCTAGAGTCAATAAAGCGGTAGTGGAGAATGGTTAAACCCTCTGAGTTAAATCTGCCTGTTTCCCTGTGTTTATTTTTTTCCCATGTAAAATGAATGCAAGCAGCCGAGCCCTCCTTCTCCGGGCTTTGGTCCGACTTGCCGGAAGAGCCCTGGCGTCGCAGGCGGCGGCTGCCCTGGCTGCACGAGGGGCTCGCCGCGTGGGGTGCGCTGAGCCTCGCGCTTCCCCACCGAAGCCTTCCGGTGCTCGTTAGCGTAACGAAGTCGGTGTCTGTGCGCTTCCCTGCGAAAAGGGCTCGCTGGCGTCTTGCCCTTTCTGTGCTTTTTCATTTTTTCGCTTAGCGGATGTCTGTTGAGACTTGTCGTTCGGAGATGGTCAAAATGGAAAGTCACTCCTTAAGATAAACACGTCAAGTGCCAACATACGTACATGGAGCGAAATCCCGGCCCTCCTCGAGCCAGAGGGAAAAATTGCCGTGGACCTCAGCGTGCCTTGGGCTTGGCTGCTCGGATATTGAGCCGGCAGGTCCAGGAGGCCGGCGGCCGTGCGACAGCCCTGGCTGCCTCTCTGGCCGGCCAGGCCGGAGCGGTGCTCGGAGAGGGGAACTCACGTGGTTCCAAATATCCCGGCACGGCGATCGCCCGCCAAAATTTGTTGCTCAAGCGGGTGGATGGAGCCGCTGCTGCCGGCGGGACTGGCCGGTTTCCAGGGGTGTAAAAGTCGCGCTGCTTGTGCTTGCAGGTATTCGCCCGCAGATCATGAACGGCCCCATGCACCCCCGGCCCCTGGTGGCGCTGCTGGACGGCAGGGACTGCACGGTCGAGATGCCAATTTTGAAAGATTTGGCCACTGTTGCATTCTGTGACGCACAATCAACTCAGGAGATTCACGAAAAGGTAACGAAAGCTGTGATTTTACGTGGGTGGGTTTGGCTTCGGGAAGAGAGTGATGGTCCAGCATGTGTGTTTTCCTATTTGGATTCTTTCTGAGAGAAAAAAAACACCTATAAAGCTACCCTTTACGTTGTTTAGCAGATAACATCAACAGCAGTCACTGCAGATTAAAATTCAGCGAAGCTGTTTGAAAAGCCAGATGTTATTTTGGAAAAAAAATTCACCTTATCACTTAACATCAATTTCCTTACGTCAATATTATTAACATGTCTTATTTCAATTTTTTTTAAGTCTGCTTGCTCGGCACTGCCATAACACGCAGCCCTCTGCACCTTTCCGTCCTGCAGCGTGGTGGCTCTTGTTTTGCTGACGCCTCACCACGCCGCAGCTGATGGGTCCCACCAGATAACCACCACGTCTCAGCAGCTGGTTTCTCCCCAGCACTGAACAGGTCAGGTCTGCAAGCAGATCCGTACACTGCTGAGGGGTGTTTCTGCTTGGAAGCTCAACTAGTTGTCAATACTTGCTCCAAAATTATTCTCGGTGCCCATTTAGGGAACTCAAATGAGGTCTGAAGTGATCAGAGAGCACTTCCAGGATCTGGGAAAGAAAACTAAAAATAACATCAATGCTGATCTTTGCAGCTCTTCAGGTACTAAATGCAGGGGAAGGAAGATGGCTTTTTTATGAGAGCTCATTGATAAATGAGCCAATCCTCCAGAATTTGGAGAAGTTTTGGGTTTCCGGGGCACGGAGGTAGCTTATGGTGAGCACTGATTAAGGTATGAACCTCCGTTGAGGGGAGGTGCAGCCGTAGATGACAGTACCACCTCGCGCATCCTGATAGCTTCTGACATCTTCTTGTTCTGTTTCAGGTATTAAATGAAGCCGTTGGGGCGATGATGTACCACACCATCACGCTGACTCGAGAAGATCTAGAAAAGTTCAAGGCCTTACGGGTCATTGTTCGGATAGGCAGTGGCTACGACAACATTGACATCAAAGCTGCAGGGGAGCTTGGTAGGTCTCGCTTTTGTCCCCTCCTCGGTCACGGCCGCATCCCTCCGGTTCTTTCAAAGCAGCCCACACCACTGCTTTTCTTTCTTAGAAGAGCTCTAGCAAAATGGAATTAGAGGCAAGATTTCCCCGAAGGGTTTTGATTCAGCCCCTAAAATCACAGGTGCAGTTTCCATTTTTTGCATGTAGAAAATGTAATGACAAGAAAATTTGACCATGAACTAAACAAACTGCGGCAGTTTTAGAAGGCATGTCGTGGTCATACTACACTCAAACTGCGCTTGCAAACAGCTGTGAAGGTCTTTGCTGTTCTCCTTGCCTTGTCCCCTGCTGCTCCCTTCTCCTCCCTCTTGCTCCCCTGGTGAAAGAGAGGGACAGAGAGTTGCCCCCCTTGTACCGCCTGCTATTCGTGGCCATCTCGTCAAGGATGGCCTCGGTAGCTTAACCGCAGCCGTGGTTTAGCAGCCGAGTTGCAGCTGTTTCTGATCATCTGATCCAAAGGTTCGGTCCAGCAAGAAGTCCTACGGTAGTGTCGTTTAGGATCCCTTGTATTAAAGGTTATCTCTGGGGAAGTTGTTAAGAATAACAGCCATTTCACATGAGCCATCTACACGGATAATTGAGATAAGAGAGTTTCAAATAGTCATTCCTGAAAAAGCAATTCTTAGTATAGTGGATTATTCTTTTGATAGGAGAACGGTGTCTTCTGAATCTAATGTTTCCTTCCATATTTTTAACTCTTATTGTTATTATCCATTATAACGATGTTCTAAGGCTTTCAACATCACGAAAAGAAAAATATAATGAATAAAGTAATGGGATGCTGCAGTATAATCCTTTTTATACTTAGGAAATTGGGTGGCCAAATGATGTGGTTTAAAGTAGAAAATGTAATGACTGCCCACAAATGTAGCGTAAAGTTTAATTGGTATTGCTTTCCATAAGGTAGTTTTTAAACTGCGCAGTCAATAAATGACCGGTGTCTAAATATAGTGCCTGGTCACGCAACAGCAGCCGCCTGAGCCTCGTCGGCCGATTTCGGACGCGGAGGGTCATTGAGTCGACGTGGTGCCCGAGCCCGCGTTCGGCTCGCTCTTGGAGGAGCTGCCCTAACGGCAGCAAAACACCCCCCGCACCCAAAAGCGGGGACGAAAGGGAGTATTCGGGGGGGGGGGTTGTGTTCTAGGTGCGTCGGCTGCATTGACTGAATGCAGCGCGTGCCGCTGTTGGAGTCGGAGGTGCTAGCGGCAGCGGTGGTCCTGGAGCCCTGCAAGGCAGCCGGCGTGCAGTGAGGCGTTATACGCGTGCACGAGGGGCAAGTCAGAGCTACATGGCCACCGGAGAGAAGGAGCGTGCTGGTCCGTCATGCAGGGACACCACCACTAAATCTCATGTGATAACAGCTTTTGTGATAGTCTCAGGCGGGGGCGGAAAGCCCTGTTGCTTTACTTGTCCCAAAACAGTTAATTTTTAGCATGGGTTACTTACAACAAGAGTAATCTTTACATGTAGAAAGGGATTTTTTTTCCCCCATTTTTTTTTTTAGTTTAAAATGTGGGAAAGAAAACCCTGTTCTGCTTTGGCCACGTGTAACCTCCAGCCCAGGGCAATTGGTGCCTGGTGCGGAGCTGGCTGAACCCACTCCGTGCCCACACTGCATGGCACGCGCTAGTCCTCACGCAGGCCATGGTTTGTAGATGAAGAATTGGTGCCACGTTAGCAACGTCCACAGGTTTTCCCACAAAATTTTCTTCCCTCAGGTGGCCTATCCATCGGTTTCTCTCCATGCCGTATGAGTGACGATAGCGAGGTGTCCTGCAGCGCTCGGCGCGGAGCTGCTCAGGAAGCCTGGCCTCATACAGAACCCGGTAGATGAGCTCGTCCATCGCTGAGACACGGTTTTGCTTTGCTGTGTTTCCTCCTCCAGGGATTGCTGTCTGCAACATCCCGTCGGCAGCCGTGGAGGAGACAGCGGACTCCACCATCTGCCACGTCCTCAACCTCTACAGACGAAACACTTGGCTCTACCAGGCGCTGCGGGAAGGGACCCGGGTGCAGAGCGTGGAGCAGATACGGGAGGTGGCCTCAGGAGCAGCCCGGATCAGAGGAGAAACCCTTGGCCTCATTGGGTTTGGTACGTTGGCAGAGCTGTAGACAACCGGAGAACCGCGAGTGTAGTTTAACAGTCCACCTGGGAGGCCTGTGACCTAGTGCTGCGGAGAGGTTGGGTGGACAACCGGTGGCCTGCCCCGCGGGTCAGCGCGCGCGGGTGACACGAACCGGGACGCGCTGGTGCGCCCAAAGCATGGGTCTGGCTCGGCCGCGGAGCCCCGCGGCGGCGCCGGGAAGCGCGAGAGCCTGCCGGGGCAGAGCTGGTGCTGGGCCCACTCTCGGCAGGCCGGATTCACCCCTCTCTCTCTCCCTCTGTGCCCGCCGCAGGTCGCACCGCGCAGGCGGTGGCGGTCCGAGCCAAGGCGTTCGGCTTCAACGTGCTGTTTTACGACCCGTACCTGCAGGACGGCATAGAGAGGTCCCTGGGGGTGCAGCGGGTCTACACGCTGCAGGACCTGCTCTACCAGAGCGACTGCGTCTCCTTGCACTGCAACCTGAACGAGCATAACCACCACCTCATTAACGACTTCACGATTAAGCAGGTAACCTCCGCGGG
>NW_020448641.1:4061198-4080657 GCF_003343035.1 Apteryx rowi
CGGGGCGCCGTGCCCGGCCCTCACGGTGCCGTCTCTCTCGCCGGCGGCCGCCAGATGAGGCAGGGCGCGTTCCTGGTGAACACGGCGCGCGGCGGGCTGGTGGACGAGAAGGCCTTAACCCAAGCGCTGAAGGAGGGGCGGATACGAGGGGCCGCGCTGGACGTGCACGAGTCGGAGCCGTTCAGGTAAAGCCCCGTCCCGCGCTGGCACGCCGCGCTTGCTCCTCCATAGCAGCGTCCACGCGGCTGCCCCATTTTTCTGCCGGTTTTTCCCCCTCTTCCTCAACACCGATTGATTTTTTTCCACCTGCCCCTTCTAGTTTTGCTCAAGGCCCGTTGAAAGACGCTCCCAATTTGATCTGTACTCCGCACACGGCTTGGTACAGCGAGCAGGCGTCGCTGGAGATGCGAGAGGCTGCTGCTACTGAAATACGGCGCGCCATCACAGGTAGGGAGGGACCGGCCGCCCCCGCGAAGCCGCCCGCGCTTGGCCGCGCGCCCGAGACGCTCGCGCCGCAGCTGCCTGTGACGCGGGGCGCTTTTCTGTCATTTGGGCGCCTTGTTTATAATCCCGTTTTCACGGGGGCCGAGGAGTTAGAGCTGCCCCTGAAATCAGGGGTCGTTCCTCTTTCCGCCTCCTCAGCCTGGCTGTCTGGAAAAAGCAGCGAGGCTGGGTTTTCCTGGCCTCGTTTTCGTTATGCTGCCCACACGTGGAGGGGGAAAAAAATGACTTCCCGCTTGGCAAGACCCTGCCTTTCCCAGCACTAAGCATTTGGGGAATTTTTTATTTTTTTTTAAATCAATGAGCAGCCCCGTGCCGGGCAGGAAGGGACAGTGGGGCAACAACTGCTGCCCCTTTTGATGGCGCTAACCCAAGAGCGCAGCAGAGTTGCTCTCAGAGAGCTTGCGAGCACCGCGATAGCGTTGTCGTATTCTAGGAAAAAGGTTGTTCTCTTGTCCCCAAAGTTCCCCCCCCCCCCCCGAGCAAGCTGCGTGCCCCAGCTTCATGCCCGCTGGCCCCAGCCGAGCCCAGGTTGCAGCGTTCCCGGGTGCAGGGACGCCCCAGTCTTGTCTCTAACCCTTCACCATGAGATAGATAGCCAAATTGTTTTTCTGAAACAAGGGGACTTTTTCCCCCCCTTTCCACCACTGGAAAAAATTGTAGCTTATCACAGAGCGCTAAAGCTATAGCTTGCCTGATGCATCCTTCCCTTGACTAATGCTGCAGGTCGCATCCCAGAAAGCCTAAGGAATTGCGTGAATAAGGAATTCTTTGTCACAACGGCTCCGTGGTCAGTACTAGATCAGCAAGCAATTCATCCAGAGCTCAATGGTGCCACGTACAGGTAAGCTGGCGCAAGGGCCCGGCTCGGCTCGGCTCAGCTCAGCGGAGGGGCCCTCGCGGAGGGGCTCTTTGGGCCTCCAGCCGCATGCGTGTGACCCCCCCCCACCCAGCACCCACCGCGTTTCCCACGTGCTCATCAGGAACCGGCGAGGTCGCCCTCCTCGTCATGGATTAACGAGCCAATATAAAACGCCAAACATCATAGGTGCATGTTACTGTGGCCTAATTTCCGCTAAATCCTGGAGATATTAGAGTTACTTATTGCTCCACTTCGGACAGCTCAGCACGGGCCAATGGGCGCCGGCGGGTGCGCGGCCTCAGCTGGAGCGTGGGCAGCCTGCAAGGCGGCCAGGGATGCCCGCTTGGACCTGCGGGATTAAAAAAGCATCAAAACCTTGGGGAAAAGCCCTGGTCCTGCTCCGAAGCGTGCCGGCACCGCGGGCGCAAGCCTTGGCTTTCGTGCCTTGCCGCTGCCTCCGCGAGGTGCCCCGGCCCCAGGGCGGCTCGGTGGCTCTGTCCTCCAAAGCCCGGCAGAGCCCGGCCCCAGGAGACCGCGGAATAAGTGTAATTTGCCCTGCTCTTCCGAAGGAAGGTGGACTCGATCCAGCCCCATTTTCAGCCGCATCCTCTGGCTACGGGAGGGAAGAGGCAGCTCAACTTCAGAAAAGGGAAAGCTTAAAAATCTGGGGCAGAGCTTTAAAGGTATCGACACGCACGCGTGATTTAAAACCGCAGGCTCGTATTTGACTTTTCAGAAAGCGTCGAGGACAGTTCCTTACCAAATGCCTCACGAGATTAATCTCGTCAAAAGAGAAAAATCTCTTCTCCTGGCTTAACAACTGGCAGAAGGTGCGAAAGGAAGCCAGGCCGGGCGGCTGCGCGGGGCAGCGGGCCCAGGCGTCCCGCCGGAGACCTGCGGGCAGCCGCCGCGGTCACGCACCACCTCTGCACGCGGAGCAAATTCTGCCCTAGGGTTCACAGAAAACGCCACGGAAACGGGTTCAGAAAGGGTCGGCTGGGCTCCCGGCCGCTATGGCCGCTAACGCTATTAAACACAACCGCTCGGATGCTCGCTCTGGTGACCTGCACCCCCAGCTCTCAGCTGAATGAGCTGCAAAAAAGGGAAAAAAAAAAAAAAAAAAAACACCCACCAAAACAAGCAAACCCAAACCTCTGCGAGAGAGAGAGGAATACTTGCTGTTTTACCTTCCTCTTGCACTAGCTTCTGGAGTCCGATGGTGGCTGCTGTGCTAGCAGCACCTTTGGTTCGTGCTATGGGAAATTGTTTTGTGCCTACGTACTTCCAGGATACTAAAAAGCTGCCTCACCTTGTAGGCATCAAACACGGCACTTTTAGAAAAGCACTCCCAAAGCGCGAGCGGTTCCTGTTCAAATAGCTTCAAACAGGCGATAGCTGACAGGAACCTTCCGCTTCAGGCATTAGGGCTTCATTTGCAGTGAATCCAGGTCTTGCAGGTAATAGTGGCCCGGACCCAGGGGATTTATGCTTGGTGCTACCTACCTACTGCAGGATCAGGGCCAGGATCCTTCAGGGCCTGTACACAGCTGGCAAAACAGAATGTGACATTTTCCTGCAAGAAAAAATCTATGTATCTGGCCATTACGCATTTATTGTACCTGCTGCTTTCCTTCAGCAACTGATTTGAAAAATTATCTGCGTTTGAAAATTATTATTCATCTCCTTATGCAGCTGAGGCACCAGAAGTTGTTACTGGTGCTTACGGCATCATGGCTCTGTGCTCTTGGCGTTCAGAGAACAGTCCCAACCTTCGGCAAACAGTGCTGCAAAGGCTGACAACAGTCTGAGCGCATGTAAAATAAAATAAATAGAGCCTGCATCGTCATCTTCAGCTCTTCTCTGTCACTGGAGGTTTGGGTGGTTGGGGTTTTTTTGGTACATGTATGAAAAAGTGATCTATATAAATAAAACCACCTTCCTTTCCCTTTTAAAGCATAAACCACATTGGCTCATCAAGTACTGCAGGCAAAGGATTTCTTCTTTAGCCAAAGCTTGCTTTTGTTTAAAACTTATATATTTTTTTCATATATATATATATATATATATATATATGCAAAGTATCTGCAGTGCCTTTGCTTGCAAATCACTACTTTGAGCTTTGGCATTAAGCCTACCATGGTGCTTATTTCAAATTATTCTTAATGTAACAAATGCATTTTTTAAGACTAGTGTCACCATTTATTGCCATGACTGTTCATACCTCTACACAACTGGAAATATTGAGACGCTGCCAAGAGGGCAGGGAGGGAGGAGGGGGTCGTGCACGTTGGACGAAGAAGAGCGATGTTGACCCACAGCAGCGTTAGTTTAACTTTATCCTTTGTAACTTAAAGGAATAAACAGGCCAAGGGTAGTGGAGGAGCAGGACACCGTTGCTCCCGTTTCCTCCAAAGTCTCCGAAGCGGCTGTCGGGGCGATGCTCTGCGCCACTGAGCGCTGGCTCTCTCTCCCCCGCAGGTACCCGCCTGGCATGGTCAGCGTCGCCCCAGGAGGAATACCAGCAGCCATGGAGGGCATCATTCCCGGCGGCATCCCTGTTACTCACAATCTTCCAACCGTGGCACATCCTTCCCAAGCTCCATCGCCTAACCAGCCCACAAAACACGGGGACAACAGGGAACACCCCAACGAGCAATAGCAGATAACTTAAAAAATAATAAAAAAAAATCGTTCAATAAACTTGGGACCAAGAGACATTGGAAAGGAAGTTATACATGAACTTAAAATTTGATACAAAATTTGTAATGTTGATTTTGGACAGATGCATCATTGATGTTCCAGTGTTAACGACAAAGTGATAGCAGTCAAGACTGGGGAGAAGCCCTGAAGAAGTCATCTGCTTGCTGAAGCGCTGAAAACTAGGATGTGATACATTAATGATCAACTTCTGTTATTGTGTGTTAAGTTTCCTTCATCTGTGCATCAATCACATGAATTAAAAAATAGATTTTTCCCTCAATTCCTTGGGAAGAACAGGGCTTCTGCACCTGTTTTCAAATAATTGCATTAAGCAATCCTTACAGAGTTAACTTAGAAATTTAAGAGGAAACCATTATGTGGCTTCAGCCCTTTCCTTACTCTTGTATCTGGTTACCTCTTCTAACGAGAGGCATCAATACTGGCTTAGAATGGAAGAAGAAAAAACAACCTTTTTTTTTTTTTCTTTTTTTTTTTGCAGTCTCACAGGGCCAGTGACATGTAACAGAAGTTCTCCCGCTGGGTTTAAGGCAAAGCCATTGCAGCCGGGAAGCTTAGAGCAGGGAGGGCGGCAAAGGCTCCCGGCACCGGCTGCCGCCCTCCCAAACTAGCGAGAAACAAACTGCCCGGCTCCCCTCTGCCCCCGACCCTCCGTACGAGCAGCTGTGCATGCGCTCGCGCCCTCCAACGGGGCAAGGAAAGAAAAAAGGAAAAAAAAAAAAAGTATTAAATTTCACACACTATTTGTACTCAGATGTATTTTCTCAGTTTTAAATCTGCAGCTATTTTATCAAGTGGAAAAAGTCTTGAGCTGGAAAGGGTTCAAGAATAATGTTGCATTTCCTTATGTCTCAGGAAACACTTTTTATGGTAACTTGTCAGACTGTCTATGAACAAAACCCACTTTTTTAGACATTGATAAAGTCTTCTTTTCTTCACGTGATATTTTATACAAGAACACTTCAAAATGTGTTATTAGATGTGACTGATTTTAACAAATCCTATTAGATTTGTATCAACTAGTTACATGTTATATTCATAGTCTTTTGTGAATCATCGCCTTTTTGTTTTTAAAAAGATGGCCTATTTTGAGCCTTTGTATGGGTACATTCCTGTTTCTGTGACAAAAAAGCTTAAGCTGTCCCAAACAGAAAAAAAAACCAATGGCTATCGGAAGTATGTTTTGTTTTAGTGTGTTACCGTTATTGTATTTGTTTATTGTAAAGGTGGACATTTAGCGTTCAGTGCAGTTTTCAATAAAAAGTGATAAAATTTCTATAATTTCTGAAAGGCAAGAGCTCTCACTGCAGTTTCAATACCGCTCCACGCTGCGGCCCCCGAGAACGCGCGCTGCCCCGTAGAGGCGGCTCTGCTCCCGGCGGGCTCCTCCGAAGCCGGACACCATCGCGCCGGTGCCTCCAGCCTGGCTCCCGCACGGCTCCGACGCTCCAGCGGCGGACGGCACCACCTACCGTCGGGGCAACCATAACCCAGCGGGGACTTGCACCGCCGAGGACGCGGCCTCGGCCTCCGCCACCGCGCTCGGGGAAGCGCTGCAGGAACTCGGCTCAGCTCGCCGCTTCTGCGTCAGCTTTACGACTGCGCTGCCGAGGCGACGCTTGCCGACTCTGGTTTCCTACTCTGGACCTTCTGGTGGTGCTATCCGTAAGCAAAAAGTATCACTATAAATATATTTATGATTTGCTAACATTTAGAATCGGGTGGAACATCATTTGCAGCCTACACAGAAGGGATCAGTATGGTTGCCATTAAGCGAGGAATAGTTGCCTTCCTAAGCAGTCAAACATTTTTGTAAATACTCAAGAAGTTAGAGGCATTAACAAATTGCTAGAGAACAAAGCTGAAAACAGGCTCAAGAGGCGCTAGCAGCTTCAAGCCTCACGAGCCTCTTGCCTGAGGCTGTTTTGTTTCCACCCTGTCTTTTAAATTGCATTAAGAGTGCCAGCATCCACCTCATTAGATGGGGCAAAGAACATGGTCTGGAAAGGGACTTTAAAAAAAAAAAAAAGCTGAAACCAAAAAGTGTCTAGGTTACAAAACTCTGTATTTTTTTTTGTTTGCTTTAAATTAAACTGAAAACTAGTTACCAGCTTCAAACATGTTTAAAAAAAAAAAGAGGTCACATTTCATAGACAAGTGACCAGTCTTTGTCAATGATCAACATAGCACAGCAGTGATTATCCATAAACACCAGGAGAAACCAGGAGGATAAAACAGGTTAGTTACAAAGAAGATATTTGGGAAACATTGAAATGACGGTAAAAACCAAGAGAAAACATTTAATTCATGTTAAGGTTTAGAATTACTTTAAAAATAAACTAGCTCTGGTACTTTCATTTGTTTTCAAATAAGCAGGCGCATTGCGGACGGGTGCAAACCCTTTCCTGCGGAAGAGGCTCTGTGCCGGGGGCTCCTCGTGCATCCATGGCCAGCAGCGGACTCTGCACCAGGAGCGGCAGAGGCCCGGCCCAAACCTCAGAGCGGCAAATGCTGTATTTCTCATCCCGCACCCCAAACCCACCCTCCGGAAAACCCCAAACCCCAGGGGCAAAGGTAGGCAGATAGCTTTCGACTAAAGTGCTACAAGTTCAACAAGAGGAAAAAAAAAAAAAAAAAAAAAGGAAAAAAAAGAGATTCAAGGATTGCAGACTAAAGTAAGCATTTTAGTAACAGACTGCAGTTTTGAAAGTTACCCTCCACTTTTGGGTTTCAAGTGTCTGTAGTGCAAACACCAGCAAAATATGCAAAGAGATTACATGGAAGCGGAAAGGGAAGAGCATCACCGCAGTTCAGGTACCCGGACGCAGCGTGAAGCAGTCTGCTGCGCCTTCCCGGTGGAAGGTTCCTGCACGAGGAAACAGCAGATAAATAGTTGCTGCTCGAGATTTGTGCCTGTTACTTGCTGACAGGGAGCCATACTGCTGTTTTCACACTCGCGAAAGGCAGACAGGAGCCTTTCCATTGATCGAGGATGTCAGAGGAGTTTGAAACGAGCAGCTTGAAGGCGACAGACACTAAATAAAACCAAAAAAAAAAAAAAGGGGGGGTGAAGGAAAGTTACTGAACAAAAGGAGGTGGAGGGGAGAAGAAATTAAATAAGGGTCTCTAAATGCAAGCAAAGCTGCTTTGCTAATGGAGTAAACACATTCTAATAATACTTGCCATAAGCCATGCAGCAGAACTCTGGAAGAATCCAGAATTACTAAGTTTTAATATATTAAAAGAAACAGATTTTTTTCACTGAGGAATTCATAAATAAACTAGAAAAATGACCAGATGTAAAGGAGGTAGCAACGAAAAGCCAAGTTCTGTGCTAGGAAAGAATGTGCTACTGCGAGCAAAAATATAGGGAAAATAATATCAGGAAAACAACTTTTATATGTACTTGGCTTAGAGAGCAGAACTTGCCAACAAGCTGCAAGGTAGCATTTGCAAATTAGCATCAGTATTTGTAAACCTTCAAGTATGTAATTCAAGGAGAGTACCCATTAACATACACTGACTACTGTGCTAGCACAAAGCAAGGGTTTGCAGCTCTTTAATCTACAGGTACATGAGGTTTGGATCACTTTGATTTTGAAGAGAGACACTTCGCCAGCTCCGAAACGCCCGGCGAAGCTCATTAACCTGAACATACCATTTTACAGCACATCAGAACAAAACAGTAACGAGTGAGAAAGCCCAAAAGCTCTGAAGTACCAGGACTGTCCTCTCCCACCAGAACTAGCTGGGTATCAGAGAGCACGGTGCATGCTTTTTAAGAACAGCAGTAACTGCACGGTAACTTCCACTTGCTCTGTAAAGAGTTTGCCGGGGACGGGGGTAAGGCGACCACAACGCAGGCTGCCCAGGTAGCGCGCTAGGAGAGCGGGAACGGCGTGCTGCTCTTAGGAGGGTTTGACTCAAGGTAGATTTTCACATTGGTTTCTCTCCCCATTTTACAAGGAAGCTTTACTTCCTTAAACGGAACATTCCTGCAAATCCAGAGGGGCGGGGGGCCGGGATGAAGCTTTGCACAAGGTTTTGCACGTCCCTTGAAGTAGCCTGCTGAAGGTAGGAGCCCATCTTTCGTCTATTTAAACGGACGTCCGCATCGGGAAGTTAGCCCTGGGCAAGCCGGGATGTGAATTTGCAGCGATCTGGTCATTGCACGTGTAGTTCCTCTGCTGGGATGCTCAGCCCTGAACTAAAAGGACCTTCCAAAAGCGTACTCGGTTACACCACGTCAGAAGAACAACAGCCACCCAAGCGGACAGTGCAGACCAGCTCATATAATGTAAACTCTCATCCCGGCTTACTCTGCATTTGCTTCCCCGACAGAAATTCTTTTAAGTCATCATCTAGACAAGGTATACAAGGATTTCACTGCAAGGTAAGAAGAAATCGGAATAAGGACAAAAAAAAAGTATCAGTTTAGAAAGCAAACTTGGAACAGGACTATATGCTTGTAAGGAACCTCTTCAGTATCTGCGATTTGCCTATTTAATTCAGGTAAATCATACGTATATTGCAGATAAACATGCATTCTTTTACCTGAAAATTTGCGCATGCACCAATCGGAGGAGAGCTAATGGCCAAAAACGTGAAAACATTTCATAATAAACCTCAGTGGAATCTGTGATGGGGAAATCGCTAAGTCAATACAGTACTTCATTATTTCTATACTTTTGGTGTTGTCACCAAGTTTATGTAGGAGTTGTGCACGTTTCAACACCATCTAAGCAGCATTTGGAAGAAAAAAGCAGCAAGTTCCTCAGGGTTTCCATAGCTCTGAACTACATAAAAATATGTGCTATGGGGCTTCTTTCCAAATTCTAATTAAAACAATTTCATCTACTGCAGAATTCCTTATTCAACCACCACACCATCAAAAGTGCTTTTCAAGACAACCTGAATTGCACTGTATACTTAAAAATTGGCATTAACCTTTAGTGTTTAAGTGAGACTTTAGATAAACTTTATCCATTACAGGTTACATGGCTAAAGTTATCAAATATAATAAAATTTCTACTGGAGAATATACTCTGAACTTACAATCTTAGGAACTTACATAAGTTTAAGTATGGCCACATCAATCAACATGCAAGAAATTCCCAGGTTTACATACTGAGAAATATATAACACAGTGCTTGTAAAAACAACTTTAGCATAGATTCTTTGTTTTAAATTAGGACTGCCATGTGTTTTCTCACTAGATTTAATGACCAAGGAGCAACCCTTTAAAAAGGTGTTTTTTCATTTGCAGCAATGTTTAACTTGATGAAAGAATAAATGATAAAATGATAGTTTGTATCACAGCAAGACTGAGTTTGGACAATCTGAAATTCTCAATCATGTCTGAGTTCTTGAATTTCACACAATTTTTTTTAGTATATGCTCACTGCACTAAAACCCTTATATTTTAGGTCACTTCTCTGAATAAATATTCTTAAGCATATTGAAGGAATCTATTAACTATTAGAAAGAAAAAAAACACATAAAATATTTTTTCAGGAAACAGATCATTTCACTCAATGAAAAATTTAGCTTCTCTTCCAGTTTGTTCCATAGATATTAGATTTTATTATAATGGGCACAGCAGTAACTAAAATATTAGTAAAATAATGAAAGTATTTTTACTTACGACTTGCTGTGGATATTTTGTGCAAACAAAAAAACCTCACAATCTGACTTGGGCACTAGTGAGATTTCACATAAAAGGGCTTTCCACGGAAACGTGTCAGAGTATCTAAAAGATGATGTAGAATACCAAGTTCTACTGTAAAAGAATCTCAAAGGGAACAGATATCCATCTAACATGTGCTTTCGTAAGTGCCCTTAGTTGAAAAATTTCTTCGCAATAATTAAGATGCTGGTATACTTTTCCTATTACACAACCTCTTACACAACCACATGCGGTACATTTATAGACAGATTTACAATCAGAAAGAAAAATGTTTTTTTTCTGTCTTGATAATAAAATTAGCTGTTTTTTTGTTTCTTTTTGTTTTTGTACAAACTGTAGTCCAGCCCATTTAGCTCTCTTCACGCAGCAGATGAGCTTCTAGATTCTCCCCATGCCGCTCAGAAAAATCCTTTACAGCACGTTTCTTCTAGAATTAGGTCGTTGCGCAACGAACTGCTATAGCACAATGCTAACTCCGGGTCAGACACTATGCGCTGGTAATTTTCTTTTCAATCCCATCATCATTCATCGTCATCATCCTCATCTTCCTCACCATCGGAAAGGGATGTACAAGGGCGGATCTGTCGGTAGCGATCAAGCCACTTCTCCACCATCTGGGTGACCAGAGGATGGTTGCGCCTACGAGAGCTCTTCTGCATAGCAACGAGAACTCCTCCTTCGGTCACGCAGCAGTCCAGCCACTCCCGAAGCAGCTTTTCTTGCTGCTCTTCATTACCTATCTTTGGGAGAGAAAAGAAAAAAAAGAAAAAAAAAAAGTCAGAACGAGGACTGAAACGTCACCGGCAAGTTTAAAGCAGCCGCCTGTGACATTGTGATACACCTAGGTAATATGGGTCCTTTCCCAAGCGGACAGCACTAGCATACTGCTTCACAGTAGCTGACAGTCTACAAAAAATATCATTAAAAGCCAAACTGATGTGCACTGTGTTTTCAACCAAAAATTGGAAAGCTTCAGAATTATTCTTCCCCTCTAAGTTTTTCAAAATACTTCCAATATAGTCTTCCCACATATCAATTACTTGTAAGCAACTGATTATTCGTAGTAGGCACTGCATAAGGAGGATGGGTCTTGTAAGAACCTTCTGGCTTTACAAAGCGGTTTTTAGGAGTCTAGCAGTACTTAACACAAAACATTTCCTTTTCTGAGACATGATTAATGCTGTGGCTTGCTGAAAAATACTCCTCTCTGAACTTGCAGTCCGTACTTTTCCTCCTTCATCTACAGGATGGCTGCTTTACACAATGGTTTCGAGTTTTCAGAATTGAAAAGCCATAAGATTTTCCACTCCTCCTCTCCCTTCGCCCACATATAAACCTTACTGAAGTGGTTCTCTGTCATTATCAGAGTTATTAAAGAAGAAACGAGCAAAGTTTCATCAGAAGAATTAAAAAAAAAAAAAAAGCAGAGCGTGCTGCAAATACTGGCCAGTATTTATGTTACATCCATAAAAGAAAGACTGATTTCAGCCTGGCATTAAAATCAGAATCCTTATTTCTAGGTCCTTTTCAAGGTACATCTTTATTCACATGTATAGAGCATTTAATTTCAGCTTACAAGCTTATAAATAAGCACCAAATATGTCAGAAAATATCTTTCAGATACCAGCTCAGGTGACAGGGAAGGGACCAGCATATTCCTTTATAATTCTTAGAAATGCAAATACATACAGAGATACAGAGATTGCTCTGACCACAGCTTAGAAGCAGCTGTGCAAACCATCAGCTATGAAAATTTTTCTTACCTCTTGAGCAGAAAGGAAGTGAATGTGCAATAGTTTCCTCTCACTATCAACCAATGGTAAAAAAGTAACAGTAACATCATCGTCAGTGTTCAAGTTAGCACCAGCACCTCGATTGCCATAACCATCGTTCTCCATGGCAACCAGAGCAGAGAAATGGCCCCTTGTGTAGCCCAGAGCAATCGGACTTTTCCAACAAAAACTCTGTTCCCATAACAAAGGCAAATATACACCTACAAGAAATTAAAACAAAGGATAAGGCTCAGAACGCTGATCTTCAATAATGAAGCATTTTGATACAAAATAGCAGTTTGTTGCTGTTGGCTAAACGCAGTAACACCAGGATGTTCCAAGCATTTAACACACACTTGGTTTGATCTACACTAATATGGGTCGCACCTTTCAGCGCAGCTCATTATCTCTGGGTTAGATCATGAGATTAGTAAAGTATATCTGCAGCTGTACAAGTTTAGACAGAAATGGGATTGGAATTCCAACACTACCACATTATCAGTCCCCTAGAATCTATAATCTATAGTACAACAATTAATAAAAATAAGGCTTGAAAAACAGTCTTTCATATTTGGCAACTTTTCTAACAACCACCACCACCACCACCCCCCAAAAAAGCCACATACAGATTCTGCATCACAAAAAAAAGAAAAAAAAGCTACAGCTACATGTCTATTTTTACCAGAACCAAAAATTCTGCCATCTGCTTGCAAAATCTATCATTAAAAGAAACTTACTGCACCAAATACCATTCAATACCTAAGTATGTGTCCCACGTCAATCAGAGACGATTGGTCTTTTAAACTTCGCATTAATAGACTAAATTAAGTTGCAACAGTTATGCATACTGAGCTTACGCTATTCTGCTCAGATACAACAAACTAGTGACGTCGCAGGTTCTGAGAGAGACTGCAGTTTTTCTCCCTGCCATTTTTAGAAATAAAGGCAGTAATTTGCTTGAGGTGCAGCAAGCCTCAAAATAAAACTAGAACTCTTTTCTTCTAGGAACATAGTCCTTGGTGTGCTGCAAGAGAACTTGAGCAAAAGCATGCCTTACCTTGTGACAGTTTAAAAATAGCCATGCATAAACTTAAGTGCACATGTAGCATAGCAACCTTTCATAGTACAGTGCTGCCAGTAAGTTAGGAACAGACGCTGCAGCAAAACACAAAGCGCTTCATTTCTCCTGCAACATTCATGGGTACTGAAGGGCAACGTTAAAATGGAAATCTGAGGCAGGGGTGGTTTGTGGGGAGCTTGTTCAAGTTTAAAACCCATTTTCCTTTGCTGCCACAAAATTTAGTGAGAGCCACTGGTAAATATTTGTCCCCTTTTCCCACGTTCTTGAAATGGCAATCAAGAAATACCTTAATATTTTCCAGTTCTTTCAGATTAAGATTCACACAAGTTTTTACAAATATCTAGATTTGAGGACAAATCCACGTATCTTCTTAGCTTCCCCTTCCTCCCATCCTCCATTACGATTAAGTCTCACCATAATTCAATACTGAACACAAAATGAACTCGGTTTGAAAAAGAAAAAGATAGAGAACAAGGGGTAAGTGTTTCGAAAAGTTTCAAGCCTTTACATTTTGGCAAAGAAAGTTTATCCAAACATTTGGTCAAAATTCAAAGATATAAGAAAAATAACATGTCGGCAGGAATATGTCTTAGCATGTTAGGGTGTCTTAGCAGTATTAAAGTACTAATACGAAAAGCAAAAAAAGCAAGGACATTCAGCGATCGTTTCTGCCTCCGCCCGTACCAAGAGCAGAAACCCTCAGAGAGAAGTACTACGGAAACAGGTCCTCCATAATAACATACCACTCATTAAAGGACCACTCTCATCTCCACCCACCACCCCCCAAGCCATGCACGCTTCCATCTCCTCTCCTGTACCAGGAGTTTGGAAGATATTTTTGGATCAAATCCACGATTTTGTAAGGCTTCATTTCCTGGTCAACGGCAGTTCTGGAAGGACTCACTGACCCACCAACATGTACAGAGAGCACCACTGCCAGCACCCTCAGGGGGTCACCCCTTTCCTCCTCCCCCCCCCCCAAAAAAAACAACAAAAAATACCCTTTCCTCCAAATAATTCAGAGATGTAATAAAAGCTTCCACACACAAATAGCGCCAGCTCTTCAGAGGAGACTTCCATTAGAGAGCTGATGCCCTTCTGTCCCGGTCTGGTGCGTTTTAGCAGCAAGCACTATTCAGTGTTGTCAGGGCTGCAGAAGTCACTAGATAAGCAAAGGCTCTGACCTTCATGAGTGTCAATCATTTCATCTCGCAACGTACAACTCCTGCGCAACCCACGGGTACCTGCCCTGTTCAAAAACAGCTCCTCAGGAGCGCAACTAACCTCTTCGCCTCAACGTAATCTCTACATTAAAATTCGGCAACTTTCTGGAAGTGTTTACACCAACTTTTTCACGATTGGCCCGTTTATTTTAGTAACAAATGCCACACGAATAGTTTCCCCCCGACAGAACGCTGTATTACGCTTGTCCTCCTCCCTCAGCGTCCTGTGGTGAGCTCCAGGAGAAGAGCATTTCATGCAGTATCAGCAATAGCCCCAAGTGCTTGCAAGATTTGTAAAATGAGCTGGTCAGCAACTGCGAAGGTAGTTTGAAAAAAAAGTAGACACACCTGTAAGCCACAGAAAAGACAGACTATAGGCTTACACCTGTCCTGGAAGCCACCCACACCGGATTCAGTTTCTCAAATCCGATCTGATGATATTTGAGTCAGTCATCTTTTTTCCTGTTTAATTTTAAAAGCTGTATATTCATGCCACTAAGTGTATGCAGCTACACCGGGTGAATACTTAAGGCTGCATAAAATGGAACTTTCGCTGTCAAATCTTTAATGTTTAAAGAAGCGCTGACAGTCAACCGCATTCTAGGAAACGAAGAGGCTATCAGTCATGGGATTCCCAGCAGTTCTGGCAGGGCCGCCAGTCTGCAGCAAGGACTACCTAAAGAAAAAGGGTTATCACCAGGGAGAAGGTTACGGTTTGGGTGGTGGACAGGGGGTCCACACACTGCAGGGTGCTACAAATTTAATCACAGTGTTAAGCTATTTAAAAGCTCTGTTTTGGCAAGTGTGATCTTAAACACAGTCTAGTTGTTATAAAAGTGAATCACAAAACACGAAGCACTTCAAAGCTTCCCAGAAGCAAGCAGACCACTGAGCCTTCAGGTTAAATACAACACAGACTTGAAGTATCAGATTTGTACGTTACTAATAACTGTTCTTTCCCAGTCTATACTTTTATCACCTTAAATGAAATATAACATTTAACTACACAAAGCAGGTATTTCACCTGCTATCAACAACAACAAATAATCCTCATTCACCTTATAAAGGCTTTCGACTGCCCAAAACTTACAAGCCAAACAGCTTCTTAGATTTTTCTGAAGACTAAATACTTAAGTTCTACATTTGACATTAATTCTACAGCCTGGAGTTCTTTGATGTATTATGTGTTTGCCAACTTCCAAAGCTACTTTACTTTTTTTAAAATCACAGAAAGAGACTTCTAGACCTGTTTCAAGAAACTGTCTACTAAGCTATAATAAATAGTGATGTATAGACGGAAACAACTGTAGACTAGTAGACAAGCAGATATGCTTGAGGCCAGGAAGATGACCATGGGCAAAACGCACATGCCCTAGCACCCTGCAACACAGCTGCAGTTTCCCAACTCAACAATTCTTTCCTCATTCGTTCTGTTTACTGTTGAGCACATACAGATGCTCCCAATCCCCTCTGTTATTTTTTTTTTTTCTACAGACAGGGAAATATTAAAGTATTAGCATCTAACACACAGGCAAGTTGCCCAAATGCATATATTTGGCTTGCAAAATAGAATACACATCTCTAGAAATCCACAAGTACCAGTCTAAGCAAAACTGGACTGCAGTCACCTAAACAAAATAACATCTTCATATTTATCCTAACGATGGCTGGGCTGTTTGCCCAGAAGACTGAGAAACAGTCAGCAAGAACCTGAACAAGGTATGCAAAATTATAGTACTAGCTGAGAAATAGGTCAGTATTTACATCACATTAGTTGTAAACTGTGAATCACAAACATATCAGACAAATTAAAACTAGATCACGAAATTCAGTTTTGCAGAAAATGAGCTTTACATTATCAGTTGACCAATATTTTGTAATCACGCGTAATAAAGCTTCCTAATCTGATGCCTCAAACAATAAGCTATTGGCAGAGCATTTACGAGCAGCATTCCTTCCTTTTGAACCTCTATGGCATACAGTCAAGTCAGTTGCCAGCATTAATCAAGTACAAAAAAAGTAATAAAAATATTATTTCCTCTGTTCCAACTTTCTCATTCTCCACCCTCCCTTCCTTTCTCTACCTTTCTTTGCACACCCTCGCCTTGTGCTCCAAGGGTGACGGCTCTTCCCTGCTCTTGAGGGCTGCTTCACAAATCGAGTCCTACAGCGCTGCAGAAAGACCAGGCACGGTCCTGCGGCCTGAGAAAGCAGGAGAGCAGGGGCAGATCCTGCCGCCCCTCTGCTGAGGACCTATACCAACGTAAACGCTGTCTCACCTTTTGCCCGTCTCTCCCCCAGGCTTATGAAGCACACTGGACAACTTCCTTCAGGAAGCGCTAAATATAACTCAGTTTACAAAATGAATGTTTACAGTAGTTAATACTGTGACAAACAGAATTTCAAATTCTATCTTTTATTAAGCCTCCTGTATCTTAGAGCAGTACAAATCACAACTTTTGTTAAGTTTTCACTAAAAGAACATGTTAAACAAGTCACTGATTAAAAGCATGTTGAGTGGAGGGCAAAAATTCTTTTAGTATGGCTACACGTAGCATGCCAGCTATACATACCTTGTCCTTTAATTATCAAACTTCCTGTTTCTAAGAAAAGAAGAACTGGAAGTTTTGAGGGGTTTGTTTTGTTCTTTACAACAGTAAAAAAGATTTATGTACACAGTAATTCCATCTCCTTCAGGCTTACACATCACTCTCCTTTCAACCTCCTTTAAATTTATGGTCTATAGCTAAAACTTTCTCTAAACTAAACTTTAGTTTACAAGTTTAAAAACTAAAGGCTTACCTTGAAAACGGGTATATCCTAACGTTTCTCCTCGGAAACTCTTATAATATTTTACTCCATAAACTATAATTGGTCTTCTAAGAATATGTGCAAGTACAAAAATGTGTGTCTGCTCCAAACTTGCTCCAGGCTGTACCAAACACAAACAAGACAACACTTGAAACAGAACTTTATCATTCTTTACTTTTAAATTTGAAAACTATTCTCCAAGTTGAGGGAGAAAGACCTTTTAAGAGTAATCTAGCTTTGGTAGGGGAAATGAGAGACTGGAAGACTATTACATATCAGTTAGAGATAAGCACAAACATTTCAGCTTGCAGAAGAACTTAATCTGTTTATAATAATTCTTTGTCCTATCTCCCAGATTCAATCTACCATATTTCATTTTCTGGTTAGAAATGCAGCTCTGCATAATGTTTAAGTCTAAAAATAACTCACTCATCTGAGAAAAGTTAAGGTAAATACCTTTTAATGATAGGGAAACAGCACATCCAAGAATAGTTATGATAAAATAATGCCAAAATCATGCAAGTACTGTAAGGGAGGAGTTTAAAAATATTGCTATATTTGGAAGCTTATAGGAACATAACTTGTATTTTGGAAGGGAGTAGCAAAATGTCAGCTTGCTGAAGTTTTAATAGTTTCAGGTTACAAATTTGCAGGTATGTTCTTAGAGGTAAGAGGCAAAACATTAAGTAGACAATGGCGTATCAGTTTGTTCTACAGACTTGGCTGTGACACCGATAGAGCCAGACTCTTTTTAGCACCCTTGTACTGCTTAACAGTAAACTCAGAAATTACAGATTTTGAAATAAAATTTTACAACACAGTAGGAGGAGGCTACCCAATACTATCTTAAGATTGCTGGCTTAACAGGAATGTTTCCTGCTATAAGAAAAAATTCTTATTCATGAAAATTCTTATTCATTCCAAGTTTTGGAAATTTCTGTTCAAGGGGATTAAAATAACCTTTCTAACAGCAAGCTTACAAGCGAAGTTTTCTCACCTGACTCGCAAGAGAGAGTATGAATGCCCAGTCTTCCTGCCACTGTTCCTCTCGCAATGAGAAATGTAAACCAAAGCTCTGGGAATACCACGATTCCCATTCTTTCCAGCGTGTATAGAACCTAAAATATTAACAGCGAAAGAGTAAAGACATTAAAATATTTACTCAATCACATCTGATAGCAGTATTCAGCCCTTTGAAACCCTGTATCCCAACTTCTGTATTGAAGTGAGAACAAAGCATATGCCAAGAAAATTGATTTATTTATTTTTCTTTAATCTTCAGGAGACACAATTTGCTAAACCTCATCTAAGATATCACTTGGTATCCTCACGTTCACAGCAAAAATACTGTAATTGATAAAAGGTCCTAAAAGGCTCCTGGCTAGTTTGCTACATCTTGTAATAACTTTTTGAAGCCTTACTGAGCCTTATTTAAGTGTTGAGCTGTAGGGAACAAAACCAAGATCTTCTATTTTATGTAAGAAAAACTACTGATTCTTCTCACATAGACAATACAGGTGTTTTCTTCTTTGACCATATTATGAACCAATTAACTCCAGTGTGCTCGCATATCAACTTCAAATAGCATGTGCTTAACAAGCAGAATCTGGTTTCAATATCAGTTTTTGGAGGAAAGAGTATGGTAATTTCACATTATATGGAAGAGCTATAAAGCAGGATAGATAAGAATCAAATACAGAAAATGTGATTAATCAGATTTACACTCAAGGTTTTAAAGTCACTGGGTTTCTGTTTTTCTGTTTAAATTAAATTTTTTTGTATGCTAGTGTGCAGTCCCAGCGTTTCATCTTTTTTAATCAGTTACAAAGTAAAGTGATCAACATATTAAAAAGCAGATGCTGGCTTTTAAAATTTTAAAGTCAGTCCAGTCACTGCACTGTAGAAAGTCCTCAATTTAGTACTAATAACAAGGATTTACTAAAAAGTGTTAAGCCAAGTTTTAAACAATGGACTTCACTGCAACTGCAAAGAACATGTTCAGCTTATTAAGAAAAAGTCACTGAAATGAACTAGTTCAACCAAATTCCAAGAAGGGTAACACAGTGTGAGGGGGAAACCTTTCCTAATTTTTCAGTAAAGATGTAATCATCCTAAAATCTGGGTGGATATGACAGCTATTACCTAGCAGGGTGCTTTTGCCAGTTACAGCCAAAACCATTGACTCACCTCAAAGAACTATTATTAAGACATATTTTGATAGGCTTATGTGCTTACTCACAGCAAAGCATCTACAGGGAGTCTTCTGGCTCTGTCTATATTCTGGTTTCTCTCCAAACCCATGAACTGCTTCCATCTTTACACCTCTTTTCCCCCAGGTTCTCTAACTGAACACCTAGTGCTATTTGAATTGCCAGTTCTCCTGAAAGAAGTTTAATCAGATGCAGTTTAAAAAAAAAAAAAAAAAAAGAGAAGATGTTCGCCTTAGACCCTAAGAAGTTTTTCTTTGCATTAGTTGGCCCTAGAGAGAGTTATCTGCAAATGTTCCTGGGAGGCTATTTTGATAGCTTCAGACAGAGAAGTCAAGGCCTCAAGACTCTGAGCTCATTTAAAACAAACTTTTCAGTGTAACACAAGAGGACTGCATGGATGCCTAAGAAAATTCTGAAAGCCGACTTATGGCATGCCCGTTCTCCACTGAAGGCTAACAGCAGAGTAAGAAGAGGGGCAAATCCAAATATGCTGTAGGGGGAAGAGAGAGAAAGAGAGAGAGAAAGAGAGAGAGAAAGAGAGAGAGAAAGAGAGAGAGAAAGAGAGAGAGAAAGAGAGAGAGAAAGAGAGAGAGAA
>NW_020448641.1:4085217-4173275 GCF_003343035.1 Apteryx rowi
CCTCTATTTTATTTATGCAAATGGATAAATTGTCAAGTTTTTCCTCCGACTACAAAAACAGGTGAACTTGAAAGGCTGAAAGCACTTCCTTGGGCTAAATATTGTCAGGTGGGTGGGGAGGGAAAACACACCATACACGAGCCTTAAAGAGAATATCATATAATTTCTTTGAGGATTACTTCTGAAGTAGAAAAATTGTTCCATTTTCTTTAAAGAGCTCAGACTTGCTTAAAACTGTAAAGCTCTTAAAAATCCAAAGATACATTATGAACATAATTTCTACAGTCTCCATTCTCGCTCTCTACCTTTTGAAGTTAATGTAAATATTATCACGTTTCTGAGGGGGAAATTAATTTGAAAGCATCAAATTTATTTAAAACAAAACTTCAGGCAAATTTAAAAACAAAAAAAAAAAACAAAAAAAAAACAAAACACATACAACACACCACACAACAGAAAATCTCTAAAGACAACCAAGGAAAGATTATAGTTATTCTCAAGGGTGTTTACCTTTCTGAACATCTCTATCAAGTACTTCATCAAATAACTTCTCTTGGACTGTGGGCGGTAAATCTTCAATATCTGGAAAAGTGGAAAGAGAATACAAGATTCACTTAATTTAGCATAAAAAAGACACACACATTACAAGTTGGTGCTCAGGAGAATTCATGCAACAGCTTTCTCCCTACAATCCCTAATGCTTCCGCTGAAAAGCTGCTGTTATTTTCAGATCCATCATTTGTGACCATAAGCTCCATAGAGCATGCTGAAGTACAGCTACATCTCAGGCTGATTATCTTACCTTTTCTGCAGAAAGGATCAGAGCATGCTTAGGGTAAAAATGGATTTCTCTGAAGGAGAAAGGGAAGCAAAGAACTCCTTTGAAGGTAGGGGAGGAGGGGGAGGATTTCACCACTGCTATAGTTAGGACAGCTTCATTCCAAAGTAGTGGTTTTCCATCCCTCTGAAAGACTTCCCTACCCTGCTGTGTCCCAGTGGACAGGTAGAGCTTGGCAACAGGCTTATCCTTGTCCAAAGCAACCCACTGCCTTAGTTATTTCTTGCAAACTTGGGAGAAATAGTTCAGAGAACAGTACTGCTTTGTGGGCCAGTTTGCAAGTTAGAAGACAGAAGATGAGAAAACTATTGAGCTATGACAGGGAAAGTGTCAGTACTAACTATTCCAAAAACTTTACAAATAGAAGCTGCAATTACAGATTTACCTTTAAAAATATTTGTGTAATGCGCAAAACTCTTGAGTCCTATATTGCATGATGCAATAAACACTATTGCATGTTGTGGAACTCAAACATACTTACACTAAGACAAACAGGGCAAAATACCTATTACTATGATACTTGCACACATACACATTTAAGTAACTGGATTTTGTATGGATAAAGTAAGAATCTGAAAACAAGATACACTTGCAAACATTTAGCTACTGTCAGTGCCCACCAATTCAGTATTCAACTTGATATTTTCCTCTGCGCGAAAACATCTATTATGGAGCACTCTTCCAGTTCTTCCAGATGCCACAGATACTGGGCTGCCCCAGACAAACGTTAGAGGAGCGAGCCATGTTATGCTTCAACATGCTACGCTGGCTTCGGGGCGGGCGTGCTCACACAGGCTGACACGAATGCCGAAACTCCCGAGTGCAGCAGGTTTTTTCCGTTTGTGTCCACCACTGGATGGTGGGGACATTCTCAGCTGGATGGAGAGTGCAGCGCTACCCAGAAGGGCTCCCCAACACAATCCGTGTGGGAAGACAATCCTTGAGCAGTGACCCCTACACACCATTTTTGTTAAATCTTGACTGGGCCTTAGGTGATACTTCAGAGACACGCAGATCTCTTATATTCCAGTGCGATATCTGCCATCCCTGCTCAGATGTCTGATATCCTAGGGCTTCCAGAAATGGTACCAGACACTCACATTTAGGCACCTGAACAGCTCCTGAAGTGTCTCCTTGTTCGGTGCAGGCACTTCTCTTTCCTCAAATTAAAACTGACTCAGAGTAGCCAGCAATCAATTTAGAAGTTTCGTACTGCACACGTTTGTGCGTTGGCACTTTGGGAGGATCATATTCGGTCAGGAATCAATTTCCACTCAATCTTTCAAGCTGCGTTGTATAGGCAGTATCTGACTACAAATGTGTGATCTACCATTATTCTTGGAAATGCTGACTTGGGACCAACTGCTAAATGTTGATTAGAAGAGATGTTAGGTTGACTAGGTATAATGGAAGTAGAAATATATTAACAGTTCAATGTACAGAAGTTTCAATTTCTATTTCTGGAAAGTCACAGAAGCCAAGTTCAGGTTTTCCTCCACCTTTTGAACATTGTTATTCCTTAATTAATAGTTATCACACATGTCAGATAACCTGCTTACTGGTTTAAAAGGCATCCTGAAAATACTGAACAACTTCAGTTCTGGTGACAGCAACATACTTCTCACATGTGTAATGAAACCACTGTACTGCCCCTCTTTCCCTTCCCTCCCCAAACAGCGACGCAAGTGTCATAGTCTCTAGACACTTGGTACACCCACACTGTCTGCTAACACACATGACCCACAGAAGAAGACTGAATAAAGTGTCTCAAACAGATAATAGTAGACAAGTGGTAAACATTATAGATTTTTTTTTGGAAGAGGAGAAGATGAGAACATTCAAGCAACAGGTTCCAAATACAATTCTCACAATGCTACTGCTTCCCAAAAAAGAAAAACCAGTTTGCTAATTAGTGCAGTTTCCAGCTACACATTAAGTAACCTGATTGCACACTGTCTTATCTCTGGTGGCATTTCTATTAAAGGGAACAGCTACTTAAGATTAAAAAAAAAAATCTTCTAATAATTTTTATTAAAAGACAAACATTTGATGGACATTTTCTTGGTCACAGAGTAATTCAAAAGTATTCAAGAACTGCTACTGCTGTGACCAGGCACAAAGTGTAAAGTGTATTGGAAGAACAGCTCTGGGCCTTAAAGAAAATGACTGAAAAATTAGCATAGCTATATAAAAATCGTATTAGAGTATTGAAACATCTGGGCTCCAATCTCAACTTTAATACAGCCTTTCCTTAGAGGACACAACATTTCTTCTTTAATTTCTTCATGTCTGAAGAGCACAACACATGCTCACTTCATAAGAATGATGCATAGGAGGAAGTATGCAAAAACTCAGTATTAATAAGCAAACACCAAACCCTAACCCTATGCACACCACTACTGTCAGAAAGTCAAAGAACGCATCTAAAACTAGCAGTTCTCAACTAAGGTGACAAAGAATCTTTCAACAGTAAGCAGCATTTTATAATTACCTGCAGGTAATGTAAACGTTACAAGGTCAGTTAGAAAATAGCAAGCAAAGTCTCCCTTCCGTTGATGAAGAGATGCAGCGATTTCGCGACGAATTTGTTCTGTAACCTCTGGACACACCATGGCAGGAATGCACTTCGCTGCATGTTGTGATACCTGTAACATAACAGACTTGCTGCACTCAGTATTATTTCTAGTTAAATATAAAGACTCAGGAGGAAGAGCAAAATGGAAAAGGGGGAAAGGGAAAAAACAAAGCAAAAAAAGCCTCACACACACATACAAGGGTTCACAATATTTTGCTATAACCAGAACATGGCAAGATACTGGATAACAATAGAGAAATATTTCAAAAGCTACGAGTGAGCCCAGACTACATTTTATATATAGAACTTTATTACCACAGCACAATAGTTTCTTACACAGAAACTTCCCCAAAACTGTTAAGATACTTAAATTCCTTACACTTAAGAGCAGCACAAAAAACACCAATACTAACCATATATATAAATGGTTCTAAGAATTTATTAGTATTAATAAAGATTAAATTAATTAATCCTTAGTATTGATATTGAATTTAAAATTAATAAATATGTATCTATGTAAACATAAGACCTTCTTCAGACTTCAGCTACATTTATCTTGCTTCACTTACTCCACTGTTTTATTACTCAGCCCTATGGATCCCATCATCCTTAGGCGCTTCTCCTTCTTGGGCACGCTACTTTCCTCAAAGCCTTCACAACTGCCTTAAGCATCAAAGGAGGGGAGGAGGCAGAATAAAAGTGTGCCTCAGATCAGGTGAGGAACCGTAAGTCCGAGATGAAGAAAATGGTGAAGAAATTAACAAAATTAGTTACAGGCTTAATAAGAGGGAAAGATGAAATAGGGCAAAGACCACCAGAAGGGAGGCACACCAGGCAAAAACACACAAGGAAACGGAACATGCAAAAGCAAGGAGACCACAGAGAGGAACCAACCAGTCTGTGCAACATGGAAGCGGGGGAAAAAATAGTTTATTTGCAAAGCAAGAAATTTGCTCTTCCCCGTAAGAGAAGCTCCAAAGAGTCCCACAGAAGAAAGAAAATGGCAGTTCACTGCCAGGTAGACTTATTCATTTACAAGTCTCAAAAAACTAAGCCGTCATTGATCTCAGTGTTTTGCCTCCGGGGCACTTCCTCTCCCCCACCCAAAGCACAGGAAGCCTCACAATGGCTTACAACCACTGCCAGCAAGGTCAGGCCCATGCCAAGACTGCTCCTTTTAATGGGAAACCTGAAAGTCCTCCAGCCCACCGCATGCATACAACTTAGAAATACTGCTTCTTAAGGAGAAATGCGAACAGAACAAAGGCACAAAGCAGCAATTCACTTATCCTTCTAACAATATTGGTCTCTGTCTACCAGCAAATAAAATTACATGTCACTGGCTGCAAACAGCGGCACGGTTACATAAGGTTCCTATTCAGCCTCTGCAAGGGCCAGAGTAACTCACCTCCGTAAGCAAAATTGCTAGCATATCTTGTCTCTGAAAGCGTATAGCCAGATGTACAAGCGTGTACCCAACATCAAAAGCAGAAGGGCGATTTAGCAGGCGTACTTCATCTGCAGTAAGCTGGCGCGCAATATCTCCTCCTGATGACTTGTAAGCCTCGACAGCAGCTAGATCACCTTCTACAACTCCTGAAGAAACAAAACACAGTTTCATTTTAGCTAGCAAATGAACTGTTCTGGACCTTACTTAACACAGTTTGCCTCCATCTATTCTGACACAAACCTAACATACAAATGTCAACTGCATACCAAGCGACTTGCAAATAATTTTTTTAAATGGAAGACTATGAAATACTTGCACTTACCTCACCTCCTAGATCATCTCCAATCTCCAAAACAGTCGGAAGATAGAGAAGATTAAAAGCCAGCTATCATGTGGTGCTGAAGGCCCTTGATGAAATACCTAGCATAACGTACTCACTATCATTTTGTTTAACCAACAGTCAAGAAGGCAAATCATTCATTCGCAGTACAGAGATTAGGCCTGATTATTATATCTTCCCTTGTAACTTATATTAAAAAAAACAAACTCCTTCCAATTTTGATGTCAATTAGGAAATAAATTCATTCAAGATTTTTAAGAACAAAGAAAGATTTTTTTTTTTGAAGGATGGTTTAAAACACAGTGTTGGAAGGGAATAGGGGGCACAAGGCTTTTCTTCAGTTCGCCATCTCTGCTATAAATCAAACATTTATACAGTCATCATCTAGGGTACTCTATTAAAACTAAAGAAAAAACACACATACACACCACATCAACTTTGTGTTGCTTTACTTCTAAAGTGAGAAAGGAAAAAAAAAAAAAAAACACACACAACCAATGTCTTCTAAAGTCCTCTGAAATCTAACTCCTGTACTACATTTTGTACCAACACCATTCATGCTGAGTGCATTCCTTAGCGGTAGTTATCAGAACACACCATCAACAAGAGGCTGAATCTGTTATCTTCAGCCGTATCCCTTTCCAAATAAGATTTCCTAAATTTAGAAATGCCATTTACTATAAAGATCTTATTTTAGATGCATTCTTCGTAAGAGAACAGTGTAATGAATAAAGAGTTGAGGAAATAGAAAAATGACCTTAAGCAAGCCATCTTTGATAGAGAAGTAAATAGAATAAATCTGATTCACAATTGAGAAGAAACCCTATTTGCAGGAGCCCCAGAACAGAAAGAGTAAGAAAACAGTATCAAAGCTCAGCAGCTAATGGTTTTCCTATCATTTCAAAACTTTGAAATTCAGTGATTTTCCTTGATCATATAAAGATGAAAAACCCTCTCCCACCATTTTTGATAGATAAGCCTCATTCCAACTCAGAACAGCCAACAGTTGAACTAGTTTTTACCTGGGACTCTAGAGGCCATGATACTGAAAATGGAGACTCAAGTCCGTCCTGCAATCAATAATTTTACAAAGGCACAAAAAAATTCATCAGAAGAGAAAGGGCCAAGTCTCAGGACACTCACTCCAGTTCACCTTTTTTTGGTCTGGTGTTTTGAATCACTCAATCCCTGACCGAGCAGCTCTGCTCCTGTTAGGACATTGCACTTCAGAACTAAAACATACTATCAAAGCAAAAGGTACAGCATTTACTGCCAAAACTTATCCATAACAAGAATGCCAAGTGTAGCATTTTATTTCCATGCAACCACATTTTTATGCCACTGATAAGGCACTACCCAGGCTGGTCATGATATATCATTCCAACCAAATGCAGCACTGATGCTTTTTTACAGATTTACATAGATATCAAGTCAGACACTACCTAATGACTTGTTTTCTTAAAATGAAAAAGAAAAACCTTGAGAGAAGAACAGATTCTCTGCTACTTTACGACACCCTCAAATTTATACTATTTTTATGAAAAATACCTTTATAAAGGCTGATTAAATTTTGACCACATCTATTGACAAGGAAAAAAAGATTCCTGTTATCATATTTGCCTATTCCACTGACCCATGCAAAGACAAAAACACCAAAGACCACCCTAAGATTGGTAGGTAGCGATCCTGACAATTCAAACATCCCAGCCTAATTTCAAAAATCAAAGAATCAAACATTCCAAATACGACCTGTCAGTGACGGACGAGCAGTCCCAAACCATCGTAGAAACCTGAATCGGCCAGCCCTTCCAGTACGCACCACAGGACAGCCAGAAGCCAGGGCTCAGCCAATTTGGATTTGTCACTACTCCTCTACGCCCCCATCCCCAGCTGCTAAGGCAGCTTACTGCCACCTCGCTCTTAATAAAACCTCGGCAACAACTGAGATTTTAGACTGACACTGAGGCAATCGTGAGGTCTGGCAATGCCTTCAAGCACTAACTACTACAAGCTGCAGTTGGGATCAAAATCCTTGGCATATGCTGCATACAGCACTGCCAGCTCCTGCAGTTTATTCCTAAGTTGTACAATACTTGACATTCCTAAAAGCCCCATGTCCTGGAATTACTAAAATTACTACATAGGCTTTCATTTAAAAAGTACATTTCTAAGCCTCACTGATTAAGTTTAAGCTTAAAAAAAAGTAGGAAAAAAAAGTATGTCAAAAATAGGCAAGCTGAATAAGCTTTCTAGGCCTTATTAAAAATGGAGAGTGTAAGTTCGATATGGGGTTGGCAAGACTGTTGATCTAGCAGAAGTAAAGAACACTGATGTTTGCTAAATGGCACCTGAAGCTAGCACAGTTACAGCACATAAAGGGGGCCGGGGAAACGCATACACGTGCATGCACTGTATC
Organism: Apteryx rowi; assembly: GCF_003343035.1. Classification (NCBI taxonomy): domain Eukaryota; kingdom Metazoa; phylum Chordata; class Aves; order Apterygiformes; family Apterygidae; genus Apteryx; species Apteryx rowi. The sequence goes on from NW_020448641.1 coordinate 4,092,837, forward strand.
TGGTTATTCTCTGGTCCCTAGTTCAAATGGCCAAGTGACTATTTATGGGGGGCCGGGACGGGGAGGAGGAAGAATGGCAGCGAGTTTTTAGCACAGGTCCAGACAAACCCACTTCTAGACATACAGTGAGACGTCCTTAACCATTTTGTAAGCAAGTCTTAATACACAAGCACAATGCACCAGACCAAACCAGCCAGAGCTTGTTTTGCACAAGTTTTTGCACAGAGACAAATACAAGTCTATTTTTTTTTTATGAGATGCTTGCTCTTGCAAACCTGTTGTACGCTCTAATGTCTGGCACTACTTTGCACTAAAATATTGTGAGCTAAGTACCCAAAGCATCGCTACTGCAGGGCTTATTTTCAATGATTACTGCAAGAGTCCTTGGTCCCTCTCACCCAGGAGGGAAAAAAAACAAAAACAAAAAAACCCTACAAACTTCTCTATACCTACTCTGCCAATTATCTACTCCGTATTAGCTGATTCGAAAGAACAGGGAAAATTCCTGACAGCTCATCAGGTGCCAGTCTGCCTACAGTGCCAGTCAGTATAATCCAAGGCTGCAACGAAGACTGAACAAAAATATGGTAGCTTCTGCAACAGGCAGATGGCCAAATCAGAAGAGATGGTTCTTGCCCAAAACTCTGGAGTCAACTTGACTACACAGAAAGCTGCCTGCAAATCTTAAATTCAGTATCACAACTCCAAAATAAGCTCTTAACCCCTGCTTTTATTGACAAAGGAGGCACATTCCTACAATGGCTTTAATTTCTGTCAGATGGATGATAGTCTCCAATTCATTAATTCTATCTAAAAAAAGCTTAACAAAACACTATTTACAAGATTACAGAAATATTTACTGATGTTATAATTCACTACATTTCATAAAACACAAGTGCTTGATTACTTAAACAAGCAGTCTTTGAAACATGTTCTGATAAAGTGCATGCCAGTTAGATTTTTCCCACTGACACCCACTGCATTCTTGGTGCTGTTAAAATGTCAAAAGGAAGAGTGGCATTTGCCTTAAGACTGTTCTCATAACCCTCATGAGTGCTTAAGTAGCTAGGTCTCTTGCCAGAGCACACCTGAGATTATTCACAAGAGCTACATATACGGAAACAGGCCCTTAAAATTCAATGCATACATCTGACTCACAGCAAGAATAATTCTTGTTTAAAGTGGATTCCAGAAATGTTAGCTTGGTATTGCAACTAAAGAAATTGCTCTTTTTTTAAACCCCTAGGAGAAGCAATTTTGCTTTGCTTAATGCACAAGTACACGACTATAAACTGACATCTTAAGTGACACGACAGAATGCAAAGTGAGGCATGCAAGTCAAAGGGGAAAAAAAAGTGAAAGTTAGTATTTTGTGTTTACAGGTTCAGCAGTGCTCCTATTTGAATTCAGGGAATTCTTATTGAAATATTCTTTCACAGCACCAAGAGCCAAGGTTTTTTCTTCTCCTACTGAAATCCCAACTCCTACAGAGAGCACAAATCTGGAATATGCAGTCTGAGTTTACACAAGAAGATACATGATAAAGAGATTAAGAAGGTATATTAAACAAATACTAAAATTAAAAAAATATATAAATTACCCAATAACAATTATTTATACCATTTTGATCCTGCATTTTCCTGACAACTGTCAAACCCATCTTCTTCATTAGATATCTGAAGTTACATTTGCTAGTCTTTATAAGCCTATAATTAGCCTAGTTGCTAAAACCAGAACACTTCAGCTAAGATGTTGTTTAACTCATTCTTTAATACATGTAGATATTCATAAGATTCAGTGCAGTAACACAAGCTAAGAAAATATGCGGGAGTTTAACAAGCACAGCTGAAGAGCTAAACCCTGTTTGCCTTAACTGCACAGTCCCACCAGCTTCCGAACAGCTCAGTGTAAAAGCAAGTTCCAAAGCAAATACTACAGCAGGGTCCTCTGGTATCTTTTTGATAGTTCTGGAGCGCACTGGCTAGTACAGCTTACAAATAAAACAGCAAGTTCTTTTGAACGGACTGCGATTCAGTCCTGCCCTGCTGGGTCAGGACAGAAGCGCTCCAGCATATACAGTTCCCGACAGACGCAAGGTTTAAACATACAGGGAGAGAGATTAAAAGCAGCAAATAAGGACAGAGTGCATTAACCCTCACTTCAACCACATTCGCTGTCAAGCTAGCTAAAGGTTCCTCAACGATACCGCAGGTGATCCTTAGGGACACGCAAATGAGCTCCTGCACAGCAGCGCAAGGCAGCGGGTCAGACAGGCGGCAGTAGGCTCCTGACCCTCAACACCTGTAAAAACTCCCCGCTAAAAGAGACAGGTTTGCAGGCTTGCCTATACCGCCGGGGAGGCATTCCCGTTCAGACAGCTGCTCTACCCCTCTTCCTGCTTGTCTGCTAATACCCATCCACCCAAGGCAGTGGTTTCATAGTTCCTACACACGGACTACGCTTCCCTACATAACAGCTTTGCTTATACTAAGACCTGCACCTGAATAAGAAAAGGGAATGAATAATCGGAGACCTGTGGTCCTCAGGAGGTGTACTCAGTTCCTCCCCTGCCCCGAGCAGTCTTCTCAAAAGCGAGCCGTAAACAGTCTTCTCTGTGCCCTCACTACGTATAATCAAACTGCAAAACAGCAGCCCAAGTTACTTTGCAGATACTAGCTCTGTTTGGGTTAGCGCAACCACAGACTAAGCCCAGAGGGGTTATCTGTGGATGAAGGGGTACGCTGCTAGACAGCAAGCAGTTGAGCACAATTAAGCTGAAATGAAGCAAACAAAAGGAAAATGAATTTTCATAACATACCTGCTTAAATAAATACAACTTCTTGCTAAACTAATGCAAGAGTGGGAACAAGCACCTTTGTTTAGATAATAACTAAAGAATAAACCAGAAAGGTTTGTTTGTTTGTTTTAATTTAAGAAGGTTGCAATGCAATGCTCACACCTCACCTTCCAGCTATTTATCAGGGGAGTCTAAGGTGGTCATAAAATGTTTTATTATCAGTAACTACCACATTTTATCATTTTATGCACCAAAACATTCAGCGTGAGAAGAATTTCTCCTCTTAGTGGAAGCATTCCTTCACAAGCAAATATGAAGATTCACATCAATTAACACAAAATTAAAGAGAAGGACTGTCTGAAAAAAACTTCACGAACCTCTATCAGCTCACTTCTGCTCGTTCTCCTCTACCTTCATTTTCAGGACCTCCCTTCATGGTACTAGTACACAGTACCCAATTCGCAGCAGATCACTCAGTAATGACAGCTTGAGAGAAAATCTTCTGTATATTAAATTTTTAAACTCCTTAAGCTCAGCAACTTGCATTAGCTTAAAAAATAACTTCCAAGACAACAAGTACTTTAAACTTGAAGCCATCCAGCATACGAGAGTTTGACGACAACACATTCTTTTTTTCCATGCAAACATCTCTTATAGCTGCATATAGTCCATATTTCCTTGTAATATGTTAAAAACACGATAAGCAGCACACCTATGTAGGAAAAACTGTAGAAAGAGGTCCCTGCCCCTCTCGTCAGAGGTATCCACCCTTTCAGTCATGTTAATGATGAACAGTCGCTTGCAGGGTTGCACCCTAAAGGGAGGTAAGAAAACTGAAAAAGCAGGAATGTTTTTAAAGTTAATAACCAGAAGTGCTTCCAAGACAAAATTAAGTAACTAGTTTTAACCTGATGGTTATTCAACTATTTTTAGCATAAAAGAGCAGTCAAGAGACGCAAGTAAAAATTACTTCAGGAGTTTAGATTTTCTACCAGGGAGTAAGGCATGCAGAGTTTTGCCTGTTCCAAAGATATGCAACAACAGGGTTTTTCTTTTATATATGTGTACGTACACACACGTACACACAGATGTGAAATAGCAACACCAGAACACGTATGTTAGATACAGAACAAAGTTCAGCAAGGTGTTTCTTACCCAGGCGAGAGCTGCAGGCTTACATCATCATCACTCGGCACGGCAGCTCATTACACCCAGTCGTGCTTCCCCGTACTGCAGAGGAACTGGGGGCAGCAGGAGGACAGGCCATGCCGCTCGCACCAGGACCTCTCCTCCTCAGCATTCCCAACAAGGCGCTGCTCACCACGTTAGCCAAGGCCACCCCGGCAGGTAATCGCCTGTCAGGGACTAACTCGCGCTACCTGGCCTAGATTAGCTTACCCAGGAACGTGACCTTTCTCCTCTCCAGCAGCTTGCTCCCACTCCCTTATTACAGCAGCAGGGATCCGCAGCAAGCTTTAGCTGTAACACGGATGGGGTTCGGAAACTGGTCTGGGCTAACTAAAGGGGGGGGGGGGCAAACAGCTAGGACAACGTCTTCGGGCGGTCTGGGTGCAGTGCCAGCTGGAAGCGCTTGGTGACCATCAGCAAAGAGCCACGCGCTCTGCAGGACAGCGCTGGAGGAGGCCCCTCCGCGCTGGCTGCAACGTGTTCCAGGACACTACTCGCAAACTTAGCGCCTACATCCAGACAGACTGACTAGCCTTTCCCACAGTGTTTGGGAAAGCTTGGCTAATACACTTGGCACTGTCTCAAAAAACTGAAGCGGGAAAAGGACAGAGAAAAAACCTGTAACAGAGATAAAAGTAGTTGACAAAAAAACTAAGCAGACACATGTCGGCAAACTAAGAGCGAGCTAACAGTCCTTTTAAGGATGTACTGCAAAACAAGATTTATTAGAGATTACTCAAATATTTTGGATTTGTTTAAGAAACACTCTTAGTTGTTTCTTTCACACTGCTAAGACGACTGCACATACAGCAGGTCGTGGAGCCACCACGTGTAGCGAGGGAAGTCGGCCCTGGGATGAAGTCACCTTGCCGACCCGAACAAAGACAAGAGCTTTCTCTCCCGCAGCACTCTATACGCAGGGGTGGAGGAGAAAGGAAGAGGAGAAGAAATGCAGTTTACTTTTAATCTGTGGGCTACCGTTCCAGCTCAGGAGTTAAGCACACAACTCGGCAGTGCCCTATAGCAATCGCACCCTGCTAGCACCCCTCGAAAACCTAGCCCTGGACGCACCAGAACCGGGGGAGCTGCAGTGAGTCCCAAGCGTTAGCCCCAAACAAGCTCCGAATGCTAGAAAGGTGTTAGAGCCACAAGCACCATCGCACACCTACAGCCCTCCTCCTCCGTCTGTACAGCTTACATCCCAAGCCGGCTTTAGGCAGATGCTTCCCCAGGCCCCACAGCAGTACCGCTCCGCTGACGCATCAGGCTCCCTAACCCCCACAGCCACCACACCTCTCTTTGGGTCTCTTTGGCATAGACACCACGAGTTATAAAAGACAATGGATGTTAATTTTAAATATTTATTAGGTTAACTCCCTTCCTCCCCCCCCCCCCCCAAAAAAAAGTGAGGGTCATCTTAGATTTCACATTAACCTTGTATTAGGCCAGTACAATAGAAGGCAGGTGTCCTTGCAGAAACGGTAATTTCTCATTGTAACTCAAACTGGCATTTGTAGTAAGTCATGTTACTCATTAACCATATTTACTAGATGTTTTGCATTGATTTTGATAAATTCTAACTAAAATTCATTGAATCATAGCTCTAAAATCTCATCCTTTTGAGAGCAGATCATTTACAGCATATAACCACTGTTGCCAAACCCAGATCAATAACCAAAAATGGAGACTAAGTACGTTTACTTGCAGAGGTTGGGAGGGGTAATGAATGTCCTTAGGGTTCTTTGGCAAGAATACCCTGCATCAAGGAAACTGCTCACGCCAAAAATATAATAGTTCCATTCACAACATTCTGTACAACCTACTGCATGGAATAGAAGCCTTGATGGCCCATTTATTAAATGAGGTGCATAGAGCATTAATGGATGTTTCCAAGAAGAGTCAAAAGCCACACGTGCAGGTAATTTTCTACATCCACACAACAAACTAGATACGTGTCTGTCTTCACGTTTTGCCTAGGAACAAGTGTGGAATAAAAGCAGTTTGATAACTGTTTTTATGGAACTTCACATTAAATTAAAAATCTGGTAAAAAAGAATTTTATAAGAGAATCGAGATGAAAACAGGAAGTTCAGCTAAACAACTGGTCTAAAGCATCCTGATCAAACATTCACCTTGGTACCTTCCAAGAGATATCATCTTCCAAGAAATTTCCTTTTCTCTTAAGGAGATACAACTAGCCTGCCAAGAATAACTCCTACTCTTGCTCCTCTTAAATCTTTGTAATTTCAGTGAAAGCTATACTTTGTACATGCAAAAAGCTTGCACTAATGCGTCTCTCCCATGGAAGAAAGACAGCAAATGGACCCTCCAAAACTGGTTTCGCTTAAGCTCAGGAGGTACACAGTCTGAAGTTACCGAATCTTAAGCTTTCACTGGTCAGCTGAACTATGCTAACACTACATACTCACTCTATCAACTTTCACACTTACCCGGTAATTCACGAGAACCTGTTCTATTTTGGAATTGTGTGTGACTGAAAATTTACAAGTGATCAGGTTGACTAACGATTTACAAGAGCTCCAGTTGGCTAACAAATAAGAAGTTACTAAGTCACCATAACTCAGTTGCTTTCACTGTGAGACCATATGCTTCAGGCAAAATGGTTCACTCAAAAGTTCAGGTGCTTTAAGCATGTCATACTAAGATAACAAAAGAACTAGCAGAAGTTTGGCTTATTGCTTTTAAATTTTGTGGTTAAACTAGTATATCTTTCCAATATAGACAGGCCCTGCATAACATGGAGACTTAACTGCAAAAGAAGCTGTGAAGTTTTAATTAGTCTTCCTGAGAAAGTTTTTCCTATCAGGAAGAATATTGGAGAGAGAGAGAGGAGAAGAAAAAAAAAAAAAGGCAAAATGAAATTCTGAAACAAAGCATTAACAAACAGCCTTGGTGTTTCTGTTTTTAGTTAAAAAGTTAAGTACAGCAAGTTTTTAAGTTACAGAAAAGAATCCACGAAATCTATGAAAATTCAGCACATGCAACTCAATTTTCATTCTGGCTTTCTCATTAAGTATCTTAACAGGATACCTTCAAAGCATTTTCGTTTTAAATTAACCAGTCTCACAACTTTTATGAGCATCGTTTTCTGCAGGTCATATACAGTTTTATAATCTCAAACAACACTGAACACTTGCAAAATTAATGTTCCAAAATACAAACTGCAACAATTCCCATGCAGATTAAGTATGAAACGTGACACACTTCAAAGTGCTATGGAATAGTTCAAAATATTTTTCACTTTTCAAGCAGCAGAGAAAAAAAAAACCTCAAATATTTAACACAGTCGTTATCAGAATGCAAGACAGACACCTGTGAGGCACAGGAATGACCTCCAAAGATTGATCTTGAGTATTCAGTAACTTACAGAATAACATATAGTATTTTAATTGCTTCATTTCAGAAAGAAAAAGTATTATATGTCTGCTAGCAGGGAAAGAGCTGAAGGTACCAGGAAACATCGAGGAATCTAGTTATTTTCAAGAGAAAAATTTCTTCATCTGAAGCTATTTACCCAACACAAAAATAAAATGGAATACTTATTAGCTCAGAGAAACCAAATCCCAGATAGTCAACAGCATTTACACCTGATCAAATATATTAAATAAAACATCTCCACAAATTAGTTTTTCCAATAATAAGCATGTTGAACAAAGCGACTTCACGAAACATGAGACATACCAGGAATGCTAGAGTTTCAAATGAAGTTGTCCTACTCTAAATATAGTTGTATATTTCAAGTGTTTAGCCTGCTTGAATGCTAGGGCACGAGATAGCTTCTTCTGGGAAGTTACAGCACAAAAATTAACTCACAAGGTCAATAACTGGAGAAAACCCTGCTCTCACATGTCTCTGTTCTTTAACAGCATTGGGAGAGTTATCCAGAATTTCCTTAGGAAAGCACTAAAATACAAAACAAAATTGGTATTTGAACTTTTTGAATTAGTTGACTACAAAAGCACTTTCAGAAAGCCTGCAAACATTTACAACACAGTATCTGTATTAATACATTATTACTTTCAAGGTCAGTATTACATGCGCAGTTTCTTGGAGCTACATATTTTTGTGTTATTTTTAACATCTGACAGAGCATCTTGTACTGTTATAAGCTCTACGCTGTTTACAAATACTCCCAAGCTGCAGCTGCTGATTCTACTAGCATATCTTACCATAGTAAAGAGAAGAGTAACCTTCATACCCAGTAATGGCATTTTTTACACTTCTATATGCAGTAAATTATCTTGCAGATCAGTTTTGTAGTTTTCCAGCTTTTGGGCTACACAGCACAACAGAATCCGTTTACAAAGAAATCCATTTCTACAAAAGGTCAACAAAAGCCCAAGCACATTTGCTGCTAAAGAGAAGGCACACATCCAATCCTGTTCAGTTAGCAGATGAACTCTGCACTCTCACTTAGCAGGTGTTATTTCAGGAACTTCCACATTTGGTTCACTTTTTAAAAATTAAAATGTTAAAAAAAAAAAAAAATCTGCTTCAAACACAAATTTCAAATTTGTTTATGTTCCTCATCCTCCCATAATATCTAACCATAGGCACTAACAGTGTAACTTAGCAACAAACAACTTACCAACACAAGCATTTAAAAACAGCCAGTCAGTCTTTTTCATTCTATTTTTTATTTGCTTTAGTTTTTTGAAGTCAACTTCAAGTTCTTCCTTGCTGCCAACAGCTCCAGCCAACTCAATTCTTTGGAAGTCCATTTTTACATCAGATTCACGTTTGGTTGTAGGTGGAGATCTTCTTTGGCTATTACCACTACTAGAGCTTCCTCTCCATCGAGCTCTGTCTTGCTCATTTATGATCGAAGAAGCCTCTTCTGTGTCTGCCAGTTCTATTGCTTCTATGTTGTTAGGTCTGGGGTGATCGCATACAACACATTTTCTGGCCTTCGCCCAGTTTTCATATGTACAAACAGAACAAGTCCAATGCTGAGCCCTTGTGTTCAGTTTATTTCTGTCATTGTATTCCTCACATGGATCCACAGAAAAAGGAACCGGTCTTGAACCAGATCCTGAAGACTGAGGAGATTCTGTGGGACTCCTGGTCCTGCGCTGAGACAAGCACTGAGTACATCTTATCGCTCTTGGCCAGTTCAAGTATGTGCACATGTGGCATGACCATTTATTTGCACTTTCCATACTGTAAGATGATTTAACCCTTGGTCTTGCACTAGAATCTGGACATATCAAAGGACTACTCCCTCCTTCAGTGCTCGTAGGATCCCAGTCTCTACCAATATCACTTGAACCACTTTTAAATGGATCTTCTGTGATAATTGTTCCACTAGGTCGCTGAGCACGGCACATGGTACATTTGATTGCAGATGGCCAATTTTCATATGTACAATACTCACAAGCCCATTTAATTCCACGTTCTGTCATCGTGCACTTCTTGAAATGAACTGCGTCAGGCAGAAAGCTAAGTAATCAAAATATATCATTAGTATGCAATGACTGCAAAGAATTTCCATTTCTTTAAAAAAAAAAAAATCGTAAATTAGATGTAACCCAACTGATACATATTACACCGAAGAATATGAATATACTCTTAGGACACTATTAGGACATGGTGGGGTATGAACAGGAAAAAGACTTGAGCTAAATGACTTACAATCAAGCTGCTTTCCATACACTGCACTTTTAAATGCAGAATTCAGGACTTCCCAAAGCAGAAGTGAAAGGAAACTAGGCCCTACATTTCAGGTAATCTTTAAATTTGAACAGATGCTTCAAAATAAAATTCAGAAGACAGACATACATTAAGTGCTGAGAATACTGGAAGAGAGACCAATAAGGCCGCAGAAACAAGTCACAATTATTAAACTACTGAAACAAAACTCAACATGAATACAGCAGTACAGGAAAAGAAACACAAACTCTAACATCTCTTTTGCAAGATCTCTTTTGCCACTTCAGGGAAGGAGCAAATCAGGCAGGCAGTTATACGAAAAGTAAGCAGGTCTTTTAGAGAAGTAAGGTAAAAGCGATCACACAACACGCATAGGTTTGAAAGTTTTATACATGTGCTTAATGAAGATCATGCCTCAACCGGACATCACTCATAAGATTCGTGTGTGGTTAAAATAACACTAAAAAAAACAAGCACAAGCTAAGCCTGTTGACAAGTAGCACTTTTATTCCACAATCTAGATTTCAATCCAGTTCCAACTCACTTTTTCTCTAATGAAGAGGAGATTCCGTCTTCATGCTGGCTCAGACCTTTTCCTCAGATTGCCAAATATGAAGGATGACACTAAGCAGACAACTATTCCTGTAAACAGAATGAAAACAGATTCATTATAGGTTTCCTACTGGACCTGAGTAACCAGAAAGTTAATTATTAAATGCCACACCTATTCTGATCCCAATTTATTTGTTTAAAGTCAGTCACGACCTCTTGAGACTAACATATAGACTGTTTAAAATAAAATCAATATTTAAAAGGGACCAACCACTATACAAGCAATCAGTCACTCTACTAAAGTAGAAGAATTAGATCCAAACAATTCTGAATTCACACCACAACACCTATAAACAGTCTTATTTGAATCTAAAACTTAGGATGGAGAAGAAAAAAGGCTATGATTTCACAGTTTGTGTGGAGGGGATAATAGCAGGAAGAACGAGACAGGTAAATAAAGGATATATAGGAAAACGTATATAGTCTATTTCCTCCCTTACCACAGAATTGCTACTCACCATATAAGACTCTTATACGTGCTATTTTCAAACATACAAAACTGTCTAAAATACAAACTTTTCATGTCAGCTGACTGACAATTCTTACATTCATTATATTGCAACTCTTCCGGTTAATAACAACACTCCGAGTCTAGTGAACAAAAACCTCAATAGAAGAGTTACACAACAGGATTAAATTCAAAACCTAGGCACATCAGACTAAAAATCAGTTAATACCTGTTCTCCAAGTAGGAAATCATTTACGAGTTGGTACATTCTTCACTGAAACACTTTCATATACATCTTGATCTACCAAGGCACAGTTACACATCCATTTTAATTTGTCAAAATCCAGGCTGCCACGGAAAGGCACAGTGGTACTCTTCCCAAGCCCTTATTCATTCCTACCAGCTCCCAGTTGTGGACTCCAGCACGCCGTATAGTTTTTCCAACAGCTCAACTCTCTGACCTATTTACCAGATCAGGTGGCTGCATGAATGAGGGGCTATCACATGGCCAGGACAGAGGAGAGGGCAGCACTATCCTTTTCAGTAGCGGTCCATATTTATGCTGCGTGAAAGCGGACGAGCAATCGGGAACACAAACAGCATTCTCATAGCTCAGGTTCTAACTGCTTGTTTGAACAGTCTGGAGAGCACTTCACTCCCACCTCCAGGTTATAAAACTGTGTCAGACTAAGGAATGTGCTGAGAAGGCAATTAGACTTCCTATAGCTTCCCCTCCACCATCCACTCATAAAAGCCCATGTCCAATGGGTTAAAAAAAAAAAAAAAAAAAAAAAAATGCTAACACCCCCATATCTGTAATAAAATAGGAAAAAAAAATACATATACAGGAATGAAATCAACTTAATTCTCCTTAATGCCATTTCTTTAATGGTGACTTTTCAGAAACTTGGGACATAAACAGCTTTGCTACTCCAAAAAGTAAGTGAAGCTTTACCAAATCTGTTCCTACATCAGTATACTTAAGGCTTGATTCATCCATTCCATTTAGTCACAGGTTTCTTTCCAGTTCCCCAAATAACTTTTACATGACTTCAACTTTTCTTTAACGAGCTCGTTCTTTGCAATAATAGTAAAGCTCTGAGATATTTATTGTTTTCTAGTTATGAACTTAAGACAACTAAAATGCTTCTAAGGAAAGAGTATGAAGATGCACATTATCAGTGCATCTGTCAACTGCCACCAACAGAACTGTTAAGAACAGTTTCATCTATACTACATACAGAGAGAGGGAAAAAAATAAAATAAAATAAAATAACAGGAAGTGGCTGTTCCAATAGTTCTGTGTCCAATATAAGTTTGAGAACAATTTCTACCTGATCAGAATTGGTATGATTTGAGCAGGTTATTCTTTTAATCTCAATTATCCAATGGGCATACAATACATGAAGAAGCCCGAGATGGATCTGTAACTGTAAGAAGTCTCTCATCTGCCCCAGTTCGTAAAGCCTTAAAGTATTACAGCAATTCCCAGCATAAACAAATCCCAACTCACATTTGGGCTTTGTGGCGGGGGAAAAAAAAACCACAAAGCATCATGTGTTTTACTGACATGAAGTCTGGGAAGAGACTGCCGCTCAAGCTGGAAAGTGGCAGGTGGCAAAAGTGACCTAAACAAGCACCGAGATATTATTTATGAAACTAAATAGCACTGTACATACTGTGTTACAGAAAAGTTTATACATATCATGAGACTAGTTTATTAGCTGCAACTACTCTCTGTGCCTCTTAAAAAGCTAGATGTTTTCAGACATAATTCTTAGAGGGGCTGAGCATCTGCAGCTTCAAAAGCCTCCATTTAAGATACAAGCTCATACCTCCAAACATGAGGCCTTCAGTTATTATGAAGGATATACAAAGGCTTACGTGGAACAATGCAATTTCTAAGTGTGAATTAAAGTCACTTTTTATACCAAAAAACTACTTCAGAGTCATGTATATCTTGTTCTTATAGGTCTGGAAACAAATGCTGGTAATCTTCCTGTATCAAAAAAGTTACCCAAAAGTTTTCAAAATATTTCAGTTTCTTTGGCATTTTAAAAGCCTTTAGCTTTTCCAGATGTATTTTATCAGTAACACTGGAGTAAACCTGGTCCACCAAAGGTTTGTCTCAGAATTGCATGCACTAGTTGTGTATTTCCATACGAACAGTTTAACTGACTGATAAGTAACTGATGCATTACTCTGAATACGCAACTCTGAGTCTGTTCAGCAAAATGTCCAATCATAATGATAAAGACAAAATACAGGCTTCCTCCCCTTCGTTAGTTCTGCTGATGCCCACTACTGCACAGCGAGAAGGGGGTATTTTATTACTTTTTTTCAGAATTATTTCTTTAACATTAGGTTTTCAAGTTAACTGTTATTTTAGATTCCTCACAGAGGAGAAGCTGAATCCCATAGTATCTCCTCTCACGGAGAAATAGCATGACAGTGACTATGAGGTCAGCAAAGGCGGTATATGCTTGAATGTCCAAAGCACGGAATTAAAACCTACAAAGCTTCAAACAAATTCTAACGGATCAGTGTATACAGTGTGCTAAATACCTTCCAGGCAGACTAGCAGAGTAACTCAGCACACTGAAGAGAAGCATATATTAAATTCTTATACATCACAAAGAAAGTTGCTGCAATATTCCAGCATTAAAAGATTATATTTTATTAAATAAAACAAGTCAACAAAAGGTCATCCATCTCTAAGAAATAATCAGAATTTTTTGTTTTACTTTGTTTCAACTTGCACGAATGTTATTGTTTTTAGCTGCATGGGAACATACTAAGTGGCATACAGAAATAGGGAAGAAACAATGAAGTCCTCAAATAACATTTTTGTGACAGGATGGAACTATATTCCCCTCCATGTAAGTTAATTATTCACTGCCACCAGAAGTTAATTTTTCCCTTGGCTCAAACAATGAATGCTGTGGATTATTATTATTATTATTATTATTTTTAATGGTCAAGCCCTTCCCAATTAACAGGCCAACAGCTGATGCAGACCAGTCTACACTAAGGATTTCTGCTGAGCTGGTTATGTCAGAAGCACATCTGCTGGCAGAAACCTCATAATTATACTGATCAAATCAGTTTTCCCATCTTAATTTGTTTTGCTTATGTGCAATGATTTTCAAGCAAAGCTAACTTTGCTTTTATATTTACACCCAAATTAGGAAACTTTACTGGTCCAACACAGCTGTAAAGCACTCCAGGTTTAGGTATCACCTTAATCTTCAGCAAGAGTTCCCAGGAAAAAAGAGAGCTCTCCCCTCTGATGTGGCTGCCTCCAATAGTTTGCTCCAAAAAGCAAAGAGCAGCTGTTTATTTTTACTTTAAAACACTGCAAAGCAACTTTTCAGAGAAAGAAATGAACAAAATAAGCAGTGCTGATGTTTCAGTTTCATTACAAGTATCTATTAACTCAACAGTTTGAGTGTAAAAGTAACATCTTTCGCACTTCTGACCACACAAAGGAGCAAAAAGAAACATGACTGCAAGTCAAAGCAAGAGATCAAACAAAAGCACTTTCACTGACAGCAATCTCAAATACACCACAATACATCAGATGCACGACTACTAAGAAAAGGGCTCAGTCCAGTAGCTGTAGTTTTTCATTAACAGCTGGATACATTGCTGCAAAGTTTATAAATGCACATGCTAATACTTCATGGACATGGAGCTTTTTAAGAACAACTGCCTATGACTAACATTGCCTAATTTGACAAATTTTCTGAAGTGCTCCCCCTTGTATATCACTGCCTCAAGTTCTCTTTTGCTTGTAATAAAAAATTAGTATATTTCTTAGAAAATTAAAGTTCATTTACATACAAATAAGCTTTCTAAATCTGTCAAATCAAAAGCCATGAGCAGCAGAAAAATTCACATATCCAGGTTATCTTCTTGCATGGTTATGTCTGAATTCAGTCAGTTTTAGCTGTTTTTTTTGTTTTGTAAAACTACAGAATTGTCTTTTAGAAAAGATGCACAAGGTGATTGTGAGTCAATTTTTTTTACAGTGAGAAATAAAGCTATAGTTCCAATTTCACTGTTTCCACACAATTTATAAGTACTGCCACTATCCAGTTTTGTTTCTGACTCTATCCTTGATACCTTTTTAAAATCACACAACCTGTACCAAGGGACTCAAATAAAAGATTTTGCTAATTTGCTTACATAGCCAGTAGGAAGGTCTAGAGAATAACACAGTTGTACACAAGATTATAATTAAAAAAAAAAGCCAATTTGCTTCTTTTTCAAACTTGAAAATCCAACAAAAAACTCCTTAAATATTTCTTAGATAAAAGATAGTTATTTAGTTGGTCTCATAAATTCACTTCTGTTATCTGGGTTCAAGAATCCCTGTGACATACCGCACCGTTAATACAATTTTTAAAATTACACTTTGAGAGAAGCTATTTAAAATGTATTGCCAAGTATCAAGGAATTGATTTTCACATGAAGTTGCCTGGGCTAATTTTCTAAGGTGGAATTTTATTGACATTTTTCCCTTAACTTACTATTTACTCTAATGCCCTATTTTTTCCTACCATTCCGCCTCCATCTGTCTTGGAATATCAGCAAAATAGCTTTGTCGAGAGCTAATTCAGCATGAATCTCAACAGGTCAGTATATTAAAAGCATAAAACCTGAACCAAAGCTTCCATGCTTTAAATGGAACAAACAGTAGGTCCCGTTGTCGTCTCTGCTGACCTTGTCAGAGAGATAACCAAATCAGATCAGCGCTGAGTCTGGAAGCTTAGCAATCAAGGCAATAACTATATATTAGAATAAAGAATGGAAGGATTACTGCAAAGGCACAAATGTAAAAGCATTTTCTATATTAGTCTGAATATACTAGAGAAAGGAACTTAACAAGGCAGCATAGCTTGTTTTGACTGTTAGGACAGTTCTTTAAAAGTGAAAGAATATTAACCCAAACAGATTGGCAAAAAGGAAAACATGTGCTATCATCTTAGGAAAAGATCAGTTAAACATTTTTCTGCAACCTGCTCAATAACATTTTTTTCTTGAAGATGTAATAATTTGCTTACAAAATTTTTATTTCTTCAAACAGACTAGCTGGCTATTTGTAGTAGAGAGAGCAGGAACTGGTTTCAGACTGCCCCTACCCTTACAGAAAGCAGAAACCCCTTTATCATGTAATAGAGATATAATGCCAGAAGTGTGTTAGGAGATAGAGGCTTCTGGCAAACTACTTCATCCCTTCCATCCTCATCCCAGTAAGAGCACTGCTCTCGAGATACACAAGTATCATCTTTGTCCTTCCGAGTGGCAGAAGCGTAAGTTTGCTCTCAATAGGAAAAACAGGAAGAATGCTGCTGCCTTGAGAGAGGCATCATCTACTAAAAATTGGCCCAAATCTCAATTCTGTGGGAAAAGACCAAAAACATTTCTATGTAACTCTACATGATAACATCAATGGGTGCCTAAGAAATAAAAAAAAATGAAAATGTTTTAGTTAGAATAACTAATAATCTAGTATGAATAAAAATGTTAGTTAAAAATTTTATCAGTTTTGATAGTCTAGGTTAACAAACATTCTACAGACTGCAGATTTTAAATATGACCTGCTTCGTTACATACAACTTTTCATCTATTCCTGTAAGTGGACAGTTAACAAAACTTCAAAAGATTTGATCTTTTCCTGAAACAAGCCACAAGAAACGCAGTTCTCTTTAACCAAAAATATCTGAGGAAGTAGTAACTTTTAGAAAACGTTCAGGTTTAGAATTCTGTTCATTGGGTGAATTCTGACCAGAAGCTTTGTAAATCTACAGTTAATCAAGAATTGCTTTCATTTTGAAATGATATACTAATCCACAAATCAAAGCATCTTAAGTCTACTTTATTAGAGATTTATCATATTCAGAAAAATATGCTGATTTTGCTTTCAGCTTTCTTTTCAATACGCTATTCACGTTTCTAATGCAAATGCTACCTTTTCAAATGATCCATAAAGACCGACTTTATATAAGCAAGAGAATTTATATGCAGTTTTAGTGTAAGGGGATACCTAATTCTGCAGATACTCTGCTCAGTAAGTCAAACATTTCAGAAGCTACAGATCTTAAGAAGGCACCTGAAATACAAGAACTGCAAATGGACTTTAGCTTAGGACGTAAAATTAACTATGAACAGACTTTCCTGCATTCTAGTAAGCTCAATGTTATGCATTTCCAGTTGTAAAAATGTTTAAGTTCTAACTTGCTGGGAGTATGGGCACATATTACCTATACCATCCATAAGCAAGCTGAAGTTTATCTTAAGTTACCTTAAAAGTTATCTTAAACATTATGATTTTGTGAATCTTTACAAAAATTGAAAATTGATTCTGGAATTAACAAACATATGACAGTACTGAACATCCCTTTTCTTCTGCTGCCCATTTTATTTTGATGTTTGATACTTAAAGCATTTTTAAGCCCACTCTTAGCCATTACAGTTGATCCCACTGTGGAACTTGTATTTAAGCTTCAATTTTATTTGTTACTGATCTTAATTGGGTCAAACTACATCTTACTCCATTAAATTTGTGATTAAAAGTTAGGAAAGCCTTAACTGCTGAGAACAAACTATAAAAGACAATGGCAGGGGCTTCCAATTCAGTGTCCTTTCTTATTTCAAAGGAGGGGGGGATGGGGCGGGGAGTGTTTTTGTTTCAACTCATTTAAAAGTGAACAACTGCTTAGATGAGACGTGACCGCACATTAGGAAGGACTAAATGCAGCTGCTTACTTAGAAACCAATACCATTTGGGAAAATGAGAGTAAGCAGATCAACAGTTACATAATACGTAGCATCTCCCACACAACACTAATCAAAAACCAAGCAAACTGACTCAAAATAATGAGCTACAATAGAAAACTCAGAACTACAAACATTATCCAGCAATGACATTTAATTAATTATCATGAACAGTCAGCAACAGATGTATACTGACTCAAAAATAAGAGGTATGGTATAGTAACAAACATACATAATAAAACACATCAGAATTGTTATAAAACACTTCATATTTAGAAGACCTTTGATTTGGACAGAGTTCTCAAGTTGAACAAGAGTTATTGCTTTTTTTTTTTTTTAATAAAAAGTCAGGACAAATACAAAAACATATTTTACATGTGTTTAGACTACATGCCTAAAACACAAGACTCAGTTTTGTTTAGATCTCAGCCACCCTTACACAAGATGAGGAAAACCAGATGTCACACTCTGAATAAAAACAAACTGTGGAGTCAGACATCAGAACCTAAAAATACTTAAACCTGTCCAACTACCAAGGAATATTATATTAAACTTGTACATTTGACAGTCAGTTCCAGTAATTATCCTCTGGACCTCCTCAATAGCAGCTAGCCACGAATTAGAACATGGCCAGATCCAGACATATTCACCATTTGGTGGAGAAAAAACATTTGCCTCCAAATAAAACAAGGAAACGCACACTTTCAGCATCAACTATTGTGTAGTTTCCTCCTAATTAATAGCAAGGTACTTTGGGATACAGTTAAGGACAGTCTTTGGTATATGTGTTTGCAATTGGACTGTCATTAAGACTTCAAGTTCCAGTGCAAAACCCCATACAGTTATGCTCACTGTTTTATCCAGCTCTTTAAAATACCAGTTAGACAGGAGAGGAAAGGATCAAAAAAAATAAATAAAAAAGAGTAAGAAAGAGAGAGAGAAGCATAAATTCTAATATCACAGCGCACATAAAGGCTGCTACCATATAATACCCAAAATAAATGCAGTATCAAATATCACAGAGAAAACAAAAATTGAGAGTAACAAAGGTTTTATTAAAATACATTTAGAAAATTCTACTTTCTGGAGAAGGAGTGATGGGTTCTTTTTTTTTTTTTTTTTTAAGTCACTATTACACACTTTTTTTGAAACTTTGCATTTGTAATCCATGTTTTGTTCACAATGCAAATCCAACAACTTAAGTTAAACTGTGAGAGGAATTTGGTACTGTTAAAAGGTTTCCGAGTGACAGTCCTAAAACAGTGAGCTTTGGAGGTGGGGGGAGGAGAATGGGAATAAGTTTCTGCTAAAGACAACACTGAACAACCTTCTTCAAATAAACCATTTAAAAGCTACGAGGTGACAATTATTTTTATCCCTACCAAGCTAAACAGTAATGCAGAAGTCAAAAAAAACGTACATAATCCAGTAGGCCATCCCAACCCTTCGGCAAGATAAAAATTGCTTCTCAACAAGCACGGTAAGGGGAAGCCTTTATTGTCAGAATCTAAACCCACAGGCCTGTGACAGAAGGTGTATAAACTTGTCATGCATTTTTAAGAAATCTAGCACAAAATAAATCTTAAATAATCAGTGGAATAAAAAGAGAGGCTTAGCACAAAAACAAGCATCTATTCAACAGTTCTTGAAACTGCAGAAGACTTAAGACCCAGATCTTTAGACGAAAGCTCTGTTTCAGGGTAGTACTCGGCCAGCAGCCCTCTAAGAAATATGATAGCTGTCTCTACTGAATCCTTGCTTAGACCCTAGGAAGAATAGAGATGAAAGAAATACCTTCAAGCCCATCAGCCTGCAAGAAGTACAAGTCATCAGTAACGCACTTACTCATAGCCTTTACAACTAAGAAAGATAGGATCTCTCTGACAAACCTACGTTCATCTTCATAAATACAAGTTTCCTATTTTTTGTAAGAATTATCCATATTTATGAAATTTATCATGGTCATTTTTTCTTGTTGGGTAACGTACTGACTACACACACTCTAAAAACTGCATAGTTTTCAAATGAATCCTCCTAAAAAAGTGCATACAACTTCAAAGCCACTAGAAGATGGCTTGATCATTACAGTACTAACCTACTGAAAACAAAACAGACCACTCAAGTTTATTTTGCTTTCTAGAGTCATGTAAGCCATGGTTCAGACAAATTTCTTGTTTTAGTTCAGGAAAGCTAACTCCTGTCTGTCTAAAGGAGGGTAGAGCACCCACATATCTCACAGAGGTTTGTTAGTGTCTGTAAACACCCTAGCAGCTCAGACTTTTTCCATTTTATTAAGAACAGCTACTCAAGAATAGATGCTAAATCAAATCATAGAAAAAGAACCAGAAGGAGAATCTTTAAACCTTAGCAGCTGTTGACAAAAGCAATCGTAAACATACTCCTAATAAAAATGTCACTGTGTACCGGCTTCTGGCGTAAAAAAAAATTGTAGTTTCTTTCCTCACAAGTAACAGTTTCAGGAAGAAGTCCTATTTACACTTATCAAAACAGACAAGGGTCCATTCTTCCACTGCCACACACACCCCCCAGACAGCAGGTTGCACACCTGGTATTCGTTTTGTACCTAGCTCTTATTCCTTCAAGTATTTTCAGTTCAATTCTGAACTCATCCTTAAAAAGAGAAGCAAGTGCTGTGCCTTCTCCAGCATTTGTCTTAAAAGTACCCACTTTTGTTAAATTAAAATGCACATGTGGATACAAGAAAAAATAGTAGTCACTCCCAGCAACAAGTATTTTCACCTTACTAAAAAACACCACACAAAAACTGTATCCTTGTTTTAAGGACAAGCAGGACAGATTATATCAGGATAAACTGAAATAGCCAAATGGAAAAATGCCAACTTAATTATATCTGCTGTACAGCAGAGGATGCAGAAGACTGTAAACTTGGCTGCTTCTACAGGCATGATGCTAAGCACATGCATCTTTCTCTCTCTATTCTTCCCAGTGTATTACCTCCTCATTTTCCTTGTAAAAACTTGTAACTTCTGCTTTTTTGATCCAAAGTTTCTGTATCACCCATCCTTCTTAAAAACAGTTCATTCTTCAAATCTCGCTCCACTCATTCCCTGTTATTCCCTCTCTAGTCTGCTTCTCTCTTTGGTCTTCACCAGAGTAAGATCTTGCATAAATGATGCAGCAGCATAGGAAAAAAGTTTTATCAAAGAAATGTTAGGTCCATACAACTTCAGTTTGACTACATAGCTTCTGAAAAAACTGTTAATGCCACAAAAAAAGGAAATATAGAATCATTCATATTATAGACTAAGGTGTTTCCAGAGTTAGGTGGAAGTACTACAGTTCTTCTTTAAGAAGTATTTGACTGTTAGATACCAATGGGATAACAGTCCTGTTATTAATCCTGTATTTCAAGAAAGTTCCAAAAGAATTAACTTTGTAATCCCTAATGCCCAGTCACATTTTCAAGAATTCCAGTGGTTGCCAATCCCTAATTTGTTTAAAAAAAAAAAAAATCAAATCTAACAAAAGCCAAACATAAGTGGCAAAACTGACAACTCCACTTGAACTTTAAGTCATTGACTTTAAAAAAAAAAAGTACAACTCCTCCCATTTATACTTAATCGTCTTGATTTAATTATCAGTTTAAAAAAAAAGAGTACGAATATTTCAAACTACATTTTTCACTTCTACGGCCCCTGTAAAAGCCAATGTTTTTCAGCATGCTCTAATCCTCAGAACCCCACTCAAAGCTTGCTAAAGTGAATGGAAAGAGTACTATTGATTTTAAGAAACCGACTCAAGCCTTCGATGACCTAAAGTTAAAGGTTGAGGTTAATGCAGAAAGTTCAGTTTACGCTGCTTTAAAGTTTGACTATACCACATACCATCTTAACAGAATTTGCAGTAACGCTGAATTCAACATGAAATTAAAAAAAAAAAAAAAAAAAACACACTCTTATAATTACCTCACTCTTCAGAAAAAGGAAAGCACTTAGAACTTTCTTTAAAATTTCATATAATGTTTTGTTTGCTGTATAATCATGCCAGAAATACAAAGGATGGTCAAGATGTTACAAGTTACAGCTTTCAAAATCTCACTGATTTTTTCATTAAATCATTGCAGGAAGGGAAAAAAAATATTTTTCTACAACAATTCACTTTCAGTTACTTACTTAGGTATGAGAACCTGTGCTTCAGCACTTGATGATGCAAAGGCAAACAAGCAAACAAACAAAAAAAGATCTCATAGTTGTTAATTGAATCATTCTAATTCTCTGCAATTTAAAGTAATGTCAACTATATGACAAGTGAGAATTGTAAATACTAGTGAAGTACCTGAAGTATGATTACATTTGAGACCTTAAAAACAAAACTTTTATCTTTTAGTTAAGGTATAACAAATCCCATCTAACTGACATTACACAGCTATAATCACTGCTCTTTAACTTGATATTACCAGCTATGCCATTAGCCAAGTAAAGCAGTAAGCTCTTCATCAGCTGTTTAAATCAGCATCAGGAGAGAGAGGGGAAAAAAAAAAAAAAAGGTATTCTCATTTCAATTTTGCCTTGTTTCCTTCTTCATCTGTAGTAACACCGAGAAAAATTTAAATCAAGAACTCTATTATGGCTAAGTCAGCCATTTTCAGCTGCCAAACTAAAGTTTAGTTCCATTTTAGTAACAGGAGACCGAATTGTAATTAATTCAGTCAAAATGGGTATTACTTGTTGACATACATTTTGAATAGCTCAAAATAACACGTTCTTTAGATTTGGAGGGACAAAGGGACATGAGATTACCAATAGAACTGGTTAACAAAAAAATCTGTACTGGCAGCTTAAATACTTCGCTGTCATTGATATAATGTTACAAGATGAAGAATGTATTGACCTAAAGTTCTGCATAATCTCAACTCAGTGCAAAACCGATATGGCAAAGAGAAGTTGGAAAGAGAAAGCTAACACCTAATTTAATACCACATTAAGGAGCTAGCGAATTTCACATTAAAGTGCTGGAGTGCATGTTTGATTATTTGATTGCATTAAAATAACTTCTCATATAATCAATACTTCAATGTATTTTCCACTTAAACTTCTAATGTATTTGCAGACCTCACTATCTTGCAATGAACTCCAAAAAGGGATGGGATTTCTCCCCCTGCCAAAGGAATTTACATCCTGAATAATGCAAGATTAGAACGGCCATACACAAGTTTAAGACTGCAGATGTTACCCTGACAAGTTTTGTGTCTTAACTAGTCTGCAATTTAAGCTGTGCTTCTGTGATGAATACCATTGATGCTTTTGCGCCATTCAGTGTTCCAATTTTTAACTATTATACTTCTGAGAAAACACTAATGGAGACAATACAATAACAGATCACAGTCTGAACAGTAATCCCCATCTCCCTGTCCTTATTTAAAAGGCAGAAGAAAAGTTAAGATAATAAACTTTTTTTTTCTTCAAGAGAATTACAGCACATAATTGAAGTTTCACAAATCCTACAAAATGCAACTCATCCAAAAAATGATTTTCTTTTACTGCTGTGACAAGCCTAAATCAAAGTGATCTTTTACATATGAAATGCTACACTCTGCATGCTAAAGGACACCAATTCAACCTGGCCTTAGGAAGCAGGCAAATAAAAAGAATTCTAGAACATTTTCTGCGGCTAACCTGTATCCCCCCTTTGGGTAACCACTGAAAAGAAAAAATGGGCTTCGTGGACCTTTTCTACAGTCACCAAAGACAAAATGTTAGATTTGCAGAAGGAAGAGCAAAATTAAGCATGACAAATCCCTCCTGAGCCACTGTTACAAGGTTCTGCCTACATACTAACAGAACAAGCTGTATAGTAGCATGCATGAGAGAAATCAACAGGAAGTGAAGGTATTACACACACTACATCTCACCTTTCAATTTTTGCATCAACAAACAGATCAACGTGTTAAATCCCATATGCCAGTTTCACTGCTTATAATGCGTTAGATAACGAGAGAGTAGAGACTGTTCAAGTACAATATATGCAGCCTGTAAAAAAAAAAAAAAATTGTTTACTACACCAAATCCCAAGAATTCTAGAAAAAGTTTTCTTTGCTGTTATCACTAAAAGTCACTGTGCTGGCAAAACGGCCTTAGTAGCTGTGCTGCATCTGCCAAGCAGGAGACCCAGATTAATTTTTCCCATCATTCTCCCAGCCCCTACTCCTGAACGGAGCGCATGAAATCTGGGCTGAGGGGCGGAAAGAGTGCCTTTGGCCACGCAAAAGTAACTACTCTGCCACCCACGGACACGTTCACGACCTCCTCAGAGAAGTTTTACCTCGTCCTGACAGGAAGTTGCTGCAATGTGGGAGCGTGAAAGCAGAGTCATAAAAACACTGGAGGAACAGACTACCAAGGTTTACCTTATTCTTTTCTCGACTTGACTTTTTATTTTAATTCAGTTCATAAAAACAAGCTCGAATTGGAAGTCTTTCCTATACCGTACTTTATTCCCGACCAAGTATCAATACGTGGTGTTGCATGACAGACAATATCATGGGAATTGTTGCCCAAAATACACAAATACAATCCAGTAGTTCACAGCATCTAATCTACCGCGGTATACGGATCAAGGCAGACACGTATCAAAAAACAAAACAAAACAAAAAAAAACAGCAACAACCAAAAACCCCACAGGGGGAAGAAGTGGGAGGCAGCAGAGGTATGATCTCACTCCAGTAATCAAGGTACTGCAGCACGGTATTGGGAGAAGCGATCACAAGAGAAAAATCACAGTCACAAGAGTTTCCTGCCTTTGTATGTGGACTCTTGCCGCTCCGATCCCGCTTTCCAGGCGCCCCCGCAGCGCCGCCGGGCCGGGGGCGGCTCTCCACCCGCGGGGGGGGAACCAACAGCTTCTCCCCAGCAAATGGTCACCGCCGGCGCAACCCCCCTCGCCGCCCCCCGGGACGGCGGAGCGGCGGCCGTTCCCGGGGCCCCGCTGCCGGGGCAGAGGGGCTTTACCTGGCCGCGCCGCCACCGCCGCCGGGAGCCGTCCCTCAGGCACACACTCGGCGCTCGAAGCCGCCCGCGCCCCGCGCCACCCCCGGCCCGCTGGCTGCGGCGTCCTCTCCCCGCTCAGGACATGGTCTCTCCCAGCGCGGCGGGCTGGCGCGGCCGCGGGCGCGCCCACTCGGTGAGGCCGGGGGGAACCGCTCGCCCCGCTCCCCGGGCTCCTCTAATGGCGGCGGCTGGAGCGGCCCAAAGCAAAATAAACCCCCATACGGCAAGGAGCCGCACGTCAGCCCAGCCTGCCGCCCTGCCCCGCGCTCATTGGCGGAGCGGCCGCCGTCCCCGCCGCCAATGGGCGCGCGCCTCTTTGGGAAGAACGGGTGATGTCATCCCCGCCGCGGGGGCGCCTCATTGTGAGGGCGCCGGGGTTTGCCCCGCCTCTCACCGGGCGCCGCGGGAAGCCCCGCCCCCTTCCCCACGGCAGGGCCCCCTCAGCGCCCCTCACCCCCCTCAGGCACCAGTTTGGTTCGCCCGAAAGGGCCCGGTGACGCTGTCGTCCGTCCCAGGCTGTGGCTTTAGCCCAGTGACCGTGTTTTCCCCCAAAAAACTCCCGCCTTCGTGAAGCACAGCCGCGTGCACAGTATCCAACAGTGCTGGTCCACCGAGGTCAGCGCGGCCTCTGGGCGTGACACGGTTTCACCCACAGCGATAACAGCATCGTCCGCTCAGGCTGAAGGCCGATCTCGTAGGGGACGCAAAGTTTCTAACTCGACTTCGACGCGTCGAATGGCGTTAGCTCTGGCCTGCTATCCCCCCTCGGCCCGGGAGCGGCGCGAAGGGCGTCGGGCAGCGCCTCTGCGAGCCCCCAGCTCGGTCCTCCGGCTGCCGCGCCACTGCCACTTCCTCGCCTCCCGCCCTGTCCCGTCCCACTGGCGGCGTCCATCCCTGCTTGGAAGAGCCCCCACCGTGCTCCGGCCGTCCTGGGACTCTGGCACCAGGGAAAATCCCGCTGCCTAGCTGGCAGCCAACCCAGGCTGGAGCCAGGACGAGCCACATTCATTATTTACGGAGGCTGCAAGAGAAATTTGTCTCCATTTACAATTAAATTACTTTTCTGCAAACATCAAAAAAAAAAATGGGGGAAGTAATGTGATTTCTCTTTCTCAGATGGTTTATTTACTAAATTCTCTTTTCTGTCTCTGCTGAGCCAGTTGGGCCCCAGCCTGCGTTTGGGGAAACACACCAACAGTTAAATATATTTAGCTACAGCAAATATTGGGACAACCGTATTTTCTTTCACACAGCCACATATAAGGTTCAGATGAAGTTGGACAAGTCATGTAAAAAGAATATTCCTTATCTTAACAAATCATGCCATCTTCATGATTAGAAAACATTCAGAGAACGTGTCCCTTGTTCTTAGCATCTAGGCAAGGTGATGGAAAAGCTGTCATCTAAGCGAGCAATAAGTAGAGTGGTAAATCCTGAATACTGCTACAACTGTTTAACAATGGTAAATTTCCACAAATAACTGTTATGGATTAGACTTAATAAAAAAGATATGAAGATAAAAGGAACATGTAGTCTTGGAGAAAATATCACTTCAAATTTATCCAGAATATTTCCTAAATCTGTCAGGAAATCATTTGATGTTCATAGATATTTTAAACAAAATACAGTGCGCTGGAACACCACATTAGGGGGGTGTAATATAATTTTACAACACAGGAAAGAGCTTTAATGAAACTAGACTCATATCACTTCAAAGACTACTTTGGTGCATAAGAAAGAGAAAAATTATGGCCAACTAAAAAAAAGATATTGAAAGAATTTTAAAAGCAAATGATTTCTATGTCTGCAGTTATTCTGCAGACTAGAAACATGCCATGTAATGAAATAGGTATCCGTTGTAGCATATAGTATCTATATAGGATATGAAGGCAAACATAAATGGTAAAATGGAATTTGCAAATAGTTATCAGAGCTGTTAATTTCAAAAGTGAATTCTGGATGTATCTCCAAATCACAGGACTCACGAGCTGTAGTTATTGGCAATATTATTCCTAAAACCATTTCTTTGGCTTTATGTCAAAAACTGTTAGCATCTTCTAGCAGGTTTACTTTGAAGGAATTTGCCATTGTTTCTAGAGTTTAAACAACAAAATGCAAGAGGAATGACCTTTCAACAGTTTAGATCATCGATATTTACACATATATTTTATCTAGTAATAGCTTTCAGGCTTCCAATTTGGAGAGAAATCAAAATCTATGTGATCTGATAACCCAGTTCACAACAGATTTGGTATTTGATCATTTTTATTTTTTCAATAGCAGAAAGATAAATCTATTTTTATTAGAGGTAGCAGAAACTGTATGTAAGTACTAGTTGCATATATTCCACCTCAAATTTTAATTTCATTCCACCAGCTTAAGGGCAAATTTTAACTCCCTAGTAACTCAGAACATTCACATTTGGGCAGATTTGTATTTTATGCTAGAAACTCTTTTTTTGCAGAGCTGAATTCACTCATGCCTTGCAGATTCTTTGCCTTTACTAACTGGGCATGTAAGAAATGTAATGGCCCTTTGTAACTCAGAATAAACCCAGAGTAAAACTATGCACCTTTAGTCATATGTAAAAACATAACTTGCGCATATATGTCTTTCACCTTTGCTTTTTTCCACTCTTCAGACATCTTTAATCCTTGTTCCTCTAATGCCCACTCTTTTTTCCCTGCCATCTCCAACTCTCATAGCCTCACAGATCTCTTTTCTTTCCTTCCAGTTCCTCTAGAATAAAAAGAGCTTGTTCTTGGCTCTGGAACAGCTCAGAAAAATTTAGGTAGTAAATCTTTTTTTTTTAATCAGAACTCACAGATTTGATAAAATCAGAACATCATACACGAGAAATGAAATTTCGCAGAAATATCCCCGGAACCCAGATAAGAAATCCACCTGGTTCTTCGTCAGCTTGCCCACTGGGTCCTCGCCAGCTGGGAGCTGCACCGTCAGCATTTGTGCAGCAGCCAGGAGCACAGGCTGCCTGATGCGGGAACCCTTTGTGCCGCTAAGGTGTCAGCCTAGCTGACAGCCGGCTAGGCAGATGGCTTGGAAGTTCCCTTCCTTTTTGCAAAGAATTTAGGAATTTAGGATTTTTCAGAACGAACCACAGTTTCAAATTGTAGCTATCTCCTATTAAACGAGAGCACATTGCACCGTCCTACCTTATAAGATGCCCTGTTTCTTCTGGCATGATGCTCGCTGTTAGTAAGGTTTCATTCCTCAAACCTCCCTGACATTTCTGTTCTGATTCACCCTGTTCATAACTGAGCAAATGATACAAAAAGCTGTAATTAGAAGGAAAGCATTGAAACATTTCACAGCAGCATATTTCTAGATGTTGCATGCAGTATCTGGGAGATTCAGTTAACAAAACTGTGCTTTGGTTAAGCAAAAAGACAAATACCAAATTATGTCATGCCAGCCTGCAGCATTGTGCTGCAGCAGAATTGTCTCAGCTCAGGTGCAAAGATTACGTCTAGTTAGTGATATGTAAGTACGGATCTCTCTTATGTAATTCTCTTTACCCTGGTAACTACTCGCTGCCAGGCAGAGCGCTGGCTCCCATTAGGCAATTCCTCCTCAGCTTCTCCGAGAGCAGGGACGTGCGTGCTCACCAGATGGTTATTTCTCACTAGCTGAACTTTGAATACGTAGAACTCTCTACCCAGACCAGCGCCTGCAATCCTGCTCCTGCCACTGCTTTATTCAGTGTTTTCAGGCTGTTTACAGTCAAGAAGGACTTTCAACTAATCTGAAACACTTGGCTAAAGGGGAAGGAAAAGAAAAGCACAAAAATCCAAAGGAAGCACAGTTGTTGAAACTACTGAAAACAGGATATTTTAAATGGGTGACTGCTTTGTTATCATTTTCCCACCTTCTCTCCTAGTCAGCCGCAGCCTTCAAGGCCCAGTAAATCTCATATATTTGTAATTCTTTTTCCCATTTTAGCATGAAATATAAAAACGTTCAACTATGGCTGGATCACTATACCTGCTATCCAGGAGAGGATCAAGTCAGAGAAGACATAACGCCCTGACTAGACCCAGCCGTCCTTGCAGCCGCTGCTGGGTGTTGTTGCAGGCGGTACCCTGAGACCCACAAGCGAACCTGGGGTGTTTCCAGCTGGCCTCCGGCCCCTGGAGGAAGGGGGTTCCTTCCCTGTGAATCCCGCGGGCTCCCAGCTGCAGGGGGTGTTACCAGCCTCACGCCACCCCTCGTCCACCCAGAGGAAGGAGCAGCTCACGTTGCCCAGCAAAACTTCGACCCAAGCCTTCCTCTTCCTCTTCCGCTAGGAGACTGCCCTGCTACAAAACGCCCCGCGTCTCCACGAAGCCACCAAAAGCCACCTCTGACCACTCCAGGCAGCAGATGCCCAACAGAGGTAGAAGGGAGGGCATGTTTGTTTTCCAGAAAAAACCCATACAGCTAGGAAAGACAGAAAATAAACAAATACAGCTTTATATATATACATATATATATAGAGAGAGAGAGTGCTAAGAGCAACTGTGGAGAAATATGACAGAAGCATGTATTGTGTTGTTACCTCCTCAGTCACTTTAATATATTTTTAATAGCAGCAAGAAAAGAGGTTAAAAGTGGCAAACACTTGTACAGAAAGCTTTACCACGCACCGTATTTTTCTCGATTTCCTTGTTGTTCTGCAGGAGGTAGAGGAAGGGGGTAGTTGAGTAAATGCATCCTGACAGGGCTTTCCAGCTGAGGGGCTGGATGCACATGACCAGGGAATGAGAAACTTTCCTCGGCTGGGCAAACATTCAGTAGGTGAAGCAGTCTGTGCTACACAGCCATCAGGAAAGCAACACGCACAAAGCAAAATTGAAAACTGGGAGGCAATACAATGGCTATAATCCAGGGTGTTCATTCAGTACGGCTGGGGAGAGTCCGGGAGGCTGGAGTATCTGCCCATCCCAGATGGCGAGCACAGCACGGCTCGCTGCCGTTGCTCTAAGCATGCATCAGCAGGTTTGTCACAGCAAAAGAATGCAGAGGCAAAGACAAAGAAAAGAGGAGGAAAAAAAAAAAAGAGGGAGACAATTAAGGAAAATGTGGAACAGCAAATTAAAAACAAAGAGAAAAGAAAAATAGGAAAATGCAGAGAGCTGTTTGAATGCACTCTTAAAGAAAGTCATCGGGGAAGTCAATGACAAGTAACAATGCAACTATAAAAGGAAGCAGCAGCCTGCGTCCCTTTAGGGGAATGTAAGACATTTGGGAGGACTTGAGACAAAAATCCATGAGAAAAATGGATTAAAATCCGTAAACTAATTGCCAAACAGAGGAAATGTCAGGCCAGAACAAACTGGATTCCTTAGTGCAATGGCCAGCATCTCTCTTACCCCCAACAATGTTACATTTAACCACTATCAGACACCAGGGACCCAAGAAAATGCTCTTGCCAGCTGAAAAAAAGCGATGACGGAATTGCGGGGCAAGCATAACGCCAGCTCCTCCGATACTGCTAACTGAGTCTAGATAAAAATGCCGTGTTATACAACCACTTGTTTTGACACCTATATTAGGTGTCTTCCTGCTCTGAGGACTGGCTCATGTGAGCCCCACTGACAGGCATCGCCTCTCCCCAGACGTTGTATAAAAATCGTAGATGCTTAACTCAGTGCCCTTAGGTTTGGCTGTGAAGCACTGCAATGCTCGGTTGCAAGAACTCGTGTTTTGCTGGTTTAGGTGAGCACACCGCTCTTCCTACATGACCTACCAGTATTACCAGGTAGCAGTAATATGCACCCAAGCAGAGCCAAAGTTAGCAGCCAAGAGCATTCAGCAAAAGCAAGAGGGGAATTATTATAAAACAAGGTTAAAATAAGGAACGCAGAAGGCAATAGAAATCTGAGAGTGTTCAGTTTACAGAGCGCAGTACATCACGCCAAGCAGAATCAGTGCCAGCTAATCAGATTATCTGGTGGGACGGAGGGAGCAAGATCTACCTTCAAGTTGCCATAACCCACTGATAGACTTCTTAGGAATTCTGACTACGTTCATTCCATGTCCCCAAAGCCTTTCCCTTAATTACTCACTGAGACTTATCCTTTGATGAGCAAATCTGGGATTGAACACATATGGCACACATGAACAACAGAAAACAATACGGGTATGAGCGAGACTTTATGAGAGTATAGGCAAGGAAGTGGCAGAATGGTGCCAGTTGCTACACTAACAGTTTAACATAAAGACAAACACAAGATAATAAAAGAATACCAGTAGCACCGGGGCGGTTTAATGTTATTAGTGGAAACCTTATAAGGACGGTAGCTGATGAAGCTAAAGAATACACAAGTCTGAAATTAAAATATGGAAAGGTTGATTGTCTGGACAGTCCTAAATTTTGGAAGAGGATGGATTTTTATATCAATCCAGGCCTAGCCTGAGCCATAAATTCTTATTACTTTAAAGCCTTATTCTAGAGATATGTTCTACAAAAAATCTATAACTTCTCCTTGCATTTCACATCACAAATAAGCAGCTTCAGCAACTGAATAAAAAGTAGCTTTCAATCTTATTCCTACTTTTAATCTTATAGAAAGTATTTTAGCAGGATACCGCACAATTGGTATATCTTATTTACAGATACAACAGGGGAAAAATAAATCAGAAAAATAAATCATTTTAAAACCAGACTTGTTTCCTGGAAGGTCAGTTCTATGATTGCTTCCATTTCAAACTTAAAAGAAAAGGAGTAGTTTAGTAATGATGCATTGAGCAACTATTGTTTACTTGCATCAGTCATCACAGAAGTCGCTATGCCCTCCTTTTTTCTATGTTAAGCTAAAATTATGGGTAGAAACAGAATAAAATAATTGCAGTAGAACATTGTCTAGGATCACTGTCTCCCTCCCACTGTACACAGAAATGCCGAAGCAAAGCTAAGACATTTATCGAGCAGCAGGAGCTCATTAGCTTGTTGTCAGTATTCTCTACCACTGATAGCTCTTATTTGGACGTCTAGCAGGTAAGCAGCATTATAAATAGTCTTTTCGTAGCACAGCTTTCTGCTTTAATATAAAAAGTGTGTTCATTGTCTCCCAAGTAATCCTTGCCCACTGAGAAACACATATTTTTTGACTCAGGAACACGTTGCTTCAGTCTTCCACCTGCATGTCTCAACTGCATATGAGTTTGTCTTGCCTAATCTCTTCTTTGAAGAAAGTTCAAGCTTCAACAGCCTGCACTTACATAAGACCGACAGCTTTATGACTGTCCATGTCCAGGGACCATTTTAAATTTATGGGGCTTTAGCATGAAAGGACAATTCTAATTTAGGGTATATATTGGAATTGCATACACCAGAAATTGCTTAAATATTACAGAAAGTTAGATCTTCCATACAGGTCAGAGCAAGGATTTAGTATTAGAGAATTTAGGAGTATATTTAACTGAGGGGTAAGCTCCTGTCTCATGGATTGATGGCATAAGCCAGCCAAATCCATGTATCATTTGTCTGTACATCACATTACTGGCCAAGCAAAATAGAAAGAGGGAGGATATGCCGTTGACTTATGTTTGCCCAGTACAATTCAGGTTAACCAAATACAACCAGTTTTACAAAATTAGGGCCCTGCAAAATACTGAGTTCCCACTGAAGTCTTTGGAAATTGGTGAAACAGCTTGGTCTCCCAAAAGTCAAGTTCCGCAGCTGGAGATCTAACCTTTATAAACACTGAAATCCCTGATTGGGCACATTCACATGGACATTGCCCCACTGTTCTTGGGCATTGCTCTGCTCTTCTTGCGATGCCAGAATTTCCACATAGCCCAGTTTCCCAAAGACTTCCCACCATCCCTGTCTCTGTCAAGTCAACAGTTATAGTCAGGGGTCTGGGCAAAAAACCAGGGCTCAATGAGAAAGTTCAAATTTGGACCTTTGCCCACAAGCCATTTTTGATCAGTATAGAAATATCACATTTAACTGAGTATAATAGTAATATTTTTTACACAACCGATGCAGACAGAAGCCAGGCTATACATGTCAGAAGCAGAAAAAGGCTGTTCAGATGAATGGGGCTGATTACTTGAAGCAGTTTAGCAAGCCCATTTCTCAAATGGAGAATAAATCTGTTTGGATTACTGCTTTCCTACCACTCCGTGGAAGAAACAGAAGTTCTACAGTTTCATTTCAGTGTTGTTTCTCTTGTCTTCTTGGCTTTGAATTTGCCACTTCCTTATTCTGAGTATACTTGTCTGGATAGCTTATTCTCCAAGAGGTTCCACTTTGTTCTCAGGCGCTGAGAGAAGAGGTCAAGTGGAGCTAGTCTTCCCTCAGAGCATGCATCTCCAAAGCTGAACCATATTCCTTTCTTGGCTGTCTTCCTCTCACATCAGAGAATATTTCAAATAACCTCTCACTAGTGTAGCACACAAAATCAAAATAGCTTCATCTTATTTAAGTGTGATAACCCCTTGAGAAAAGTCCCTTGGACTTTGACTTCCCTTTTGGAGCTGTCGACTGCCTCAGCTTGTGGTCCCGTTAGAGCTTCTCAGTTAAACAGTGTTAAATTACAGTTCTGTCAACTGTCAGAATTTTAATGCTTTTCTTGGAATATTTGGTTTCCTTCCTAAAGCTCCTGCCTCTAGAGTCAAGTGATTAAGTTATACTGAGTTTTTATTTTCAAAGTAGATTTCTAAACCTCAGGACTGTGAAGAAAAGTATGAAATATAAACTAAATATAACCTCAGTGCAATCTGAGGGTTCAGAAACTAGAAATCGGACAAAAAAAGACCACAAACTCAAGAAACTTAAGAAATTCACAAACTTAAA
This sequence comes from Apteryx rowi, assembly GCF_003343035.1. NCBI lineage: Eukaryota > Metazoa > Chordata > Aves > Apterygiformes > Apterygidae > Apteryx > Apteryx rowi. The sequence continues at coordinate 4,126,163 of NW_020448641.1, forward strand.
CTTTGTTTCTTAAAACTCATTACTTAAAAAATTCAGATGTTTTTCAGACTCACAGATCAGTTACCTTTTTTTTTTTTTTTTTAATACTTTCAACTGCCAATTCCACAATACACTTCCTTTCGTGTTCTTGCCGAACCAATATTCCAGCACAGAACAGAGGAACAAGTGGATGTGCTCTCACCAAGCAGCCATTCAAATGGAGGTCCTTACTTTTAGTAGTAATCACAGTATTCCTAAAACATATCAGGAAAAATCAGGAATATTAGCACACACGTTCTGAGTTCCATTTTGGGTAGATACAGTCTATTTAGCTAATTTCGTTATACAGCAGCATATCTACATGTTCCTTTCCTTTCCGAACTGTCAGTCATTGTGTTTTGATTGAATCACTGCAGTATTTCATCCTAGAGATGACTCTGCTATAGCTCTGGCTACAATAATTTCTTTGTGCTTATAGGTATCGCCTACAGTTTTGCATTGCTTTGGTGTTAAATGCGAGTAAGATAATATCATGGAATCACAGAATAATTTTGGTTGGAAGGGACCTCTGGAGGTTATCTGGTCTACCCTCTGCTCAAAGCAGGGACAATGCCAAAGTTAGCTCCAGCTCGAAAATCAGATCCTTTTGTTCAGGACCTCACCCACTTGAGTTTTGAATTCCTCCAATTCAAAATATGTAGTCCAAATTTGCACTAGTTATCTTCAAAACGTACACACTCTGCCTCTTTTCAGTGCTGTAAGCTTATGTAAAGTTTAATTTAGTTGCTTATTCTTTGAGAGATAACATGACTGGAGACCACAAAGCCCCAGGTTGCTGAGGTTGCATGAAATAAAGGAGATTCTAGATTAGAGTGTCACTTCAAAGCAAAACCCATTAACCTAGAACTCCAAGAAAAGCTTTGGATTCTTTTTCTTCCAGTGTATTAGCAGCAAAAAAATTAAGTTAGCATAATACTAGAGGGGCCATGATAAAAATCATGACACAGTTGATATTTATCATACAAGTCTATAGCTAGACCTGGTTAAAGGCCATTATTTCTTTTCTACTGGATTTTGCAAAGTTCTAAAATATTTTCATTTACCAAAGAGAAAATGCTCAAAACTTTCCAGAAAAAGAAGTTTTATTTAAAACAAATCTCAAATAATCATACCACTTCAGATTTGGGGGGGAGCTGTAATTTATCCAGGAACTCGGGAAGCTGTGCTCTTAAGCTCTGTGCCATCTCCTAAAGTTTCCGGTATTCATGCCAGCGAGCCCAGAAACCCCAGCGCGGCTGGCCCAGAGATGAAAACTCTGAAGTTACTGTGATGCCTGGCCACAATACGGGGCTCGCCCAGAGATAGACTCCTTGAAAGTCCTGCCAGTCCTCCTGGCAAACTGGCAGGGAATTGACTGGAGCCCTTGTTAGCATAGCACAAAAATTGCTGAAACTTGTATGTTTATGCAAAACAGCTTGGTTTCAACAAACTGCCATTTACCACCACATCTGTATTTTTGGAAAGCGTCCAATGAGCTCTGTTTCTCGTCCAAAAGGAAGTATTTCACTTATCATCTAGCAGCCATCTCTCAACCAGCTATTTACCTACAAGCTATTCTGAGATCTCGTGGCTTCTGAGCGCAAGTAGAAAGCAACATATGCAGTTCACTACGCTTGTAAAAGCTGGGTACATTTCACTGCATCTAAACTAGGCTAAACAAGGTACATCCTAGGCACACTGACCCCTCAGGGGAATGCGAACAGTCTAGTTCAGATTACATTCACATTAAGAAGACCTAATTTAGTCCTGATGTTTTCAGATACACATGCGAGCTAGTTTATACAAGGTGACCCCACAAGAGACAAGAGATTTTTTGCTATTACCATGAAGACTCTGAACTTTGACAAACGTTCTCGTTTTTCATCATCATCATCATCGTTGTCTGCATGCTATTTTTTTCCATCTTACTTACATTAAATGGTCTGTAGCAGAGGTAATTTATTCAGCACTCCAGACAACTATTTCAGGGGTTACATGTAATACAATCACATTCATTTTAAACACTGTTTCCCATAGATGGTCTCAAAAACATTGTATAGTTTTATAACTGACAAGACAATGGATGCTACGTGGTATGGATGAAAAAACTGAATTACATTTGGTGGCAAATTACTCAGCCATAAAAATGATGACTAAGAGGAAATGGAAAGAAAAATGGTTAAAAAAAACCTATGTATATATGTTAAAACAAGATATCTTGATATTCTTAGGCACATTCTCTCCCTGTTATTATATAATTTTAATAGGTGAGACCTGATCATGTATAATTGTCTCTAAGAGTTAGTGCCAAATACTTAAACAGGAAAATTAGCTAGACTTGCCTGTCAATAGCTATCGTTCCCGAGGAGCATTTCCTTGGGCGCTCTGTTTTTCTCCATTGCCCACGACAGCACTTCCCACAGTAGAGGAAATGTTTAGCTTCCACCTTCCTGTACAATAAAGTAGCAATTTCCCCATTTTCATAGCTCAGGTCTTCCTCACTGCACAGCTGCAGTATCTTCTTGAATTCTTGCGTATTTATTTTTATTTATTTATTTTTTTTCAAGTACTGAACAAATTAGTTTGAGGGAAAGATATCTACAGCATCTTAAAGAACAGCTGTCCTTTACAAATCAACCCCAGGAAATATTTCATCTGTTTATACTGCGAATTGGCAGAACATAGGCTTCTTTATCCTGAAATATTCTATCATGTGCTATTAAACAAATAGTGACCAGAACCTCAGTTCCTGACTACAGGTCACAAATTTAACAGATACGGAAGTAAACATCCGGTTTAGTTTTACCTCACTGAGTTTGCTAGATTTGTATCACACAATCTAGTTCTAGTTCAGCTGAAGATTCTCAACAATATCCTTTGAAAAAAAGGGGAAAGATTGTGGGTTTTTTTGTTTTACTAGGCATCAGTTTCTCCACAGTGCTTATACCCTTCTCAGCTAAACTGAGACATGCTAGATGTATAAAGAAGTCTAGGAACTCTATAAGAAAGGACTTTTCTAACCTCTGCCTGGACGGGCGTCACAGAAAGCTGAGTGAGCGGAGCTCTGAGAGGCTCAATCAGTCACTCATCAGTCTGGTTTCAGTGCTATGTTACATGGAAATCTTCTCCTTCAGTTAAAAACGTTTTTCTTTCTTTTAACCCTTGTACAGTGACATTGGTTGTTGGGGATTTGGATTTCTTCATCTAGGATTGCTTATGGAAAGCAAGCTTTCCAAAATCCTGGATTCTTGGCGCTTCTGCTAGCTGTAGTCAGAGCAATAAGGATGTGGCCCGAGATCCTCTGTCAGTGTAGTAATAAGCAGTAATAATAGACTCTAAGCTGTCATAAGAGGATATGAACAATCCGTGTTTGGGTAATGGAGAATTCAATCATGTCTGATGACTGTCAGCTGAGATGAGCTCAGAGGGAAGGGAATCTGCCCACAACAAATAGTTTGCTGCCTGCCCACAGAAGCAATTTGCCCCTCCGTGGCAGTGTTCCCAGCTCGCTCCCGTCCACGCGTCTCGTCCTCCCTCAGTATTCCCCGTGCACAAGAGCTTGCGTGGGAGAGCATGATCCTCGCAGGGCCACCTCCAGCTCTGCCCACGCGAGGGGCGCGTGCCTGCAAGGGGCAGGAGGGATCCCCCTTGGTTTGCAGGCAGATGTTAGGCAAAGCGGGTTTCCTGGCACGGCTATATACTCACTGTGTACAAGCAGCCTGCAGAGTGACAGAAAGCTTGTCTAAGGCTGTTGTATAATGAAAAAAACAAATGTGGGCCAGCTCAGCTCTTTACTATTCCAGTCTGGGTGACCGGAAGGGAATAAGCTTTATTTTGCCCCAAACACGAAGTAAACTGTATGTTCTCACTCTACCACAGCTCGTGGGTGCTGGGAATTTTGAGCCCTGCAAGATTTCCCTCCCCTAGCAGTTCCCCAGACCTGCATGCAGACCGCGACAGTCTTCGTGCAAGCAGTGGAGCTTCTACAGCCCTTTATATTTTGGGGGAGAACAAGGAAAGGATCAGGCAGTGGCAATGTGCGATCCTTTACTGCCCAGCCTGCCTTCCTTCACTGAGTAGCTTCCTCGTTTTTGTTTAGGAAGTCATAGTAATTAAGGAGCTATTGTGTCCTTCATTTATGCAGACACCATTAATCCCGATGCCATTAAAACCTTAAGGTTTCCAGCTTTCCTCAGGAACAGTGAATGAAGAATGGCTATTCATGTAGCAAGCTCACGCCCAGCCTGCTATTGTGCGGCAGCATTAGGAAAGGGGCAAAAGCTGTACGGTCACTGTAAATACATATTTCATTGGCCTCCTTGCAAAGGAGCCAGGCCAGAAGAGCCTGGAACAGGATCTTTGCTGTTGCTTCCTATTGTGGCAAAGAAGGTGCCACAGGAGGGCACAGGGAAAGTGAGTCATTCCTGTGATCATTAATTAATTAATTAATGCCCTGCTGCTCCTCCAGGCAGGCCAGACTGATGTACATATGAGCAAAACTGACATAGATGAGTAGAAAATTCTGCTCCTAAAGGAACTTGGGAAGGTGCCCCCAACCCACCTAAGTTCCAGACAGCAACCCAGTCTGCCCTCCTTTCAGGATGCCTGGAGGTGCCCAGACTCCTTAGTTTTCTCTTTACCTAATCTGGGAGATTAACCAATCTTAACCATCATTAAGATCTGTTATGGTGAGACAAATGCTTCTCTTCCAAACCTGAGTCAGAGTGAAGCTTTAGTGGTCTGACCAAGACACAGGGCCCACTCCTTCCCAAGGAGTACTCCAGGCTTCCTGGGAAAAGGCAGACACCAGCACCCCCAGCATGGAGACAATCACCTTCAGCCACCGGCATTGCCATCCCCAGGTTTCAAAGGTCTCTACCTCTTCTTCCCAGACCAGCAGAGAAGTGGGCGAATCGGGTGGGCTGGATCACTGCTGTCAGGGCCGGGAGCCTTGAATTCCGCTAAGACGATGCTGAATCAGGCAGGCTGGAGCCTGTCCTCTGTTTCACCTTGTCACGCTCACAGAACTGTGTATTTTTAGAATTTTCCCAGAGATCTTTAAAACTATTCCAGAAACACAAGTGCACTTTGTAAGAAAGCCATTAGTAAATTCCAAGTCTCATCTTGCCAGAATACGACATTAGCTGATATCCCCTCTGCGCTCGATTTCAGCAAGACCCCAGAGCAAAAAAGCTCCCCAGAAAAGGGAAGCGCTACCATCAAAAAGCGACCTTCTGCCCCAGCTGCTCGGAGAACACCAGTCTCCAGACTTCGGATCAGCAGGAGGGCATCTGCTGCCTGGCTGCCGTCTCCAAATCCCTGCCTTTCCCCGGTGCCTGCGTTTCTCCGTTAGCTTTCTACCACGCTCGCTGGAGCTGCTGGGGAGAGGGGAGGCAGGGGCTGGTCACAGCCCAAGACAGCTAATGCAAAGGAGACTCCCAGGAGCGTGGGCTGCCTGCCAAAGAGCACTGCCAGGTGCTTGCTGTTCGTATTGCTTAGTACATTGTATTAAACAAAGATCAATATCAAATATATGATCTTCTTCCCTGTCTTAGGGCATGAGATTGTCCAGAGCACTTGGCATCCCGTTATGGCTATGCACAGGCATTGAGTTTGACACATGGACACATCTTATGAAGATAAAGAATACTGTCCCATATTGATAATACTTTCACTCCAGTGAAAGGACTGGAGGTATCAGAAGAGTGCTGCAGATCTTAAATCAACCGCCTGCAAATTCTGGGTGTGCTTTTTGCTGAAGTACAAAAAAAAAAAAGAAACCCTTAACAGCGAAACCCACCCGTTCTGTAACTGCTGTAACCCTCTTACCTCCATCCTGCACAAAACTACCCAACAACAGAAAAGACCTCAAAACTCAGAGGAGGGTGCATAGGCCCAAACTCACTTTATCAAGCCTGTGCGAGGGTAAATCCTGTTGAGACTGATGGATAAAGCCGCAACAGAGGAGCCACACCTTGTCGTTAGCCTCCGAAGGCAAGGTCAGTCGTCTCTCCAAGTCCTGCAGGCTCAGGCCCAAACTCCAATTGCTTTATTGTCGTTGAGGTACAATGGTCCGTGATAACATCTCCAGCTATATGTTTTATTTCTGCGGCGTTTCAGAACAATGCCTGCGCCTCGACAAAGAGCTCCAGCCAGCCTTCTGCTGCCACGACGCCGCTGAGACGGAGAAGGTGCCCAACAGCGCGGGCGAGATTTGGGGTCAGACTCCTCCAGGGCCGGAGCAGCGTGAGGCAGGCTTTATCGCAGATGCACTACACAGAGTCACGCCAGCTGGCCTGTCGCCTGTGACAGTGCAGGTTTAACGGCGAGAAGCCCAAAGGCAGTTTCCTAGTAAAGCCTCTGCTGCTACCAGCCAGGAGGCAGCTGAGCGCTCCCTCCGGAGCTCCCCAGCCGCTGCCCCAGTGGACAGCACCCGTTGGCAGCAGCCGCACAGCACTGAGGAGGGCAGGATTTTTTCATTAACAACTTTTCTGGATGTCTGAGTTAAGGACAATATACTACACGAGGTAAATAAAGTGCATGAGGTCTCACTGCTACAGTAGTTTATAAAGTTGCCTCATTAACCTCATCCCCTAGACCCATTTCAAAAAAAATTAATTGAATCATATATAGAGCGAGTTACAAGAAAAGCCAGCACCGTGCAGGGGAAAAAACTTGGAGCCTTGACAAAGAATAGTCAAAATTCATTAAAAAATACTATTTACTTGTGGTGATCAGAACCTAAAATAAGAAATACTTGTTACAAGGAGGAAGATGCCCTCTCTTCTGTATATAGATAGCAAAGTGTATGGAAATTCCACATGAAATTATAAGCAAACACAGTTTATAAAGCTCTCTGCAGTCTGTGCAAAGTTAAGAACCATGACTTGGGTGCATTTTTGCCGAGGGGATTTCTATCATATGTTTACATTTCCGGATGGATGCCTTCATGTTTCTATTTTCTTAAGCACAGCTATGGCTTTGCAAGGAAAGACCCAGAATTGAGGTGTGAAAAGCAAAACACTGAGACGAATCTTCCAGTAGGTCACCACAACCCATGTTATGTCAGATGTAAGATAATCTTCCCTTGTTTGCCACATCAATTAGGTGTGTGGCTAAAGCCAAAATTAATACTGTCATTTTCTGTGTAGATCAGACTGGAAAAAAGATAAACTGTTAGAGTTTAGATAATAAAAAGCTTTCTGAGTTGCATACTTTAACGGAAACTCTCAGAAATCGTCTAGAAGCTATCCTTTGATGAGGAACTTAAGGCAAGGTACTCAAGTCATATTTACTTCATTTTAAAGGCCATTTAGTCACTTCGGTAAGAGACGGGTTTCTCTGTTTAACCTTGATGATACAGAAGCCCTGGGGCGACCCTGAAGCAGAACATGCAGGGTTTTAGGGATTCTCCTAGTCAGGGGTTAACTTTACTTTGTAGACACCTCATGGGGAATATGCAGAGAACAAGTTTTAGGGTCAGGCTCCCTATTTTCTTCCACAAAATAGACTCTCTCTTAGCAGTTATGTTTAGCTATTTTGGGTGACTGAATTTCCAATGCCTAATGGCACATGGTTTGTCCCAGCTCGGAATTACAATCAATATTTTAAAAGGACATCCCTCCCCTGGACTCCAGAGATTTTGAATTATATCTTGTCAGATAACTACCACCACCAGTCCGAACTGCAGCTTGAGGCTTGCTCCCTTCGTTCCTGTACAGACCATTTGAACAACCTTGTGAAAAGCCCTGGATACCATCTCTGCAGAATAAAATTAACCCAAGACAGGGGTCACGATCTGATCCAGTCTTCTCAGGATTTAATCATCCTTTTATCATTCTGACACTTTAAAAGCCCCTAACTCTTTGGTTCACCTGATTTTCAGAAATTCTCCAGCTTGGCTGCCAATATCTGCTTTATCTAGACATGTCTAAATTGAGCATCACTGTCATTTCTTGCTCAGAAGCCTCTGACACTACTGATTATGGACAATCTCAAATTCTGCTGCGAGATACATCGTACCTGAAAATAATTCATGCGAATGTTTCTGGGATAGATCCTTCTTCCATTGGGAAACCTCTGGATGGGATGAAGCATGGATTCATTGAGCCCAGATTCACAATGAGCCTAGCATGGCGAGGGGCACAAGTACATGTAAAGCAGATTAACCCAGCATTAACTGGCTCAGGCCTTCTCTAAGTGTGGCCTTCGACGTGGTCCTGCAGGAGCAGAGTGGGGAGGACGGGGCAACACCTACCTGCAGCCCTGCCCAAGTCACCCTTCCCCCTGGAAAATCCAGGCCTGGCTGGAACATGGTTTGTCCAGCAGATTTCCCGAGCAAACATGATCCCGGTCTGCCAACCTGCAAATGCCTGTCTGCGGTGATGGGTAGCTGGACGGGTTACTGTTGGGCTTGGAAAGCTAATCTGGGTTCGTGCTGAGGGGGACTGATGATATACGTGTAAGCTGGCAACAGCCTGGGTTTGGGCTTATTGGTAGGGCTACCAGTGGTCACGCAAATGCTGTCGCTTGCTCTTTTCAGTGGTTTTCACAAAACTGCTGGGAACTTCACATGGTTTTAGCATCTACCTTTCTGCTGGCCATCTGAAGCGGACATGCTCAACAGGCACCATGGTATGTCCAGGTGGCAGGCAGGCAGGTGAACAGGCGGGCACCCCTTCGGAAAGCAGGCTCAAAAATAACCCGCATCCCGCAAGGGCTGTAAACAAATCCCCTGTAAATAAGCAGAGGCTGTTGCTCCCCATTCCCCTGGCCGCCGGCCGGGACGAGCGAGAGCATCAGTGATGGTCCACAGCTGCCAGAGCAGCCTGCCGGCGCCCCTGCCTGTCCCGCCATCGCCGCGCCGCCCGCGCTGCACGCCGCCCAGCCCTCCCGGCCTCCCGACACCCTCTGCTTTGCTCTCCTTAGCTTCTCCTGTCGGCTGCGCTGCCGACCGGCCTGCACGTAGACGCGTCTACGCTGGAAAAACCGGGCCGTTCCCTGCCGCTGCCGAGATGGAGTGGCTTGGCTGTGCTAATTCAAAGCCCAGAGTTACCAGAATAGCTATATTTACACAATATTCTGACTATAACGATGACTTTAGAAGATTTATATTACAGCTGCTTTGTAGAGATGGGAGCAAAGCAGCAATCAGAGCCAACCCTGGCAAAGATGGGGGAGTCTACAAAGAAGAATAAAAGCAAAGAAGAAGAAAAACAATTATTTTCCTAGAACATCTTTTAAGACTCCACTACAAGGACACTCTTACCTTGCAGAGATCAACTTTTTCCCTGTACAAACCCAGCCACCTTTTAAGAGATTGACTATCCCACGCGGGAATGATTTCCACGTAGACCTGACTGGATCTGCCATCATCTGCTTACAGCTCTGTGGTTTTGTGCTGCTGCTGAAATGGCCTCAATTAGGAGCGAGGCAGAAACGGCACCGCGCTGCGGTCTGACACATTACATCTATCTGACTTGATCTGACCCTCCTGATGAGGATTTAAAAAATATTTTCTTCCAAGTTTCTCTGCTGAGCCAGTAATGGACTGGGCTTCTCGTCAGGCCAGGAAAGGGCTGGGAAGGTGGGGCAGGCGCGGGAACTGCAGGGCTCCCGGGATATCCCGGGACGTTACAGAGATGCAGCCACGACGGGCAGGGGGTCAGGTGCGAAGCCGCCCGGAGAAATCATGGCACATCCATCAGAAGTTTGGGAACACTTAATACGGCTCTGATCTCCGCGAAGGAACGCTTCATGGAGGAAAGGCAGGCATCAGCTGCCAGACTGTAATCTCTGCTATGTCGGTGACTCATCTGTCACTTCGGGTAATTTATCTCTCTCTCTGCTCTTACCAGTGGAGAGGGGAAATAAGACTTCATAACATGGATCCCAAAGGTACTGGAGAAGTTTAATTAGTCTCAGCAGAAGAATCAACCTTAGGTTTGTCTCCACCAAATGCAAAGCTGTGGTCAAAGATGTCATTTAACTTCAACGTCCCCAGTTGTGCTCATCAGGAGCAACGCGTTTGGCTGCAGACAAGCCTTTCTCACCCCTGCTCCCGAGTCTCCCTCGCAGTAATTAATCAGAGCTTTTCTAAAGACATTTACTAGCTGTTTCCCCATTCAAAATCCTAAAATAATTGTCAGTACCTATTTAAAGCCCTTCACAGAACAGCGCACCACAGACACAAACAAAACCTTTCTGGGTCAGCCCAGCCTTGCCGCTGTTTATGAACAGGACACAGAAAAGGACAGTCACATTGCACAGATAAGCACAGAAACTCTCGGTCGTGAAGAACATCCCCGGAGGTTTGTACTGCTAAACTAACAGGTCATGCAGCTCGGCTTATTTTTAATAATCTGCCTATGGGCTCTTACCTAGAAACAGGCATCAGAGGCTTGGGTAGCGCTCGATATTTCGAGGCATTTGCAAAATGCCTCTTCAAACACGCCGGGGCAGCCACACAGCAGGAGAGGACCTTTACGGGCTTTCAGGTGGGCGAGACGCTGCGGCGCTGCCGGACGCGTGCGGGTGGAGAGAGCAGTGCCGCGCGGTGCTGCACGTTCTGCAGGGAAACGCTGCGTGAAAACATCGGCGTGACAAACCAGAACAGCATTTAAATGACACAGCCGCAGAGGCACGCAGGCTGCAACTCCGACTGACTGTTTATTCTGGAGTTTAACGAACCAGAAAAAGATTGCAAAAAACTTTTTACAAGTTGAAAGTGGAATTAGAAAGACAGAGAGTCTCTTGCCACAAATACTACCCAGCACACAAATGTCAGCAGAAAATCTTCAAAGTGGCGGTAAGGTCATGCCTATAAATAAATCATCGCGGCCCCGAGGAGCCCTGCACAGCTTCCCGGCAATAGGCATCCCGGCAAATTGGATCTGCCCTGAAAGAGGAGACAGGTAATGACCGCTCCTTCCAACGCGGCGAGAAGCAGGAGTTCAAACGGGAGCCACAATAGCGCCTCCGTTCCTCAAGCTCTCTGACGAATAATGCAACGCTTCCAGCGCGAGGACAGGCAACGCGCTCCAGCAAGGAGACACGGAGCACCGGCGGGGCTGGCGGGCCCACGCCACCCGCTGCCCCGGGGCACGGAGCAGAGACGGAGCCGCTTGGCGCGAGCACTGCTTGCGAGTGCAGGCGCCCTGGTGTGCACACATGTGCGCGTTAGACGTGGGGCTTGACCTGCACAGCTAACCTTAAACAGGCAATTGTGCAAATACCTGCAATCCAGCCACGAGCGGAGGAAAGCATAACGCACTGCCTGCACGTAACTCAACGGCACACCACGCAGGTGCGATCCTATCAGCCGGGACGTCAGTGCTTCCCGCGTTGCTTAAGGACCAGCAAAGATGCAGTTTTGGCTGTTGCTTTGGTGGGCATACCGTGACGGTCTGTGAAACGTCTGAGAAATTCTCTGAAAACAAAGAAACCAGCTGGCAGAGTGGTGCCGCCCAGGAGGGGACCTGCGAGCAGAGCCCCTTACGCGGGGCTACGCGGGACGAGCAGCCCAGCGGCGCGTGCGTTCAGTTTGGCTGCACGGCATGCTGTGCCGCCGCTGCGGGTGAAAATCAGCCGTGGGTGAAAGGAAACGGCCGTACGGAGGGAGTCATCTGATTGCAAGCGTGTTTCAATATTTATGCATTGCAGAGCTTACTATAAATTATTTTGCAAGCAGAAATTTAAATGACGAAGAGAGAAAGCATTAGGGCTAACGTAAGCGTTGTGAGTCGTGCAGGGTTTGCATGTCCTGCGACTGACTTCCACGGCCGTTATGCTGAAGCTACTCACTGATCTTCTGCAAAATAATTGGAGTTGAAAAGAATAAATCATTATTATTTTTAACAGTATTATTACTCCATCCTCATCCTAAAGCTTCTACTGACCTTCAGATCCACACAGCACTTTTTAACCTCAAACTACTCTAAAATATTAATCCTGATGCCTGGCACTAGCGTTATTATCCCATTCTGCAGCTGCGGAGAGTGGGGAGAGAGACGGCCTGAGCTGCCCCGTGCCTCCGCAGGGAGCGGCGGATGATGATGATGATGATGATGATGATGATGAAGTACAGCAGTGCTCTGAGGGAAACACCTCACCTCAGGCTGGGTGCTGGATGCGGCCAGGGCTGAGCAGCGAAAGCGGGGACGGGGGCAGCGCGGGCTCCGGGGCAGCGCCGCGCCGGCGGCACCGCCACCGTGCCGGGAAGCGGACCAAACCCGTCAGGAGGTACCAAGGCTCTTGCAGCAACATCTGCTCTCTTTAGGAGGAAAATAAGCGTGTTAAGATGTTCTCAGGGTAAAATGTCAGTTTTTCAGTTCAAATAAAATATATAGATATATTGGGATGGAAAATAACCTCTGATTTTAACTTTGTAGCTTTGGAAAAGAGAGGCTGGGGGAAGGTTTCCAAGTGAGAGACAATCACTAAACAAACTGAACATGTTCTTTTTGTTTGTTTTTCATAAAGAACGAGAATTGGTGACTAAAACGAAAATATGGCAGGAAAGGTCCGCTTGGGACTGAAAAGGTATTTCCCTCAAAAGCTGCTCTGACAGAAGATTTATGGCCGATAACCAGTTTATAAGCCATAATGAATTACATTGGAAATGGCTGGTAGAAGCGTCCGCAGCCTACGGAAGCGTCACAGGGAGGGACGAGGCAGCCTCCTCCCTGACCTCCCACGTCTCCTCAAACGCTGTGCGAGCCGGAGGTGCTGCCGGTAGCAACTCCGAGCGTCTCACCTGCTTGCAGCTCCCCGTCTGCCCTGCCCGCGGTCTGATCCTGCTGCATGGGACACGATGCCAAAGGCTCTGCACTTGCTGCTCTTCGTTTGCTTCTCCCCAGACGTGCCGCTGGAGCTACCTGCAACGGAAACGGATTAAGGCAGATCTTTACCGGACACCTGCGCACTGTCGCAGCTAGATTTGCCTTCCAGAATTTGATCCGATGCTCACTGGGGCTCCCAGTGAAGCCAAGTCCCAGGCGTCAGCATGGCAGGATCAGCATGTTAAAAACAAGGACTTCTGAGAAGAGGCTAAGTGAAGCTGCCCCAAGGGCTCTGTAGCTAATCCATGCATGCATCTATCCATCTCCTCCCAAAATCAGAAGCTACCAGCTCTAGAAACGCACATTAAGAGGGAGTCTGTATATCTTGCATCATACAGGAGCAAAGCGACGCAGGGAGCTCACCTTCTTCCAGGCGTGGCTGGCAGGTGAGCTTCATCCTTCATGTCTTCACCTAGGTCCCGTTTCCTGGTGGTCAGGATACTAATCTACTCACCCAAAATGGTATCGCTGAGTGAAGTGTTTTCTGAAGACTTGTTAAAATATAGAAAACAAAATGAAAACTAAAACTGAGATTCTTGGTGAATAAATGATGCTAATCACTCTAAAAAAGCATTTTGAAAAACCGAGCAGTTCTATTCGAGAAAAACCTCATGCACTTTTCCCCGTGAAGCTTCCCCCCGACCGAGCTTAGCACTCGCCTAGCCTCGGCCCAAGGGAAGGCAGCCAAAGCGGTGCTGCAGACAGCAGTTGTCAAGACAGTCTCCGATTTAAACAGGGACGAGGTCATTTAACGCTTTGCAGATGGCAAACAGCAGGTTACGTTTCGGCAGGAGATGAGCTGGCAGATGCTGCAGCCCGCGGCGCCCGGGCCGACCCCGCTCGCGCCTGCCGGTCGGCGGCGGGCAGGCTGCCACGTCGCGCCGTCACCGCCGCCGGGCGGGAGAGCCCAGGGCGCGGGCGCCGAGCCGGGGCAGCCGCCTTCGCCCCCGCGAGGCGACGGGACTCGCCCGGGCTGCTTCGGCACGATTATTCCAGTAGTGACCGACTACACCATCAACCCGGCCGGAGAGCAACGGAGCCTGTCGACACAGGCTCTTCCCAAACCCCGGCAGAGTCTCATCAAGGTCTTACCTATACATAAAACAGCCTGAAAGACAGAGACCAAACTGCTGGTGATAAATATACTGATCTGTTCTTCCTGGATCTGTTAAAAAGTTGTGCAACTCTGAAATACTTTGTCTTTTCTGGTTCTCCCCTGAAAAACGTTTTTTGTTGTTACTCTGAATCCATTTTTTAAATGACAACTCTGAAAGACTTGAGTCAGTGTCTTTTGTAACTGCAGCTAAAAAAAGAGCAGATAAAATACCTGCAGAGAAGTTTGATGGAGCAAAAGGAGCCTCAGAACAAAAGCAGGTGTCAGTCTGCACGAGTATTTCTGGAAAAGGGAAAAGCACACAGTGTTCGTATTAGAGACGTTTTGATTATAGTTCCCCCCCACGATGACTGTGCAGTTACAGCTAAGGATTATTCGGAGGCATTAAAAGTGAGCACTACGGGGGGGGGGGGGGGGGGAAGGCAGACCAGCGTCTTGTGTCAGGTCAGGTATCACGCCACCAGTTATCCTCCTCCCTAAAATAGTCATGCTGCTGTTTATGAAGAGTTCTGCTCATATCCACAAACGTGGCTGGAATTTGCCACTGTTGGACGTTCACTTTCAAGCGTTCATGTGCCCGTTTTCAGGTGAAATGCAAGGGTCCTCCAGCTTACCGTTCTGGACTCCTTCCTCAGAAACTGAATCTTCCTTTTCACTTGGCAACGTGCTGCCAAAATGCAACCTTCTCTGACAGCTGCTGGTCAGGGTATCATAGAAAAATCCCGCTGTATTTGCATGAGAATTTTCAAAATATGTTATTTTAAGGAAGAAGAAGAAAAAGTTACAGACAGAAGCCAGAGGAATAAAAATGAGGTTACGTACGCAGACATTACCCTCAAAGATCTCCTTGGCCTGTCCTTCCCGAGACAGTCTGTGATGATGACTAAGACCGAGAATGACTGCTCTGGCCAACTCTCAAGACTACCTTAGATTTTTGATTTTAAAATTGTGGCGTAAAGCCACATTTTGGGTTATTGCTCCAGTATGAGCAGAGCCTGTTTCAAGTGCAAACTAAGTCTCACCTGTTCACCCAGCTAGGAGAGCGCCCGAGGCCCGGGAACGCGACCCATGCTTACTCCTCGACAGACCCAGAAGTCGCCCAGGAAGAGCCGTGCAGATCGCTTGACTCGAAACGCCGAGTGCTGCAGCTCCGTCCGCCTCCCCCTCGGCCGGGTTTTCTTCTTCTCTCTGCCTAGCAGGTGTCTGAAGAAGGTTTCTGCAAACCCTCTGAGCTCTCCCTGGATATCTGCGAACCTTTCCAGGGTGCCGTTCACGCGTGAGGGTACCAAGGGTTCCCGTGGAGCAAGGCGGACGCTGCTCAGCCACACGCTGGCCTCGGAGCGCCGCGCTCGGAGCCGTGCTCGGCGGCCCCGAGCTGCCCAGGGAGTTGCTGGGCTCAGACCTGCAAGCGCAGGCTGTCCTCCAGTACAGTCCCTTCCCTTGCCTCCCAAACCAAAGGCGGGTTTCTCCTGACGCGCTACTGGTCTGCCACTGCTGGTCCTGAAATCTGCCAGAACCTTTGGGCAAGTTAAGCAAACGCCAGAATAAACCTCTCGCCGCTCGCTTTGCAGCTAGCCGGCTTCAAAACAGATCATTCACGAGGAAAATCAATTTTTCAGTGTCCTGCTCTCAGCCAGAGCTAACCTGGCACTTTGGACCCAAGCAGAGGATTTTAACACTCGAGGCTTTCGCTCCAACCACATGAACATTGCAGCACCCTGCAGCTACAACAGATGCTGACAACCCGTTCTGAAGACACCGATAAAAACCTAAATGCTATACCGAGAGAGCGGTTTCAGCTACAAGACATGTCCATTAAAGCAAGCACATGGACCCCAAATGCTATAAATACAGGTTGACACGGAGTGACTTTCCCCTCCCCTACCCGCGAGGGTCTCTGCCTGTCTGCGTTGCCTGGTCCCACCTGGCTCTTACCGAACGGAGAAGCGGGGTGGGCAGCTGTCTGCGTTTCTCCTGCACAGCACGATAACCGCATTGCGCCGCTGAGGATGGGTCTACGCAAAATTTAAGCACAAAGCCAGGAACGCTGCCCCTCTGAGGCCACGAGCCTGCTGTCAAAGAAGCCCCCACCAAAGCGTTGCTTTGCAGGAGAAGTAGCACCATTGGCATGGACGAGTGGAGGACCCATACTCAACAGCACATACCCGGCTGTCGGGAGCTGAGTTACGGTCCTGCCTCCAGCACCGGCTCCCTGTGTCACCCTGGGCCACTCACTGCTGCTCTCGATGCCCTGGCGTCTGCACCCAAAAAGAAGAGAAACAGTGCCAGCCGTGGAGTTTGCCTATATGTGACCTTGTACAGCATGACTACTGCGCACGCAGGCAGCTAAATATTTCACTGCCGCCGCTACGTTTTGTGGCCTCCGCCTGTGTTCAACGTCTTGGGTGTAAAACTTTATGGAAAAGCATTCCGAGAGCTTTCAGCGAGTCCTGAGTTGGCTTTAAAGTTCATCTGCTACCGCAGTTTCATACTCTGGAGCCTCGCTGATAAAAACCTCGCGATCTGCAAGGAGAAATAAATAAGAAATCCCAAGCTGTTCTCCTTGAGAAACAAAATTGTGGCACTGCTTTCAACCAGGTGCTAGGGATAAAACAAAAGCGCAGTCCTGCTGTTCGGAGAACGCTCAGCTGCCCGGCCCAGGGGGTCGCTGGATTACGCGGGGCACCCCAAACTCCCCGGAGCCCGCGGCCAGGAGGGACGATCCCCGGCAAGCCGGGGGGGGCTGCTTCTCACGACTGTTCTCACTTTCCCTTTTGGAAAACCTGCTGGGAACCAGCATCCAGCATCCTGCAGGATTTCTTGAGCCCCCCCAGCCGCGAGTCTGATCCCATCGGGGGCTCTCCAAGGAGCCCGGGGGCCCTTAGCGCAGGCACGTGTTTAAAGGGCACAAGCTATTTTGAATCTCCCGCGTCCCACTGCCAAACGCAGGCCCCGGTTCAGCGAGGCGTGTGAGCGCATGCCGCGGCCGGAGCGCGGTCCCACCGGAGCACGCGATACGAAACGGAGCTCGTGACTCAGTGTCTCCCTGCAGTCGGACCATGCACAACACGCCTGCTTCTGCTCCCGGGGCAAATTCAGGAGAAAAACCGTCCTGCAGCAGGGTATGGAGCTGGCCCGGCATTTTTAAAAGCATCCCGGCCAGGTCCGCGGGCCGCTCGCCTAAGGAAAGATGCTGGGATTTTCTTTCTACTCGAAGCGCACTTTCACCTAAGCATTGCTTGCCCCTCGCTTTTCCATGCTGGAGCGCTCTGCCCCTTCCAGCACCGTGGCCCTTCCTTTTTTTTTTTAATTTTTTTTAAATGAAGGTGAAGACTACGTGCGGCTGGCCGGACAGCGAGGAGCTAGCCTGTAGGAAGCACTCTGGGATTTTTCAGTGAAATATTCTATTTGCAAAATATTACATTAGCACTTGTATTCTGCAGACCAACGGGGCTTCCCGAAGGGGGTATTTCACCGCGGTCACACCAGCGGCACCTCCACCTGCAACGTTTCAAGGCCTCGTGCACGTCGTGTCCCACCATTGCAAACAGCATACATCGTTCTCCTTCACGCCTGCGCGTTCGGGAGCTTTCCAAGAGCTCCAGAAACATCAGGGAAGGAAGCAACACGGCTCCCGGGCCCCGGCAAGCAGCTCAGAATGACCCACCTTCTCCTGCCGCCAAATCCTCACGTTGGCACGAAGGCATCCCGGGGTAAAACGCAGTGCTGGGAGCCAGCGGGGAACGTGGCTGTGAGGAGACGGAAAAACGGGGGGGAAAAGCCCCTTTCAATAGATAGGTGTGTTCTGGGTGCAGGTAACGTGTACCGATGTCGTCTGCCACCCGTTTGCGTCCCACGTGTTCTTGGAGGGCTTTTCTAGCCGTAGCGAACAGGACGTACTTCTTCTTAGGGGGAAGCATTAACTTTTTGTTAACTGAAGCTCAATCCTTTAAATTTAAATTAGATTACGAAGGTATTTTAAGTGAAAAAGAAATGTAGACTCATGGCTTTGTGGGCAATTCAGAAGCTAGGGTGCAAAACAGGTTTGCTGCTTTCTCGAAAGAATCAAGGTGTCTGCGAGACCCGAGAGACTCGCTCAGTTTAAATAATGAATAAAGCTTAAGAGGAAATCAAAATAAACAGATCGGCTTGAAATTTAACTTGGCATTAATAAAGCTTTAGAAAGGATTAGGTTAAGCTCGAAAAACACACTTATTTTGATTCGGCAGCTTGTTTGGTTTCCCCTCAAAATGCATTCAGATTGTAAGAGCTCTCTTTGTTTGCAATGTAAACAGGCTAATAGAGACCACGCTGGCAGCCGGGCGGCCGTGGCGCTGACGACCCGCTGAACCGGCGACGCGGGACAAGAGACTCCAGTAAAGAAAAAACACAAAACAGGAAGAAAATGCACCCTGCAAAGCAGCACTGGTGGGCTGCCATCAGCACAGGGCACCGGCAGAGACGGGCTGGCTGAAGTTCTGCTCTCGTTTGCCTGAGGTTGTGTAAATTACTGTGATTAACATACGAAAAAGTCACCTAAAACCAAGACTAATTCAGTATCTAGAAGGAAATTGCACTCAATCATTGCACAAGTCATTATTGTTACAGGCCACGTTATTTAGCAATCATTCAGCGCTTAATGCGCTAGTGAGTGTTTTCACTGCGTCCAGCTCCGTTTGCGTTTACGTAATTAAAACACAACATGGCCTGCTCTGCTTCTTCACGGCCACCGTGCTCTGCTGGGGACAAAATCCTTCCCACTTCCACGACCTCACGTTACAGCCAGGAAAAGCCTTCGTTCCTGCCGCCTGATCCGATCACATTTCTGCAGCACTCTCAGAAAATGAGAGCCTAAGATTTATGATGTGCATTACGATAGAAAGTAGGGGCTAGCCTAATTCACGATTCCCTGAAGACAGGCAGATCTTCAGCTTTTCCGCAGCAAGCCGTTAAAAAAGCCAGCGGTGCGGGGGTAATGGAGAGCAAGCCTCCCGCACGCAGCGCGGGTACTGCGGGAGTCGGCAGCAGAGCCCAGGCGGCGCTCAGCATCCCACCCCGGGCTCTGCAGTCCTCCCAGATCAAATCCAACCGTATCCATAGAAAAATGCCATCCAAATAGTTGCACTTAACGACCAAAACAAGTAGTAAAACAAAGAAAACAGCAGTCAAGCCAACTAGCGGCACGGACGAGGCTCCTCACGTCTGTAAATCGTTGGTTCGACAGGGACGAGCCGGCTGCGAGCGCGGGGCTCATTCAACACGCTGGGCACTTCTAACAACGGCTAAGGCCAAGGCTGGTTTTTAAGTCTTGCCAGACCAATTGCCTTCCTTGGGAATGCCGGCGTGGAAGCACTGACTGAGATGAGCCCTAGCCAAAATCCCACTGACGGTACCTGAAGTGTCTGCACACGTGCGCGCACACACACACGCTAGGAATGATCTCTTTCCACTCAATATTTTTTTAGTGCTTCACCTGCTTTGAATTGCAAGCGCTGTGATAAATGAACTGAGAAGTCCTCTGGCTCCTCCACTGCACGGGTAACTCACTCGGTGCGTACTACCAGAATTACAGAGCGATTTTTCACAGCACTGCTCACCGAATCACAGCTAAAACGTGTTTACGTCTCGTCCCGCACTGCTGCACAGGAGAACATTCCCCTTTCTTCTTGCACCGGTTGAAGCCACGCACCGGTTACCAAGTCCTCCAGCCTCGAGGCACTAGTACTTTCTTGGAGATAGGCCCAACAGGCAGCATCTGCTGCTGTTTGAATTTAGATATAAAGAAAAAAAAAAAGATAAAATCCTGAATTAAGGATTTTAATCCAAAATCATCGACTCAGCAGGATGCAAGCAAACCTTCCCCTGCTAATAACCCGTTGGGAGGGCTGTTAAAAAAGGGCAGAGCAGCGCTGGGCCTCACGCATTGGTCATAACGTGCCCATTCCTGTTTCTTAGGGCAAGGGGCCGCTGTCGGTCTTGGCTGGTTCGGATGCCCCAACCGGACCAAAGTCCCAACTCGCCTGAATTTGGACAAAAGGAGGAGAAGCGGGATCTCACCCTCCAGGCGGCAAATCCTCCGAAAGAGGCGCAGAGTGCCAGGGCGTCCCAGCCGGGGCCACACGAAAAACCAAACCAAGCTGCCAGGTCTCGGGGCTGGGGGACTGCGGTCCCAACTGCGCGTCCCTCCCTCCGTCCCGCTTCTGCGTGGGAAACAGACCTGGCACTGCGGAAGAAGTAGCTTCCCCCGGCCAGATTATCCCCTAACTTCCTATCTGAAGATTTATCGTATTGTGCTTTCAGGTTTGAGGCAGGGTGCAAGACAAAGAGATCCAGGGGTCTTCCTCGGCGACGTGATCCGAAGGAGTACCATTCTCCGTATTCTTTCTGAATTCGGATCATCTCGTCTGTGCACAGAGGAGACAATTCCCATCTTGTAGCTCTCATACTGCCTTAATGCAGCTGTCTTCTCCTTTTATACTGCGTTCTCCACTGAAATAACACCCCGTGGTTTCCCTGGGCTCCTTGCATTACCCAAGGATCCTCCGATACTGCAGTACTCAGCAACAGGGACACTGCACCTCTCGTGCTTCCCGAGAGCGTACGAGGCTCATCACAGATGTGCCACGCAACCAAGCCTGTCCAAGGCGACAGGAGCGATCCGTGCGGCGGCGCTCGCCGGAAAAAGCCAAGGCCCGAGGAGCCCCTCGTTGAAAAGGAACCCAGGGAAGAATTCTAGAATTCAGGCAGCCATTAAAGTTCGTCTCTAAAGGAAGTGCATGGATGATTTAGTTAGGAGGCACAGGCGGATTAACCACCACCTCGCCACGCTGGGGTAGGCGAGCCCCAGCTGCCGCCCGGGTGGCACGTTACGCGAACGCTCGCAAATTGTGCTGGGATCGTTAGGCGTAAGGGCAATAGTGTAAATGCTTCGGGGTGTTACACGATGCCCCCAGGGCGTTCGGAAGTAAAACGCGACAGACAGGATAACGCCCGACTGTGGGCGGGCAGGCGCATCCACCGTTCAGTTAAAGCCTCGGGAATTCAAACTCCTACTTCCAGCTCTACAACCGATGCAAACTTGTACTGACGTTCAGTTTTCCATTAAGTATGCAGGCTGCATTAATTTTTTTTAACGTCACTATGTTAGGAATTATTATTAGCAACTGACAACTAGTTTAATATACTCAAAGTCAGCAAAGTATCAATCATTCTGCACACCAGAGACCTACATTATTCCATAGAAGTGACAGCTATCAGATGAATGGTTCAAGCCTGCAAGGTCTCAGAGAAACTAATGGGGTAGAGGCTTGACTGCCACCTGAAATCTGGTCCAAGATAAAAGCTTACCACAATCTGATGGTCGGTTTACTGCTGGTTGGGGGGCAGTGGGGTCAGAGTCCTGCTCGTGCATCCCCTTCCTGAATGTTTGATGCTTTCCAGAAGCTAAGGTGCACTTTGATTAGCAGAAGGGTCCTTTAGGGGGACACAGCAGGTGAACAAAGATTTTTGTAAAGGATTTAAGAACAAAAGCCCTTATAACCAAACCTTAATAAGTAACACAGCAGAAGAACCACGTTTTAACAGGCAACAGAGTTCAGCAAAATCACAGCTGCAAACCATTTCTCCCCACTCGATCTTCACAACCTCTGAGAATCCTCTGGGTCCAAAGGGTGCTCCACGCAGCGGGATCCTCTCTCCTCTACACCTTCACGAGTCCCACCTTCTTGGTTTGGCAGCCTCTTCAAAAAGATGGTGAGGAGAAAAAAGAAAAGAGATTTCCTAATCTCGTCTTCCAGCCTGCTCTAAAGTGATCTGTGAGCAAAGACCTCCAGATTATCCAGTCCTTGGTTAATCCAAGCCTGATGACAGAAATACATTTGGACAAAAAGCTTCCAGCCTAAAAGGTAATCAGTGTGATCACCAGAACTGAGTGACCTCCTGTTCTGTGCAAGGATCTGTCTTGACGCCACTCGCGTGCATTAGCTGAGAGGCTACAGCACCAACGTGCCATGACAGGCACACGGAGCACATTTACAGTATGGTCACTGCGTCTTCACAAAACAATACCTGGAGACTCCTGGAAACACATGACGGTAACAACTAAGCTGTCAAAACACCATAGTAAATGAGTAGGTGGTGCTCACAGAAGCAAAACCCGCAACAGATGCGCGTTTCCGAATTTGTGGCACTTCGAAAGCCACCTATCTTCATACCTAGAGAGGTTAGAAATGGAGGCACGTTGCTGCATCAGTACAACGCAATAAGCCTTACGTTATTTTCGGCTTACCATGGCAATAGGCAGCAGTGTGAGAAGAGCCAGACTACTCGTAGTTTGCCCAGCATCAGAAAAAATCCCGCTGCTGGCCCAGTGATAATTACAGCATCAGAAGCACTGGTTCCAAAGCCTAAACCATTCGTATTTAAAGAAACCACGAATTATAAACATAATGAAAGTCCTAAAACCCCTCAAATTATGACTAACACCAAATCTAGCGTTGTCCTCAAAGCTGGCAGATTTATGGAGCAATTGCTTCTCAGTAAAACATGCATTTTCTCTCCAAGCAGGTGATTATGCTTCATATTAATTCAGCACAAGGTGTCCAGACAACCTCACAGTAATGTACCACCTGTTGGAGGAAGGAAAAAACCCACTTAAAACTTTTTAAAAGCTTACTTAAGAAAAAAATCTGAATACCAAGCAGAATCTTTGATACTGCCTTTCAGCCAGGAATTCTTATTACTCAGACTGGAAAAGTACACCCACAGGATTTGATCCATGTAATTTTGTTTAACAAACTTCTGTGAATCTTGAGTAAGAACATTTTATTTAAGAATGCTGCATTTATGCCTAAAATTAGACATTCATTATTATTATTACAGACTATGGATGATTTCTTTGCTCACAGCTTTGAGATGGCAGCTCTATCACCCTCTTGCTCCCGAGAGCTCAGTAGAAATCAGACTAGCACCGAAGAACTTGATGGAACAATCCACGCAGCGGAAGTGAGTCTTCTGCTGGGAAAGTCTTTGGCAGTGCTATTTTCCCTCCTTAGGAAAAAACATTTGCCCAGCAAAGAAAGATGCCAAGCAGGAAAATAACTCTGGCAAAAGTTTAACTCCATAAAGAAGCGTCTTATTCACAGAAGGGAAGAATCTTGAAGCGCCTGTGTGTTTATTCTGTTATTGACTTGTCTCTCAAAGATGCTAGCATTTTCACTTCCTAACAGCTTCTCCAGAAGAGCCAGAGGAAATAAATACTCAAGCTATACAAACCCACACAAGGGAAACAGCTCTCCTCTTTGGTAACACGCGAATGCAGTCAGACAGATCCATACAGCACGTCACGGATGCCACAGGTCCGCAGGAGAGCCAGGCGTAATTAATTCAAAACCCTGTAGCAACCTGCAGGTGCTGTAGAAGCAGCAGCTTTCACAGCTTTTTGTAGCCTTGTGCTACTTCAGCAAAGCTCAGTGTTAGCATCCTTTTCCTAATCGACTCGGAAAAGGCAAGAAGGCATTTCCTTCCCGCCTGGACAATGCCTGGGAAGGAGGCAAAGAGCTGTAACATAACATCTTGTTTAAAGGGCAGAAAGAGGGAAAAGCCTACCTTCCTATATTTTCACCATGGTGTCCGCACTGGCAAGCGGTCCATCGCAGGATTTGATCCTAAACCACTTGGATCCAGTATTGTGTGTCAAGAGATTCCAAAGTGACTTGGATTACAGTCACCCTTTCCATGAAGGTAACTCTTATCAGGATTCAGTTGACCTGCTTTAACATCCATCTTCATTTGCAGGGCTTGCCAGGTAAGCTGAATCTGAAAGCCTCTCGAAACAAAGAGAAGGTTAAGCTCCTGATGGACATTTTGCTAAGGCTGAGGCAGCTGGAGCGCCTGTAAAATGAGCTCTTATGAAACTCTGCGCGCGCCCTCTCTCTTCTAAGCCTCCAGAATGCAGGATTTGTTCCATTTTGCAATAGTAATTTGAGAACCAGGCTTACCACCACTCTTGCCCTCGCCAAAGAGCACAAACTGTTGATCTGATTTGAGTGCCCTTTGTTCTCTGAAGGGATTTCTTAAGTGCTTCACGGCCGTTCAGGAAATGTAATCTGTGTTCAGAAGGATTCTCAGGCATTGGACAGAATTAAGGTAGAATTACCTTCAGATTTATGGAAAAAATGTAGTTCAGCTTTAAAAAACGGACAGCTATTTCATCTGGAACCAAGGGCAGAAGAATGAGAGTGGTGAAAGAAAACGCAAATACAGCAGGGAAACTATAGAGCCCCCACTACAGCATGCCTGAAGGATGAAGATTAGCAGCAGCTCCCAGTAGGAAGGTACGATTACCTTCTAGTGTTCTAGACCTACGTGGGACACAAAGGTCCTCCACTGGGGTCAATGAAAGATAGGTCATCTTGGAGCACTGGCCTAGACTGGAAAGCCTTAGGCATAAGCTACACAGCGGACCAGGCTGCTGGGTCAGGCAGAACATACATACCTAACTACCAGTTTATTACCAAATAATGGGACAGAATCAGGGCGGTTCTGAAACAGGAACTGATGAGAGCAAAACAAGTGAAACTGGTCTCCATGGTCCAAGTCATCTTTCACTCGGGACTCTTAGCTGCCATTCTCAACTCAATAGCATCTGAGTATCATAGCCCAGTTTCCTAATTTGTCAAAACTTCACCGATATTTCCACCTGTTGTAGTCCCTCTGTTGCCCTTGGACAGTGATCAAAAGCTCCTCTAAATTTTGATTGAAGCAAGGCAATATGCCCCCAGTGCAAGAGACAGCCCCGAGGTTACTCTCAGCTGGTCCCTTTTGCAGTCCCAGGCGGAGGATGTGCCAAGGCAGAGCCAGAAGAAAGCAATGAGATTTCAGGCAGTGCTACTCTCCAAAGTCAACCTGAAGTTCGAATAACAACTTGGACCAGAGTCTCAAGACCCATTTTGAAGGACTCTCCATCCACCAGAGCAGTTGAGGATCAGGAGAATGAATACATAGCTAAAAGCTGCCTTCGCTTCAGCCTGAGCAGAGCTGTGCAACAGCTCCTAAGATACAGTAAATAATCTAACCCAGGCATGTTGGCCATTCCCAGACATTATTGCAACATATCAGCTGCATATTAAATTCTGCACGTTTTAGCTTTAAAACACCCTAGGCTTTTGTACCAAACTGTTAACTTGTAATAACCAGAAGTGCTTTTAAACTCATCAGAAATACAGAAAGAAAAGTATAAAACAACTGGTAAGAGAAGTTATGACAAAGACTTGCAGTCTACCAGCAAGGGAAACCAACCAAACCATGGATTCCTGTGTGAGTACCAAATATCTGAATCCACAAAGCGAGCGTGAACCTAATAATCTAGAAACTTAGGTTTTCTTGAGGCACATGCTTCCACGAGCAGGAATAATGCAAGCCATTCCCAGAGAAGAAACCACAGGTATTTTTGTAGACAGTAAGGGAATCTCTCCTTTTTTGTTATTTTGGCAACTTAAGATCAGATGCTATTATGCAAAAGAAGGTCATTTACACATAAGCAAAAGTGAAGAGTATGAAAAACACAGAAGTCAACACAGAAGTTGAAGAAACATTCTTAGAATTTGTTAGATGAGGTGTGAAATGTTAAGCAGGTGAGATCTCTTCAGGTGTTTTTTCTAAGGTGACATGAATTTGAGCAATACA
Source organism: Apteryx rowi (assembly GCF_003343035.1). Taxonomy (NCBI): domain Eukaryota; kingdom Metazoa; phylum Chordata; class Aves; order Apterygiformes; family Apterygidae; genus Apteryx; species Apteryx rowi. Next base: position 4,151,819 of record NW_020448641.1, read on the forward strand.
ATGTTAGGGCCACGGTATATTCTAACTGCAGACTATGACAGATGTCTAAGTATTTAGCAATTAATAAGGAAATTCTGTAATTAAGCTTCTGTCTTCTTTCTAAATCTATAAGCTATAAGTGAGGGTGTAATACAAAGGCATATGTACATGCAAATATACAGACACACACGTACATACATTTGCAAAAGCAAACATAAGTGCATGTAATGTAGAAGTGTGTATGTGAAAGCAATCATAATTTTTACTCTAAGAGAAAGCCGGGGAAGATTCCACTCAGAGCAAGCCAGAGATCAATAATTTTCAAGCTGATCTACAGACAGTTCTTAAGCAGCCACGAAAGAACTAAACAAAGCAAGTCTTAATATCAGCAGGCTTAAATTAACCTTGCAGGTGTCTGCAGCACCACTGGAAAGAAAAAAAGAAGTATGGATTCACAAATTGGAAAGACTGACAAGCACTGACCTACTACAAGAGCTCACCTTTTGTACATTAAGAAGATCCATAGGCACAGTAAGAGAAGTACTAACAACTGGCACAGCAGAAGTTTTCATTTGCAAAGGTTCATTTGCAAATAAAAATTCCACAACTTTATGCCACTTGCACCTAAAAGATTTCTCAGAGCAGATATAAGCAGAGGGCCCACGGTGGGGTGAGGGGAGGACACGAGAGAAGATGCTACAGTTAACTTGATTTCAACTAATATTGATTTCTCTAAATGCTATCTTCTGATATAACCAAAGATGTTAAGGCCAAGTAAAAGGTGCTAAGCAACAGAATATAAACCAAACTGATCCGACACTAGTTACCTTATTAAGTATGGTCTTAAGTATCTTTTCACTTAACGGGAAACCTAATCAGTCTCAGCTTGTTTATCAGTTTATCTGTTCGCTACTACATGAAGCAGTAACAGCTTCTCATCAAATTTTAATTCAAGAATGGTCAGAGCAAGCAAAATACCCTTGACAAGCAAGTATCTCTGAGAGGTAGAGTTGGAAGATACCACACAAGAACAACTCAAAACCTGAATAACCATGAATACTTCAAAGTTGGAAGCTCACACTTCCCTTTCTGCCAACAGGCATCATTCTGTGAGCAAACACAGGATTTGGAAACTCCCACATTGTCATTCTACCTAATTTCAGAAATATTTTGTGTTGCATTTTTATAAGCATACGTGGAAGTTCTAACTAGTAAAGATTTCCCATATGTTACGTTCCTGTTTTTCTAGCTATAAACAATCAGGAAGAAGCTGAATTCAAAACAAATTTGGAAATGAAAGAAATAGCAATTCCAAGTTTCTCATAGCAATAAAACAGAAGAAACATGTCCTTGTATCACAGAAACTACTGGATTTCAAGCTAAGAGGTGGAGACACACGAGTTTTTAGTATTTGCTGCCTACCTGTTAATGAACCGACATTGCTGCTGGTATTTCTGCTGGGTTTTGTGCTTCTGAGTATTCCTCAAAGAAATTCTTCATGATTCAGACATGGAAATCTGAAACTTCTTAGGCATTGCCTGCTCCTGCCTTCTGCCTGATCCCAATCCAGCACTATTATTGTTAACAGGACCATAACAAAATCTGCAAAGTCCCTCTACACGTTGTCTTAGCAGAATATTATCTGATAAAAAACACCTTTTTCTTATGAGAAAGCAGAGTAAATGAAAGTACCTGCAGATATGCGCTAGCTAGAAGGCATGATTATATACTCATGCCACCTCCAGTCAGCTACGTTATATGTAGAAACATGCAGAACTTAGACATTTTTTGTTATTAAGATCCCAGAACTCAAAAATCATTGTACCAATGTAAATATAAGAATGCATGACCATGACTTGTATGCGATATGCACGTTTAGTGCTACATCATCGCTCTTCAGTCTAATCCACTTCTTAGCTCTAAACAAACTAGCTTTCACAAATTATCAATTTTGAGCTGCATTTCCATATTCTGGCGTATTACTTTGTTGACATGGAACCTGACAAATACTAAAATATAAATTACAGGATTAAATAAGATTTTATTGTCACATTTAACTGCTTTGTCAGAGATGTACATTTTGCAGGTTTCTGTGCGAAATAAAAGTGTAGTTGCCGTCTTGTCGATTCCGATTTTGACATACACGCTTGTTTATAACACCTGAACTACAGGTGCTTGCAGAGAGCCAGCGATAAAACCAGAACACATTTTCTGTTAAATGGATTGCAACACTCGAAGACAAAATGCATCAGGTTAAGGCCAACGAGAATAATGTAATAGTTAAAAACAGACCACTAGATGTTTAAAGGTTGAAACACTTGACAGAAGAGTGGCATTTTTAACATCTCATTTTTCCAAAGCCATTTTGTTTAATTTAGTACAGGTAAAGAGAGGCTAATGAACAGATTTTTGCCTACGTATACAATACATACTGAAATTTTAGTCTGTTGTAAATCTGATATATTTAAACTTTTAAGCAACTGCTTTGTTCTTCCAGGTATAAACCAGAGAAATGGTTATTCACACCTCAAAGCGACAAATGCTTAAGATGAGGTTATCCTAAGCTGCGTATTTTCTCATTTACAGATCAGGGATAAAGTCCAATAATACAACCTCTTTAGTGGCACAATTTCACATATTTTGGGCAACGTTAGTATGCAAGCAGTAATTAAATAAAAGTAAGTGCATCCAAACATGAAATTCTCTAAGTATACCACACTTCATTTATCCAAAACGGCAATTTTCTGACGAGAGCTGTAATTCAAAGTGAAATAATCATTTACACATTTCACCCAGAGGAAAAGAGGTAATAAACCCAGGGGACTCTGAGCAATCTTCTCCTACCCTATCCCCTATTTATTATATAAAATAACTCATATAGAAGTGTAAATCCAATATTCAGATGCAAATAAAATGCGAGAAACAAGTCTCTGATGTTGGTAATTTGCAGATTTCAAAATCCAATCATGATGGAATTTACTACTTTTGTCAGTCATTTACTCCTATATGTGCACTTCATATTTATATTAAAAAAAGACAGTAAATGAGGCTAGTGTGGCATAAAGTCATTGTAAACCCAGCAAAACCAAAATAATTATACTTGTGACATTCATTTGGATGATTTACCAGTCATCCCACCCCCCACACCCTTTACAGAAAAAGGCAACCATCATTTAAGTGATACACACATTCTGCTAGTAAAAAAGTTGAAACCAACCCCTTCTCTGTTAAAAGAGCATGCTGATAGAAGAAGGCAGACCACATTTGTTCCAGTCCGGCTTCTCGGAACTATCAAAATTTCCTTTTCTTGCAAAGGCCAGTTTGGCTTACCATAGAAAGCTGTTTTGAAGGCGGCTGCTATATTTTCCCTTTCAAAAATTAAAATTCAAGGCATGATAGTGCAAGAGGTAAGTTTTGATTTGAGAACATTATTTGTATGCTAACTGTGCTTAGTCACTACATCCCAATTTATTGTCTTAAAGAAGATACGGCAACAAAAGCTACAAGATCTCTATAAATTTCATTTTGCCTAAATTTACCAGTACATCCATGAACCTCATCAGTATTAGTACAACTTGATTATCCTAATGATTCCATTATAAAACTTGCAAAATGTATCACAAGGTGAATAAACCATCTAGTGCAAGTCTTCTACGTTTTGTGTGCACAGTAATCCTGTGTAGTTCATTTCCTCCAGGTTAAATCCCCAAAATCTTTCTGTAGCAACTATGAAAAAAGTTCTTTTTTTTTTTTTTTTCTTTCTATCAAATCTGAGAGGTTTGAGTGTTCCTGGAATCGCCATCAGGATGTGTCGAAGGTCGTGAATCTCTTGTCTGTGAGTATTCACTGTCAGATGATTCTGTAGGTTCAAGCAAATTTTCATAATCACTGTCTTCTGATTCATCAACATTGTCACCAACTGCTCTTTGGGAAGATGGCATGGATGCTCCATTACCAGAATATTTCAATCCTGCATTTGTTGAAACGTAACTGGAAGAACCTACTGCTTGAGGTCGAGGCATGAAAACATTGCTTTCTAGGAGACCATGACCAACAGTACTTTCTTGATTGGTTGCACTGAAATCAGAATAAGGAGGAGGAGGATCAGAGACATCCGAATCTTCAAGCGTGCAGCCTTCCACAGCAAATCCAGTGTAGGACATTCGTGGAACAAACATAGGTTCCAGGTTATCTGTTGGCATTTGCCTGTTTAAAATTGCTTGCTGCAGTCCTAGAAAAACACAGAAAATCAGTGTACTTTGTTTACTTTACAATATACTTCACATAATCTCGCTAGAAGGTACCACACACCCTGTAACTGTTCTCTCTGCCTGCTGCCATTTAGCGTGCATCCTTGGTATGGCTTTCAAACTCCCGCACGGGATCTTTGCCCTCGCAGTCTTCACTACTCTATCTCTGGCAGTTCTGATTGTCATATCGATGACAATATGGCACACTATCCCTAACTGTCATGTCAAATCTTGTTTATTGTTACATCCTTCTCCTTGAGGTTGACAAAGCTTGCTAAGTTTATCAGCATATCCATGAACCTCAGTGTCAGTACAACTTGATTCTCTTAATGATCCCATTATAAAAACTTGCAAAACGTGTCACAAGGTGAATAAACCATCTAGTGCAAGTCTTCTACATTTTATGTGCACAGTAATCCTGTAAGAGTTCATTTCCTCCAGGTTAAATCCCCCAAAACCACAGCCACAGGAAGTTTCTACAGTCTATTGCTTTCCAGCTCATCATCTCTGCATCCTTCTGTTGGCTCTGCTTTCTTTATCACATCCAAAAGCAGCTATGCTAAGGCTCATCTCCACCTATAATGTCTTATTCAGTACTGTAAGATCGACTTACTTTTGATTTGCCCATATTAACTTCCTCTAATGTTCACATTTTCAATTCATATTACATCTTAAAAAACACATCTTTGTACTTTCTCTCGCAGTGCCCCTTATGATAGTAGACAATCCATAAACACTAGCGAAGCGACCTCATCTTTCCTCAAATTCTTGTTTAAAACAAACAAAACAAACAAGCAAACAAATCCCCTTTCCTTCCCAGTGCCTGCGATCTAGCCTGATCCTTCCCAGGCTACTGGGCTGCTGAGACTGTGGTGCATCGTTCTTACCTTCTGCTAGCCAAGCATCTGTACTCACATGATATCTCGTATTTAAGATTGCTAGCTAGCCTTCTGGGCAAGACTCATCTTTTCAGCCTGCGTTTTTATACCCCCTAACATGGTGATCCACTACTAGGGCTCTTGCACTACTTAAACTAAGCAACATACCTTGCTAGTATTAATCTGGAAAAGTCAGATATAATCACCAAAACCTACTCTGTTCCCTGTGAGAAAACATAAATAATGTGTAAAAATACCACTCTATTTTTTTACTTTAAGTAACTGTGCAGTTAGACAGTTGCTATAAATTTGTCCACTAAGGACAGGGTCTTTTTCTGATCCATGTGGTTTCAACAACTGAAGCAAGACCAACAGCCACAGATACTACATCTTGCCTTTAAGGATTTCACAGTGTCTCAACATTTCATAATGAAACGAGAGTAATGAAAGCACTGTGAGGATTAAAAAAAAAAAAAAAAAAGCTGAAAAACTGTTTTACAGAATGATTACAGTCGCAATGGAAAGATGCATCAAGACGAAACTCCCAAAGCTTTGCACTGGAACTATACTTGCATTAATCACTTAAATGACTGAATTTAATAAGCATATGCTTTTTAAAATTATAGGTAACACTATACTAGTAATAGTTGCAAGCATACTGGAGTATTAGAACAGGAATTCCAAGTGATCTTAAATGATTTGGAAAAAATATTTAGGAAGAAGTGTACAAGAATAATGAACTGCACAAACTACAAAATGAGAAAAACAGTTTAGTCCTGCAGAAAAGGAACTGAGGTTTACTGTTGATTTGATTATAAACATCAACATGAATTAACTGTACTCAGCTGCTGAGAAACAGGTAAACACTATTTTAGGATATACTGTAATGGTTAAGACGACAACTGGAATACTATAGCTACTTTAGATACCACAGCTTGAGAAACATGGAACAACTGGGAAAAAAAAAAAAAAATCTATAAAAAAAGGACTGATTAGAGATCTAGAAATCATGACCTAAGAGGAAAGACTGAAATAACTGAGGTTATTAAAGAAGACTGAGGAAACATCTTAAGTCTTCAAATATACATAAAGGCTGTTGTGAAGTAAGCAGAAGAGGGCATGAATTAGTGTTGTACATTAGACACGAGGAAGAGCTTCCTTGCAATAAGATTTGTTAAGCACTGGAACAGATTAAAAATTTCAGTCAGTTCCTAACCTGTTATTAACCTCCAAACACCTGTCAGAAAGGACACTGCTGTATTTAAGGCTGTTTGGGGCCGAGTGATGGACTAATGGGCATCAGCTCTACTTACTGTAACTCTATACTTCTGGAAACAGCAAATTCGAAGTTGAGCAGTTCCTTTAATCAAGCCAATGAGGCTGTTAACCCCAAATTTTTAAGAAACACAAGCTTTCACGCAGCACTCCTACAGAAATCCGAACCAAATGTTCCCTATTCTTCCAGCAGAGAGAACAAAACCGGAAGGATTAACTCACTGAGAACAAGGAAATTTTCCCAAAACTGAGGAAGTGAGAGAACAGAAGGCCAGCTCCGGGATTTAGCTGCTGACTAACAGTACCACAGAGCTGCAAGCTGCATGTTTGCCTCTTTCAGCCCTCTTACATGATTATCTGCTCAGGATAAACTGCAAGACCAGCGTTTGCATTTCATGGTAGAGGCTAGTACTGACTACTCTTCCTCCTCCACCGCCGTCTTTTGCCATATGGACTCGGATCAGCTCCAGTCACATTCCCTACCTCTTCCTCCTTTACACAGTAGCAGTTCCCTGGCTGCTTCATCTGCAGCCAAGCAGGAAGCTACAGTGACTCATGCCGCTTGCATCTTTGAAACCGTCTGCAACTGGTGCTGGGTCTTTACCTGACCTTTCAAGTTCAGGGAAGGAAGAACCTCAAAGAAGTGGGCTGAGAGATCAAACTCTGTTGTAAAATGCTCATGCGATAACAGTGCTTTGCTGCCTGGAGAAAAAAAACATCTACTCAGAGCAGCAGAGAGGCCTATTACAGTTTGGAATATTAACCAGTCCAAATGATCCTCGACTCTCAAGCACAGCTTTAGATAACTAGATGAAAATCCAATAAATAAAATCTTGTTGCTAAAGAGACAAAGATGTGTTTATTTTTTTATCATTCCAAATGATGGAAAGAAAAAGGCAGTGGTACAATTGCAGGAATGGCTGGAGAAGAACAAACATTAAGAGCTTTTTCAGAAGCAAACCATTCTGGAACACACAGGGAGAGCAGGTTTGTTTTATATTGCTGCAGCATGCAATTTGCTTATGAATTTTCTTATTATTTTTTAATATCACTTCCCATTTCGCTCTTTACTGTTCCTACCATCTACCTTCACATTTTAGTCTTCTCTTACACTCACAAATTGAATTAGATCAGCAATGTCTCCCCGGAAATGCTCAAGCTCTTTACAGACTATCTACTGCTAAGCCAAAGTCTCCTGAAGCCATATTCAGCTTTTAGGCAGGGGAGACAGCGTGGCAACCAGCCCGGTATGTTCACACAATAGGTCTGACTGATTCAGAAAACTGCGGAGCAGCAAAAAAGATGAATATACAGCCATTGCTGTTTTACCCTAGCAGTCCTAAACACATACTATGAAAATTCATACTGTTAATGTAGAATGAATAACCTCCTCTAATAAAAACAGGGGTTTTAATGGGAAGTACTTATTTGCACCATGGAAAATTAAATCAAGTCCCAATACAAAGATTGCTTATAAATGTGTTCAAAACAGAGCAAAATATAATTTTTGCATTTCAAGCTTTAACTAGAAAGAGAAGACTCACATTTGTATTGCCTTGAATAAATCAGGAAATTAGCCAACTCAACTTCCTGAAAGATCAGTCTCCCCAATACATCGCAAGAAGGATAGTATTTCAGCTTCATGAAAATAAAGCTAATACCAGCTGAAATTCATATTTCAAGTATTGTATCATCACTGATAAGCAGGAAAACTCTAACTCTATTTGCAGTTTAAAAGAAAACTTCTTCCATTTTCTAGCAGGTAGTCCTGAAGATAGAAGTGACTTCAAAATGAACTTTCTCTGGGGTTTAGTTTAAAATTGAAAAGCATTATTTCAGTACTCATCATCACGTTCACAGCTAAGTCAAACAGCAAATAATTAAAATAATGTTGAATAAAATCAGGCTCGGTTACTATGAAGTGCGAGAGGAGGATAATATTTTAGATGTTCTCCTCTAAACCAGCGGTAAAGAACTGTCACATTCACTAAAAGCTGCAGGGTCAAAAAAATCTTCTAGACAATACTTCAGACAATCTATATCACTATTCACCATTTAAGCAGTCTTTTTGCTTTACCCAGGTTGTTTGGTGTCCAGTAACATAACAGAACTCTAACTTAATTGAGGCTGGGCTTGTATTTGGGGGTAAGGGAAGGAATCAAGATTTCAGAAAAACTTTTATAGTAACTGGCCTGTAAGCACAGTACCTTATTACTATTTAATATTTTGAAGGGAATCGCTCCAGTGCTTTAGACTTGCTTTTTCCATTCCTGGCTTTGCTCCACTTTTCCTTTCCTTCAACAGATCTTTTCCTGTGTTATTTCCAGAATTGACTTGCCCCATTCTTTTTCTACAGTTTTGTATCTCTCTTATGTTTTCAGTTTGCTAACATTGGATAAATATTTGCAGTACACATACTTTCATAGTTCAGGTATCATTCAATATAAATCCATCACATATTCTTCCCAAGGTGATTTTTTTTTTCCTTTTGCTATGAGCTATCAGGAATACAACTCAATTCCATAAAATGTTTTGTATTTACAGCATTCGTTTCTGAAACAACAAAGTTAGAATGCAACTTACTTATTTCTTGTTCTTTTTCATTTTTTCTTTGTGCGATCTGCCTTTTTAACTTGTTTACATCAGCTTGGAAAGATTCGACAACACGCTCGCTTTTTTCTACATCTATACATACTGCCTAGGAGAAAAGCATAAGATATACTGAGATTTTGCAAAAATACAGGAAAGACTTCCACAACAAGATTAATGAAGTTACTAACAGACAAGAAAAAGGTTACCATTAATGATCTTAACTACAGACAGAAATGGAAAACACTAACTAGGCATTCAATTCTGTGTTTATCTAATTTTAAAAAGTTTGTAAAGTAAAAAAACACTGTAATTAGTGAATAATGCAAATATAGGTCTACCTGCTTCTTGATAAGAAAAAATGGTTATTTCCAGTTCTGTAATGTTCTCTATGAAGCATTCACTTTAAAGATAAGTTCCCCAGGTTAGCTATCACCTAACTTGTTTTTTAAGCTCTGTAAACCATGTGGAGCAGTGTCATCTATAGGGTGACAACCAAGTAACACGTTTAACGGGTAGGAAGGCAACTCCCTGATGATGTCATGTTTTCCATTTTTCCAGATACAAAGTCAAACAACAGCAAGAGCGTGAAAGTATATATGCACTGCTGGCAAAAACAGCATTAAAGAGTAAATACCATTAGCTAATGGCACAGACCTCTGAAAATAAATAATTTTCATGTCTCCTGGAGCCAGCATGGAAATGTTTTGCCTCCTAGGTGTGAGCTACCACCTTACACGGCAGGTTAGGAAGCAGCAGCTTCCACAGAGAAGCAGCCCTCCTCCTGCGCAAGCAGGCCGAGGGAATGGTTGGAGCAATCGCTGCTTTGCTCTCTGCTGCCTGAGCCAACCAGCAAAGCTGAGCTGGGGCAGAGACACAACTTACTGCAGGGCAGATGTAGAGGGGAAGCCTGGAAACAAACTGTGACCACATCACAATTACCAGACGTGTGCCTGAGGTAGCACACGTTCCTTACATAGGACAAGCTCACATTTAGCAGATTTGACATACAAGGCACTTTCAGATCCTTTGCCACATTTGGAGCAGGATTTACTCATACCCTACACAAAACAATCACAAATTTTAACTAACAGATGGAGCTTTCTCTGCTGTCTCTGATCCAAGAATCTTTATTAAACTCACACAAGCAAGCCTTTAAACCTGTGCAGGTCCCTACAGCCTTCAGCAAGGCTCTTCTTTGACACACAGTCTTAAACAGCTAATGTCTCCCAGAAATCACTAAACATTACACCACTCGAACTTGAATCAAGGATATTTGTATCAACCACTTTTACAGGAGACACTGCAAATATACACATAAAATAGAAAAAGTTCCATTCCACTGCTGAAGAAAAAAATGCAAAGTTTTTTTCCCTGTAGTTTGCAAGAAATCTTTTACAGACTGTAAAAAAAATCTTCATTCCTCACACCTTTGGTTTATCAAAGAATAAGCAAAGGTGCCACATACACACTGACCAATATTAAATATGGTTAGTTACCTGTACTTTTTCCTGAAGTGCATTATAAACCTGATATATAGCCCTGATGTCCTTCATCACTCCATCTTTGTCAAAAAAATCAGTACTGTCAAAAAAAAAAACAAAAACCCACACAAATCATTCGTTAGAAAAAGACAACACAAGTTCTGAGTTCTCTTTGCTATCTTTGAGATGCTGTTAGGTAGTCAATCTTTATATTTTTAAAGTGTATTTTATCTTACATTGCTAAAAATATATTATGCTATCAAGAGCCAAAACTTGGGCAAAAGCAAATCAAATTCCAAAGTTCTTTCTGCAACAGTCTTATCTGAATGAGATTAAACTCAGGCAGGAGACCTTAAGCTTATATAATTTCACTGCTAACAGTTAGAAGAGTTGCTTTGCATTTACAGTATTTAATTAAAATGACTAAAAAAACCCCCCAAACACTTCCAAATGATAGTTCGAATTATGAAAACAGACTTGCACGCAGAATCTCCTGAAATCAAATATGAATCCTTTAGCCAGAAGGCCCACAGCACCAACTGTCCATATCAACTCTGCTTGTCTTATTAGCGCACAGAGTTCCATTTGCTCTTTTTAAAGATCTGATTCTAAGCAGAAAAAGGACAGTGGGGACCAACTGTTAATTATTTTTCATAATTAGTTCTTTTTTCTGCTTGAAATCCATAATTGTACAATTCTTTGGAAGGTAAAGAACACAGCTTGATGACTGCACTTCATTTGCAACGCAGGGCGGGGGGGGGGGACACCCAAACACACACTTACCCGTGTTCCTTAATAACTTTGGCATAATTCTGAGAAGTATTTGGCACTGAAGAAACTTTGTATTCCTGTTGACTAGTGTTGCCAAGATTAGGAATAGTAAGTGACACCCTTTGATTATACCTGTAAAAAAAATTTTAGAAAGAGTTCCTTATTCATTTTCAGGAGATTCTTTATACAGTAGTCTTGATACTGTTCCATCTCCCTGGTAATCACAATTCTTCTAAATGTAAAGCTTCTAGGTTAGCTTTACTATGAAAAACACTAAATATTAGAAGTTATGTTCAAAATAAATGCATAATCAAAAACTCTCTTGAGATAGATCTACTTCTGTACCTCTTACACCTTTTTATTTGTTAATTCAAGCTATTACAGATACAAGAAGGGTGAAGTCACATTCAGGTCTCAAATTTAAGAAGAACATGTCACCGACATCTGATTTCTCTTAAAATATGTTGGTTTTGTTGTCTGAAGATTTACAAACTCTCAAGAACTTCCACTCATCCTAAAACTTCAATTTATAAATTGCTTGCACAGAAAAAAATACTGTCATCACAAGTAGCTGTACACCAAGATACTGTTTGATAAACAGACAGCCACCTCAATGCACAATCATAGAAGCTTAAAGCTAGTTTTAGAGTATCAAGAAAAGCAATAAGAAGCAGAATAAAAAATTAAGAGTGGCTCGTATTCAGAGATGGTTTACCTTCGGTTTGGTCTAAAAAGCACATATTCTAGAGCATGTGTTGAATTATTTGCAGTGGAAATGAAGCTGAAGAGAAGGAAGACAAGGTCAGGCACTCCAAGAATGTGTGTCAGCTGTTTATGAATGATGTGCTCCCTGTATGACATTTGCTGCTGAGTGTTTCTCCTGAATCTGTACCATCCAATAACATTCTGTAACCAAAGCACATCAGAAAAAGTATTAATTGAGAGATACAGATTGACCTGCTGATAATAAAGTTACTAAGACTGTGATATAATCTGAATGAGCCAATTCATAAAATTTTGTTATAACAAGGTAAGACTAAATTACTAGAGATTTGCCTCTATTAAAAAAACCCAAACAAGTAACATATCCCTTTACAACATGCCATTTAATTGCTCAACTTCACTCCGGTACAAATAGCTACATATCCTCAGTGGCATTTAGGATCCTATATTCAATACAGGTTATGTTTCAATTGTTTAACCTTAGCAACAAAACTTGGAGCATCTTCCAATTAAGCTTGCTCTGTCTTCAAACACAGCAGGTTTATTTTGCTTTTAGCCTATGTATTCCAGCCAACTACTCACTTGTATTACTTTCTCATTTCCAGTGCTATGCATCACCAAACACATTTGCAAATTCATGTTTGTTCATGAGCTATGGGACTAATCTGCTGGGTACAGTGATAAAATTATCTCATTTAATTGTGAAAGATTTGTATGCACATCAGATAAGACCCATTCTAATTCAACGATTATCTCAAATACAACATGTATTTAATTCTTATTTCATGAAAACTAACATTTAAGAGAATAATGAAAAGGGACACATCATTAACAAAACATGGCTTAGAAAGATTCCAAGAACAGGTACGATCACGTAGTAATGCATAAAGATATGTAATATACAGAGGAATACAGCAGATTTTACATATTGAACACACGATTCCTGCATTAAATAAAAAACTATAAGCAGTAATGTTTTTAACTTTTTATAGTGAAGTCTCTAAAATTACATGGTCTGAATGCATAGAACGTGCTTATTTTGCTAACAGAAGAGAATCTAAGACTGGCTTCATTCACAGACAATAGTATTTATCTTATTTGACATTATGACGATATCATTAAGACTGTAGTTCTTTAGTCACATAACACTTGCAAGTTCTCATTTCTCCAGCTTTCTCACCAGATAATACATCATCTTCACAGACTTCACAGCAAGGTAGGTCCCAACAAAATAAAATTCAACTGAAAACCCCTTGGTGATTTGAAATATATATATATATATTTTTTAAAAGACAGTTTTAAGAGATGATTTTTGCATTGTCTCCTGAAAGGAAACTTAATATGCCCTGTTTGAAGCGTTACAAAGTAGAATTATGGGATTACCAGAACTCAGTATCTGGAATTGGAGACTTACTCCAACAGCATAGAAATGCATGTGTATATGCACATACATATGTATATACACATACACACAGAGCACATATGTGCTGTAGGTATACACAGAAGAAATTACTCTGAGAGTTTGCGTTGGAAGAAATGGACAAGAAAATATTACAATGATCAATACTGCAAGAATTTAGGACTTGTTTAGGACTTTAGGACAAATTTAGGACTTGTTTCCCTACAGATCCCTCCTCAACTTAAGCCTTACCTACAGGCAAAAGTCCTCAGTGTAGATGGCAAGGTGATCAGAAAGTAAACATTACAAACTCGATTAGCAATTCAGTAACTGTCATCGTACACTTTGCATAACACTGATCAATTCAGAGTGCAGTCATTCTTGCTCAAACCAGGGCAGCCTGGAGAGCACATCCCGGTCAGCTGTAGAGGACAGAAGCCCTAAGAGCCTAGCAGGGCGTACCTTGACGCTTAGCTATGGAACCAGTGAAATGCAATCCGTAGTTCCTACAAGCAGCTGGAATGACATTGGCTTGCTGCTGCTTGGAAAAAAAACAAAAACAACCTCCCCCCCCCTCCCCCAAACTACAGAAAGGAGGTCTTGTTTTTATCACCTCTGCCTTGCACTAGCTCTGGCACTAACCAGACCTTGTGAGCCAAATTTGTATAATAGCGGATGATTTTCTGCTGGGTCTAACAAGTTCCAGACCTGCCATAAATTAAACCATGCAAGTAAGTCATCTCTCCTTTTGGCAGAGCAAAATGATTTGTAGATTCATTTCATCACAAGGAACCACACTTTCAGTTCTCCTCTTCGATGCATCAGTTTGTGAGAACTTCTGAAGCAATTATTTGGTAACTATAAAGATAGTGAAGTACAAGTTTGAAATTTATGTAGGAGATGAACCACTGTGAAAAGTCTGATTCTCCAAGTTAACTGCTGAAATTTTATTCACTTAACAGTAGTTGTGCTAATAACAAAGTATACATGATATAAAGCTATGATAACATCCGAACATATAACTACCTTCTGATACAACAGCTTTTCAGTTTAGAACTACTGGTGCAAAACCTGTAATTCCAAGGCTATGTCACGACAATTTTAGCCTTTTAAAATTAACTCTTTGGAACAGATTTTCAGATTAGCTACATTTTCTGTTGGTTTCAGCAGCAGAGGGCACAAGGGTGATTCTACAAGTTTAGCTCTGCAACTGGACAGTGACAATGGGTCTGGAGACCTGAAATTAAATCCCTTGCATTTCTTCAGGGAATTTAGATGTTATCCCCAATTTTACATAAGTAAAAATTTTACTACAAGTCCACCAACTTCTGCATGGGATAAGTCTCGGGTGAAAACAGTCCATCAGATTTGAAAAGAAAATATTTCTTCTAGTTAACTCCTTATTTTTATGTTTGTCAATGTCACTCTTTCTAATTACAGACTCTTATGACTAGAAGAGGAGGAAAAGATAGAAAACTTACTTTTCTTCGATCTTTAAGAATCCTGTCCAAACTCTCCTCATTAACCTTGCCTGCATAGTCATAAAAGCTTGAACCAAAAAGGAAAAGAGAAATGTAGGTATACAGTTTGCATATGCGTTATTTATAGAGTAAATACTTTATACTTTTACGGTGTTCTTCAAATAGATGGCACTCTAAGTTAGAGAGAAACCTCCCTGGTTTCACCTTTACCAATACAGGTCAGGATTCACACCACCTACTTAAGACATCCAACTTGGGTGCCGTTCAGAGCACAAAGTGCTCTGAAGCCTGGGTTGACTACACAGTTAACAGAGAGAGGCAGCTGCTCACAGAGGAAGAAGCAGAACACTGAGATTAGATGCATAAGACTAGCTGGTGTGAATAGCCTAACCACGTTTACACCACCAGAAATGAGATGTAATATGCCTGTAATTATTAGTTTTAAAATGCTTTCTTGCACACATTAGTTTGATCAGAGTATTTCACCGCCAGACCCTACAACCAGAGGTACATAAATGGACTGTGTAATTTTCTTTTGATAAGCATTTGGTAAACTCCTGCTTTGATAATAGGAGGCCTGCCTGCCAAAGAGGAAAGGAAAGCAGGGCCATTTTACATGCAACTACGTATCAATTTTTTGAGTTCCAGTCCTGCAATTAGACTCATATGAGAGGACCCTTGTAGCCAAAACAGTTCTACTGAGGTTAGCAAAAGTCCAAAGAAATATCAGGGTCTTTCCATATGGTTCTGTTTACAGGACTGAGGCCCAGTCCCTAACAAGTAGTTATTTAGAGGACATCACCAATTTGGGAATTTATAAATCTGTCTACACAGATAGGTTTATAAATTCAAACGGCTCACACTTCATAATAAAAGGAAAAACATTTGAAAATAGATTCCTCCTTGACTTACCTGCCAAGTCCTCAGTCTCTTTCAAGAGCTGATATCACTAACACCTAAAGCAGTGCAGGAAAACACTCTGTTTTAGAAGTCTATGATCTCAACTCTTGTGGGGAGGAAAAAACAACAGAAAATCCTGAACTCAGTACTTGGCTGGTAAATAAGGGTGGAAATAAAGTTTGTTTTAATATTCAAAATAACTTGCATCTTAAGACCACAATTAATTACAAATTTGAGATACTAAATAACATTTGCATAATCTTTTCAGTTCACATTTGCACAGTATTTATGCATTCTTGCAAGTAATGTATAACCAATTCTGTCTGTTTCTATGATTTACAAGAATAATTCTCATATGGGATGAGCGACTAGTAATTAACACAACACCTCCCTTTGAAAACTGCACAGATTCAGAAATATGGCCTTTTAAAATACTTATTTCTTGTCCAGAGCCAAACCAAACCTATTCTATTCAATATCAGCAATGCCAGCTTACAAGAATACAGAGTGGATGAGCCATAGGCCTCCTCATACTGGCTACATTTAAGTCAAAAAGGTAGAGTGAAATGCCCCAAACAGTTTCTCTGTTCCTTTAGCTGTAGCTGGTACTGACATCATGCTCTGATACTGATACAGATTATATGAACTCTGTGGATGGCCCAAATGCTCAAACGCAAATGAATTCATCAGTATTCTTGTGAAGAAAGCATGCTGGGAGATACAGACTTCCGCCCCTTCCTCCAACAGCTCAGTTACTAACAAGCAGTTTCTTGACAGGGAAGAGACAGTAAACATGATCAGTTTTGATATGCACTGCACAAAGCATCGCTAGGAATCAGGAAAAGACTGTCAGGCACTGAGATATCATGTGTAGAAAGTCTAGCATATAAATCATTGGGATAAGAGTACCCTCTCTGTAATTATCAGCTAACAAATGATAGATCATAGCTTTTCTCTCTAATGTAACTAATGTCAATCATAATATCTAAGGTACTGTGTCTTCTTAATTGTCTGGAAATCTCTAAATAAAGACAAGAAAAGATTAATTGGGAATTCCTTCTGAAAAGGATTTCTAGACAGCAATTTAGAAGCCATCACCGTATAACAAATGAAGACTACGTAGGAAAGATGCATGTAATAGATTGAGGCTGCTAAATAGAATATATAGACCTGCATTTAATTTTAATTCTGGAATATGAAAAAATCAGAAAGCAAAAAATGAACCGGTATGCTGAAAGCTTGAGAATAATGAGCTGGTACAAGTCAGTAAAACTATCTAAAAAATTTGCTGGGTCACACAGGCTGTTTTGAAGGTAAGGGCAGACAAAGTATACTGAGACCTACCCTGAGGTCACTTTAGGGCTACCTGGCCTAAACAGAGCTAACCTAAAAGTACAGTTTAAATTGACTTTGACATTTGTCCTCACCAGAGTGACACGATTTGATCTGACTGCTATCCACCTCCAGTACCTGAGGTAGAAATTCAAAGAGGCAGAGAAATAGGGCTCTACTAGCTACGTAGGTACCCTTTCTAAACTAAGATTTTATATTAAGAGGGGTGTTACTAAAACTGTCAACTGATACTTTCATTGACATGGCTGGTGCCATTAACACATTTCTGTAATAATATCAGATGAGAAAATAACGCAAACATTGCTAGGTACATCTAAAAGGTTAATGTATTTCACTGAGCTATCTATTTTTATATTCTTTATTAACCCAACCACGCAGCCAGCACAGGAAGACAACAGAAAATGCTTACCTAAAGAGTTTTGAACAAGGCTCATGGTTATGGATTTCTGCAACAACAAAAAAAGACACATGTCCAACTGCTCAAGATAAAGGGAAATCATACTGGCATATATTGTATAACCTTTCCATGTCACAGCTAGCGAGCAATCAAGCATTTGTGTCAGACCACACACTGCCCTTCGTGTCTCTGCAACACTTGATGACACAGCACCATATTTGGAAAACTGGCTTCTCTTTCTGATCTTTGTTTTCATGAAGGAAAGTATTTTAACAATAAGTAAGCTTCAATTACACACTTTTTATATTCTTCTGTGGTTGTAAACTTCTCACACAGGTATTTACAAGTTTTCTTATTTTTTGCTTTTGCTACATTTTTTCACAACAGTTTACTTACATTTATATATATTGCTGACTACAGCAGCAATGAAAAAAAACACAAAGGAGGGAATCGTTGTAATTTTGTACATTAGGGTATTTAACTAGGTGAAGGCAAATACATTCTAGTAAGAAAAAAGGATTAAACACCACTCCAAAATGATTAACTGCATTCTCACTTTAGATAATAGAATTATAAGTTACCAGAAATTCACTGCACTATTTTTTCATTTAAGATGTGGTAATAAATGCTGAGATGCTTATTTAGGCAGCAGAAGTTGTAAGATGCCAGTAGTCTGGGAGAGAGAAAAGAGCAAATACCCAATCGACATCATATCTCTCAAACCAAACATGACTTACTTTTCTGTGGCTTTTAGTACTTCTGTATTTCTGCTACTCAGCTGTCTTATCAATTACAGTTTATCATTTATTCATGTTATTCTACCTTAATCCCATAATTTTTGTCTTAAACTGTATTTGCTCAGACTAAGTAAGCAGTATTTATGCAGAAACAATATTTCAAGGTCCTACATTAGTATGCTGCTGGAGCGTTTAGCAACAACTTTGTTTAGTATCTTCCTTCCTGAAGAGTGACTCACCCTCTGCTGCCCTGAAAGTCACAGGCTGCTCACAATTGCAATCTCAGCAAAGTCAGAATCAAATCTCAGATCCCAAGAACAACAGACTCTACACACTTGCACCTCAGCATATTCTGCCACTGTCAGAACAAATGTCTGAGCATCAACGGCACGTGTACTGCCGAAGAAATTGTAAATTTTCACTGGCAAGGGAAACTCTCGATACCGCTGTGAAGGTGGCATTTTAAAGTAATTCCAAAAAAAAAAAAAAAAAGTTAGAATCAACTCCACACTTTCATTCTGGTATACATGAATCTGTGGAAGTGATTTGCTAAACAAAACCAGCAAATTAAATTATTCCAGCTTATAGCAATTCCCTCCAGCAAACATATTGACTACAACTACTGAGAATGCATACTTGATTCTTAGGTTATTACATAGTTACACAGACCTTGTCTTTCGAAAAACAAGAAGCAACAAGCCTACTGCTCAGAATGCATGAGGCAGCCGTAATTCTAACTTGAATTTTTTTAAATGTTGACAACTTCTACATATATATGTATTTTTAAACATACACACACCACCACTAAGGTTTGAGACAGCAGACACGTAAGAATGTTGAAACTCATCTGCATTAGCAGTGCTACAAAATTATCAGTTTTGGTTCAACTCTTGAGCTTCCGCTTCAACTCTTAACATATCTGAATTTCTACTTCAGTGGGTATTCACCAAACAGAAAAATATCCAAAAAATCTCTAGGACTAATTTTCCCCTTTCACACACAACAACGACAACCCTACAACTGAGAATACAAAAAAGGAGTGTTTAAAAAAGGAATAATTTTTAATGCCACAAACACTTGGTTTATGAAGCAACATTGAAGCTGCAGCTAATATGTGATATTACTGTATTGTCATCAATAACTACAATCAATTACTGTTGAATAGTCATGCCTAGTTTTGTCTGAACAGATACAGATATCTGCTGTTTTCCTCTAAATGGTACTTTGGTAGTAATTACATATACAAAAAATACAAAAATAAAGGGATAGGCTTCCCTTCCCCGCCCCTTAATTCAGCTCTAGGATTAGTACAGTTTGATCACTTATTTTGGCTTAGAAATAACCAGAACAGGAATCTACTTAACCTTCAGGATACTTATTTACAAACCTGCCGCTACTTTAATGTGGCAAGTATCTTCAGACATAACAGAGTACGCAATTGCAGAGACTATTAGTTCTGTATTAGAACCTAATATATGAGAGTCAATTGCAAGATATTTGCGTATTAGCTAAACTTTATACAGACCCTGCTATGCTGTCTGGAACCTGATCTACAAATCAGCAGTTTTCAAGACAGAAAATCAGGTACATATGCATTAGAACTTTTAAATAAAGTTTAGATGACTTTTAAGTTACATACACATATATGAAAAGGGCATTCAGGCATTATCATTTCTTTCAGGGGCTTCCTAATTTCTATAAATCAGTCAACTACCCACAACAGCTTTTTATTGACCTATCACAATATTTATTTCTACCAACAACAGTTCAACAGCAAGAGATGCCAAATCTTAAGATCCATTAGGATCACTTCACTTTTTCCACAACAACAGCAAATCAGCTTTACAGTATTTGTGCTTCTTATCAATAAAGTAAATGTTTTGACTGACTTTCCTTGGCAAATCCTGTTGCAACAGTTTTCAACGTTATCGCCCGCTAGCTGCACATGCAAACTCTCTGCTGGAAAATTGCCCCCTTTCATTATTATTAAATCATGTAATACATATTTATTTTATTTTGAGCACATTCCTGTATTTAGGCAACAAGCATGAAACTCACCGCAGGGCCAAAAAACAAATAAATCATTTCTCCATTACAAAATTCAGATAAACGTCTGCAATGAATGATATCTTCTTCACAAAAGGATATATATATAAGACCACATACCTAACAAAAGACTTTCCTCATACCTCAACAATGAACATACAAATACTGTAGCAAATGGTTTAACAGCAATTTTGAAAGACTGGAAAATCTTATGCTTGTCTCACAACTGAATTAATAAATCTTACTGAATTGTTATCTTGAAAAAAAAATTGAACAGTGCTTCTTTGGGAATTTCTCAAAATTCTATTACTTACCAATTACTTGTAGAAATTCAGTGTTGCTGATCTGTGAATCACTAATGCTAAACGTCTCTTCTTGTCTTACCTCTCCTAGCAGAAATCCTTCCTACAATTTCAAGGGGGAGAAAAAAAAAAGACTAAAAATACAAAAAAAAATCACTATATACAGTCATATATTGTAACCTTCTTACCATTCAAGAATTAAAACAAAATTTTGGTTTAAAATACACATCTGAGCCACACTAAGCTTAAACTGTTCTTAGATTTACCAGGATTTTCTGATTTACAAACACCCTATACAGTTCTTGATTTACAAACAACACTATAGCAATAATAAGTCCTGCAGAAGTGAGCTTTTAATATCCGAAAATACCTCTTTTACAGAAAGCTTCTCTAGCTAAGAGGCGGGCAATTTATGGAGGGAAAATACAGATTACGTAAAGGAACACCCTGCCCCCTGCCCCAGCCACGCAGGCCGTGTCACACAGGTGCGGGGGCCAAGGAGGAGCCCTGATCAGCGTGCGCCGCCGCCTCTGCTGCTCTGTCCCTTCCGAGCTGATAGAAGCGAGTTTACACGAAGGGGCGTATGTGAGCTTACGTATGGGGATGGGGCTGATCCCTGAAGAATCCCAGGGCACATAAAACTCAAAAGGTAACTTAAAAGTCATCCTTCCTCCTCCACCCCCGCCCAAAATGAAGCAGCAGAACGAGCGAGAAGCGGGCACCGTCAGCGCAAGTGCTGAAGCAGCAGCACGCTGTTCGCCGAAACGGGAACGGGAGGGAAGCTCGGGCTGAACGTCTCTCGGCAGAGCCGCCAGAAAGGCGCGGCGGCCGGGCCGGAACGACACCCGGCGACCCGCTGAGGGGAGCCCGGCCGCCGCCGCACCTCCGCGGCC
>NW_020448641.1:4173404-4189116 GCF_003343035.1 Apteryx rowi
GGGGGCGGCGGGGCGCTGTGCCGGGCAGAGCGGCCGCCCCGGCCCCGGCACCTACGTGGTCGGCACTGCTGTTGGCGCTGTAGTAGCAGACGGAACTGAACGTGTAGCCCGAGATGGAAGCCGCCATGATGGAGACCACCGCCGCCGCCGCCGCTCCCACAAGTCCCCGCGCCCCGCCACCGCCCGCCCGCTTCCGGCTGCGGCGCGGGGGCGCCTGGGAGGTGTAGTCCGCCCCGCCCCCGCCCGCGCGGCGGTTAGGCGGTCCGGGGGGTGGAAAGGCGAAGAGAGGTGAGGAACGTCTGGTCACTCGGAGCGGGGCTCTCCGTAAAAACAAAACTGTTCACTGGCTTTCCGTTTTTTTGTTTTTTTTTTTTCCCAGGTAAATCCAGTAGAATCGTGAAACAGAACAAAATGGTGGTTTTTCAAAAGTAGTTGAGCAAAGGGCACAAAAGTGGGACTAAACTAAACCTTATTTTATCCCATGGAGTTACAGTGTTAAAAAGCAACGGCCCATCCTTTTTTGCTCGGAGGGGGGAAAAAAAACGCCCTGCAGGAGTGGATCTTTTAAGTTAGGCTGTTTGCAGTTAGGATCTTTAAGTTCGGCTAAATTAGCCGCAGTACAGCATTACAGCCCAAACCCACTGACTTCATGAGGCTTGAAACGTGTTTACTTCAAAGCCCCAGAACACCTGAAGGAAACACGTGAGTGGCTTCTTCTTGGCCAAACCTGTGCTTAGGTTTGAGTTTTTGCGCACCTTCATGCTCTGGCAGGGTGTGTGATACCCGTGGCCACTCTTAGCACTGGCTTTTTCAGTAGCAAACTACTTAGGGTTGTGTGATTGATTTTTTTTTTTTTTTTGAGGGAATTTAGGCAATTTATCAGGCAGGTCGGGCGTCTAGGAGCCGTTGCGCTCGCTAGGCCCCGAGCAGAGACAGACGAGCGCAAGTCCTCCAAGGCGCTAGAGAGGCGCCGCGGCGCCCCGTCGCGGCGGCGCTCGCTGGCGCCGAGGTGCTTCCGGGCGGCGCGGGCCGGCATGGCGGTGGCGGGGGAGCCGGGGCCGGGGCGCGGGGAGGCTCCGTTCAGCCCCTCGGTGCTGGGCACCAGAGAGCAGTGAGTGGCGGCGGCGGCGGCGGGCGGGGGCCGCCCCAGGTCAGGTTCATCGTGGGAACGCCGTTGTGGCGGTGTCTGGGGAGCGACCTAAGTGAGGCGAGGGTGGGCAACCTTCTCCCTAATTTTCATTAATTGCAGTATCTTTTCATTCCCGCCCCTCCGCGCTCCAGCTGGGATGCTGCGTATGAGAGAGAACTGCAGACTTTTCAAGACATTGGAGATGCTGGGGAAATTTGGTAAATAGAATAACTCCACTGGAGCATTCATATTGTTGTCTTTTAAGAAAGATGCATTACAAAAACATCAATAATATAATATAATGGGTTACTGCATAGTTCAGGATGTTGGCAAAATGATGGGAAATTTTAATCTCGAACCCACCAGATCCTCTCTGGGCCAATTTTGCAAACAAATTTCTAAGTTGTATTTGGACAACTGTTATTACATGGAAAGTGAGATGGTAGTTATGGTCTACTTTACTAATAAATATTCATTTTAACACTAGGCAAGCTGCTAGTACTGTCCTGTTTTCTAATGTACTGAGGGCTTCACCTTCCAGAGCTGGTATTTCAGTGCACTTGATTCATTTAAACTTAAACAAAGCGAACCTGGAATATGATCTATGTCAATTGTTGCCCAAGTGCTTCAGTAACAGGTGCTTAACAAAAGCTGGAGAGAGGAAGTCGTGCAATAGAATTGCGGTGCCTTTGGTATGTCTTTGCTCTCTTGGTTACCTGAGCCCCTGTTTTTAATAGGTTTGGAGAAGAAAGCATGGTTCGCTTAATTAGATGGATGGAAAAACGCAAGATCCCCCTTGACAGCTCTGTGCTTGACATTGGAACTGGAAATGGTGTTTTACTGGTTGAACTGGTTGGTATATTGCAAAGTTTGTGCTTT
Source organism: Apteryx rowi (assembly GCF_003343035.1). Lineage (NCBI taxonomy): Eukaryota > Metazoa > Chordata > Aves > Apterygiformes > Apterygidae > Apteryx > Apteryx rowi. Next base: position 4,175,413 of record NW_020448641.1, read on the forward strand.
TGATACAGAATCAATGCCTGGAACAGAATAGTTTAAATATTGTTCTCACAAGTGAGAGTAATCATGGCAAGCTGTAACTTATGTGAAAGCCAAAAAGCAAGCAACCTCTTTTGCAACCTCTTCTGTGCTTTTTCCATCAACAGAGCGCTCGTTACAGTGCATGAGGTCTTAGTACTCTCAAACCAAATGAAAATATAAGTGAAATGAATTCATTGCTGTTGATATGCCTCAAAGAACATTCTGTCACAAAGGCAAGATGTAATTGCCCCCTTTTCTAAGTCCCCCTTATGGGACTTAAATATCTAACTCAATGAATCAGCAATGCCATGAGGGGTTTTCAAAAGTCCAGACCTAGCCAGCAGAAGATATGTTGTTCTACCAAATGAAAATATCGGCCATTTTTGCTAGGTGCACTTAAACTACTAGTTTCTTAACACTTCTCAGCCTGGCAGTATTTTTGATTTCTAAAATTTAAAAACATTTCTTTAAATCAATGCTAACATTGATGTTGGTGAATATTTTAGGTAGCCAGCCTGAATATCCCTTATTTTAACTTTACTTTCTGTTTTCCCACATTTAAAATGCTTTTCTTCCCATTGCTGTGTAAAACACCCACAGGTAAGGAAATTAAGTTGATTAATACACAAAGTACTTTCATATGCAAAACCAGACCCTTTGTCCATGCTCAGTTCTGATAATAATACTCACTACTTATGGATAAAGCGGTTAAAAACAAGTTGCTTATGTAAGCACTTTAAAAAGTTGATAACACTTATTTTCAAGAAGCATCCATTTCTGTCAGGGTGGAAATCCCTTACCAGATGTGTTTTAAAGTGTAATAATGCTGTTATTACGTAGTGGTACGAGTAGTTTAGGAGCTGCAGTATTCCTTTCCTGGTTTTGATTGACTCCTCTGGTGAAATATTACAGGAGGGTTGGTAAAGAAAGTAGCTGTCGTACTGTAACAGTTTCTGTTGTGCTATATTCTCTCTTAGCTCCATTAGATACTGTAGAAATGAAAATGGAGGCGTGTCAAAGTCAGGTTTATAATGGAAATACCGTTGGGATATTTTTAACATGGACTTTGATTTTAAAAAAGTTTAAAGCCTTTGCAGGGATTGGCTGCTGCAGTCTGCAGTACGGGGGAAGTCTTATCATCAAAAGTAGAAATTGCTTATCTCATTAAGAGAAATTAATTTCGAAGCGTAATAATGATGATTTTTTTAAAGCAATACTAACTCTATCACTGTTGAAAAATCTAATGGAAAAATCTGTTTATAAGGCCTTAATTTTATCCTGGCAACACTTATAAATCTGAAACTGATTTCATTCTATAACAGCAAAACAACAGCCTGTTAGCTGTTCAAAACTATTACACTGCCATAAGAGCACTCTGCTATACATAAGTTCCTCAAGTTCTGTTGTTGATTTACTAAGAAATTTTCATTGCAGTTTCTATTTGAAAAGTGACTTTAAAAATTACGTGTTTATCATCCCTAAATGATTCAGGATCTCACTTGCTTAGCTGATGCAAAAGAATATTTTTTTGTGCTAGCTACTAGGTTTTGACAATAGAGTTAGGTTTATTTTGGCAAGCTCATCAGCTACAGTAGAACAGTTCTGCCATTGGAGTTTGGACTTGATAATGTCACGGAAATGGCAATACCGAAGAGGGGAGTCAGGATTTAGTTATATAGGATATTAAGTAGCCCGTCTCTGGAAGGTAGCTGCTGAGGGCATGTATCAGGCTCATCAGAAACGGAAGAAGCACCATAGCCTGTGGTTCGTAATGGCATGCCTGGCTCCAGTATTCCCTTGACAGTAAAGGTTAATAAATGGGAGTATGCTGAGAAAATTACTCTTAATTGCAGCTAGGTCTGGATGAGGCGTTGTCAGTTCCAACGGGGAATATGGCACGGAAAGGAGTCAAAACAGCTGACTGACAAACAGGTAATAAGTGGGACCCCTTGAAGTTTTTATGTGTGCGGTAGACCATGCTCCTACTCCTGCATACTTGAGGAATCTGGTAGGCTGCATTGATGACCGAATTTTTTTTCCTTCCAAAAATTCCAGCTCTTCTAAGGAAATATTGCTGCCATGTGGAGCTCTGACCTTCTCTTCTTCTGAGGAGTGCGAGAGCCAAAAATATTGAAAAACTTCTCTGAAGTGAAAGGAGTTCACCACCCAAGTGAGGGGATTTACCATGCAAAGGCCCAGACATGGTGCAATGCTGATGACATTGCAAATGACCTTCTGCTATTTAACCTGCTTTTTCGAGAAGTAGCAGAAGAGTGCTTGTTAATACCAGCTTCAGGATCTGAGTCAAATTCCAGGATGCAGTGCAGTCATTTTTGGCGTTTTTTAGGGAATGCTCCCTTTCTGTCCGTAGGCAGAAGTAGTCAGACCGTACAAGTTTAGCAGCAGTGCATGTTGTTTTTCCTCAAACTTTCCTTCCTTGCCTCAGAGACTATAAGAGTGAATGGAAACTCCCTAAAGTGACTCAGGTTCTTCCTTTCCAAACTGAGGGAGCTGTTGTGGGATCTTCTCTTCCACCCTCAAGCTTTCAGCTCAGGCATCTCAGGAAGCTTGGTTCTCCCTTGGAGCTCTGGGGAGGAACGTGGGCAGAGGGCTGAGCAATATGCTGTTCTTCAAATACAAACAACGCAGTCTTTGTGTTCAGCTGAAATTAGTCCTCAGTTAACAACAGCTGGCTAGCGCTGAGCTCACACGGATTGAAGGGCTGCTGGGAGGAGGAAGGAGTGTTTGAAAAAAATCTCTTTGTAGTGTTCCTTGCTGTTGAGGTATCAGCCTTTGGAACAAGTAGGGATGCAGCTGATTGCTTGTATGCTAGTCGAAGTCCATGTATTGTTCAAAAACAAACAAAAAAACCCAACACACCTCCCTTTCTCTGTTATTGCTGCCTCCGGCTGGCCATAAGATCATACCCCTTCCTGTTAGGTTTGGATCTAGCCAGGCCGGCTGACATACATGATACCCAAATCTGGTCGCTTCAGTTCCTTCTCTCTCAGAACGAAAGTGTATTACCGCCCCCCTCCGCACATCCAGCTGCAGCCGAGGCAAGGTATGTTAGCCCGTCTGCTTTGCAGAAGGGTTGCTACGCTCTAATTGCCTGATTTCTTTGCACTGGCTTATTATCCCGTTCAAGGTTGGATTGACTGGAAGTCTCTGTATACTCTTCTAGGTGGTTCCTCACCTGTCTGTGGAAATTACAACAGAGACCTCGTTGCATTCAGATAATTGTATTCAATTAGATATTAACATCAATAATTAGGAAACCATAAGTTTTTACAATATTTTCCTTTACTAATAAAATGTATTATATATTTTGGCTCATATGATTTAGGTTATAAATCAAATAACTGCTCAATCTCATATGTTATGCAAGTATTAAAGAGGGTTTCTTCTCATTTTCGAAGCAACTGGTATTGGCAAATGTTCTCATCACTGAAAATTCCTGGTTTCTAGGTTACTTTTGGTTGCAGCTAAGAAAGCCTGTTCCCCTCCAGGGTATGACATTTCACAGTTATGCTCAGTTTTCCACAAAATTGAAATAAACTAGATTTCAGTTAACAATTCTTTTGATGAGGTATCAGACAGAATGGAGTCATTTCAGCTCATTTCCCCAGCTATTCCTGTGGTGATAACAGGAATAAAAATGAATAAAAGGGTGGGTTTTTTGTCATCAAGAGGAGGAGAAGTGACATGGATTTTAGATAGGGAATACACTTGTTGAATAAACATAGTTTGCTAGCACACTGATTAAGATTCTCTACTTCTGTCTAGGCAAAATCTGGGTACACTAATCTCACTGGGATTGATTACTCTCCTTCTGCAATACTACTTTCAGAACAAGTGAAAGAGAAAGAAGGGATGTCTAACATTAAATTCCAGGTAAGTGCTGAGAGAAACTATATTAAGGAAATAGAAAGCAGTTGAACCCAAGGTTAAATGACCTACTTGCTATTCAAATGCTTTCACTGTAATATATTAACAACGCCTTTCATTTGTATTTTAGACCTCATGGGAGGACTCTAACCAAAGCTTGTTAATAAATATGTATTTACAAGAAGATCTCTTGGTCTACTTTTTTTTTCTGTTCACAACAGCCATTAGGGCTAAAAAGATTCCCCTGCTTCTAGTAGGGGGCAAAATAGTGGATTTGTCGTTTGAAGAGTTCTGTGATTTAGTTGGTACGTTCTGCATTTTGGATTTGAGGTAGAAGATTAAACTCTTAACTGGAAGAATCTCTACCAGTAGTTGTGCAGCGGGAAGTCTGGGTGACCTGCCTTTCATACTGAGCTTTCTGTCTGTGCTGTGTTGTTTCCTCTCCAGCTCTGCACCTGTGTGATGTCTCCTTTCTTGTAGGTCGACTGTAATGTCTCTGATGGGCACTGTCTTTTGTTTTGCATTTGTACAGTGCCTGGCACACTGGTAGAGCCTAGGAAAACAGGGATCAAAGTACAAGTAATGACTGAAAGAATGAACTTCCAAATATGTTAGCTTGAGCTTTAGACGGACAGATATATACATGGGCTTTACAGCAAATAGATTATTATGCAATCCACAGAGGAAAAAGAAGATAACATGGCATTATAATGCGAAAAGCCTCCGAGTTACCCCTCTCCGTAGCATACCTATTGTCAGGTTGGAGGCTTTCTGTTTAAAAGCATTGGTTTGCATTAAAGATTCAGGAGCTCCTGAGTGTAAGATTGTTTTCACAGTTGTAGACTTCTGGTTTAGGTAGAAGACTTCTTGGCTCCATCAGCTGAGCTATCAGGATTTCAGATTTGTATTGACAAGGGGACTTTCGATGCCATAAGCCTTAATCCTGAGAATGCAGTTGGAAAGAGGAAGCAGTATGTGAGATCTCTCTGCAGTGTATTGAAACCAGAAGGCTTTTTCCTCATAACATCTTGTAACTGGACCAAGGAGGAGCTGCTAAATGAGTTCAGAGAAGGTAAGCAGTTGAGCAGAGCCATCTACTAACCTGTGGTTCTTCAAGGATGCAGTAGGTAAATTTTAGTGTCCCAGTGTTAACATATTTACTTTATCAAATCAAGCTTAGACAAAGCGGTGGTAGATAGGTTGAGGCATTTACTAGTCTTTCTTCACCGTTTTTTTTTTTTCCAAGAATTACAGCTTTATTTGCCAGTGCCAATGTGTCAAGGGAGCACAGATTGTGTTATACTTTGGAGAACAACAATTTCAGGCTAGTTATGCTGGGAAAGGAGGGAATTCTATACCCATATGATTTTTTTTTTCTTCTCTCTCTTTTGGTCCTTCATTGACAGACCCAGATCACTCACCCAATTCATTTTGAAATTGGGGTAACATTGTTTCTCATATTTAGGGAAATTGTCAAGTCTGGACTGTGACGTTCTAGGTCATCTGCTCAGTGACCTTTGTGATCCTCTCTGAAGGGCTTTTTTAACATGCTGGTCAGCTCCTGAATCTCATGCTTGAAACTCAGAAGTGTGGATCTAATACAACCATCCCTTCTGGGGAGCTAAAATTGCTGGCAAGTTATCATCTTCTGCCATTAATTTGTGTGATTCAGCCAGCTAAGACTTTTATTACCCATGGAAGGGTTTCAGCTGTATAAAGCAGCAGTGCAGTGTAACAATACAGTCCTATAAACTTACAAAGTAACTGCCTTGCAAGTTTTCCAAACCAATAAGGAATGGTTTGCAAAGGGTTATCCAAGAGGAGAATAAAATGACTTCCTTCTAATAAAAGCATTTTAATTTCTGTCTGGCAGGATTTGAAGTTCTGGAGGAGCTGCCAACACCCAAGTTTTGCTTTGGAGGAAGAATTGGAAACAGTGTAACAGCATTGGTTTTCCAGAGAAAAAAAGTGGGACCATGCATCTTGGACAAATTAGATTAGTTGAGAAAAGAAAAGCCTGAACTTTAAAGAAAACCTGACAGAAAACCTCAGACACATGTATAAATAAATGCTCTTTGAGTGCACAGTAAACCACTGTATGGAACTCCAAGGGACTGTAAAATGTTGCCCTAGAAACATTTCAACTTTGCATAACTTGCCTGTAAATTTTGTCCTTGCTACAACCTTATTTGGTTTGGGAAGCTGCAAGTATGTAAGTGAGAGGAAAATAAGGCATTCTTATTTTTGTGATTGATACAACCGAATGATTTTTGCATTTGGAATATACAGCTTATATGTTTTTTAATTTTTATTTTGGTAACTGGTGACCAATAGAGGCAAATGTATTCTACAAAGCAAAAATCTCTTTTCTCTGTTTTGTGGTGTAAAAGTAACAAGCTTTTGAGATTTAAGTGCTGGATCTTTTTTTTTTTTTCTTTTCCTTAGGTAAATATGAATGCAACAGTATTATCCAAAACCAATATTTAGTTAAAAAAGGACGGAAGTGAATATAAAAGCTGTAGCACTTGCAAAACAGAACCGGTTAGTGCATTAAGTTCAGATTTTCAGAAGTTCTCAGACTCAGCATGGTTCTGTTTCCACTGAAATAGCCTCCCTCTGTGGGAAAAGAGTTGAGCTACTGAGTGTTTTTAAAAATCTCACTTGCCTGAATGTGTGCATGCTTTGCCAGTTATTTCCACTGATTCCAGAAATATATAAAGGTGTGATGTTATAATCTCACTAGTAGGTGACACATGCCTCTTTCATTATTAATTTGCTGTATAGTAATGTTTTAAGAGCCAATAACGAACATCTGCTTTTCCAGTGAATTTTTCAGGACAGATTTTAGCTGCATAAACCCAAAAGAATCTAAACCGTAACTATCCACTCCATTATTTTTTACTTCTGTGTGTGATCCTTTTCTTTTTTAAATTTCCTTGCCTTTATTTCTTCTGTATTGCAGAATCCTACTGTTGCTTGAAAGGAAAGAAAGTAATATTTCTTTATGCCTTGACGCACATTTACAGGTGACCATAAACATGTTATTTCAAGCATCCAGGAGGTCCTATTAGGAAATCAGTTTTCTTTTCACGGAAGAAGATCACGTGAGCTCAGAGAACTGCTCTTCATAGTTTGCAGTCTAAGCAGCGTTCAGGAGATATTTAAGGGTCAAGAAATACTTCTAGTACTTCCCAGGGTAGGAACTCAGGCACAAAAGGTTTGCACAGTGGTGGATCCCCCCTCTCTGATCAGTCTGATGATGTCTTCTAGGTAGGAATCCTAAATTCTACATCTTTTTGCACAGCAGGATAACGCTGGTTGCTTTGGAAGCATAGCTTAACAGCAGTGGTGAGGAAGCTTAGGCCCGGTGAATAGAGTTCTTTGCATATTTTATCAGGGTCGTTTTCCTAATTTGAGTGCCAAAACCAAGATCCAGTTATCGTATCATCTTGGTAACTGTTGTAGTACAATATACTGCATCTGCCCCGAAGGCTTCCAGCAGCCAGCAGGAGTGCTATTAAATGTAAGTGGCAATTCAGATACAGTGTATTTTTGATGGAGTTGTTCAAAGGATTCCAAGTACCCTACTGATACAAGCTCAGTACAAAAAAAAAAAAAGACATTTTTGTAACAAATCTAGGCTCAAGTAGGGTTAATACAGGCAAATTTTAATGGGCAAGTACTCTGGCAGGATGTATTTGGGGCATCTGTTTTATTCCTATCTGTAATTTTTGCTAATAAAGGCATGATATGGATTTAAACATGGAATGAGAATAAATTAACGACTGCCCTGGATTTTCTTTTAATCAGCTAAGGGGAATTTAACTATAGATTCACACTGCATAAGATACGAAGGTTTCAGGGCAAGGATTTCTTTCTTCTCCGTATATGATTGATTATTTTTTGGTTTTAGATACTATTTTTCTATCACTTTTAAAGTTAAAAATAAGCTTCCTAAAATAATGACATACAAGTCTTGACACCAGAAATCATGTAAAATATGTCATGCAAGTTGCAAAGATAACATGTGGTTCCTGTGCCCTACCGTTGGGATTGTGGGATCCAGTCATAAGGTGGGTACACAGATAAAGTAATGTCACCTCTAAAATGTTATCTTGCTATCTGAAGATATCACAGGCCTGTTGTTAGGAGCCTTAAATGTTGGTCATCTGAAGCAGCTGGGGAGAGGAATGTGTTTTTCCCCATAGACAAGGGTCTGTGCTTTGCTCATAGGCAGTTGTCTTATCATCTCTGTGTTACTTTGGGGCAGAATTCATGTACCTGTCTCTTTCTTGGGTCTGTGTAAAGGTTTACTAGTATCATACACAAGAAGGCTGAAAAGGAGGAGTCTGCAGATAGGTGCATTTACAGGGAGGAAGGGTTAGGAGTGGGAAAACGGAGAGGCCCTCACAAGTGGAATGGCTTTGATTCCTAAATTTGTAGTGGCCCCTTTTTAGTCTCAGATGACCACACGAGCTATTGCTTGAACCTAATGATTTCTGCATCTGATTTATGTAGTTCTGTGTAATCTTTGTTGAATAAATGTAGTTCATGTATCCTTGGACAGGCCCAAGCACTTCCAAGTATCACTGGGGAGTAGAAAAATCCTTGTAAAACATATTTTAGGAGATTGTTTTAAGGTAATAATAACTGAAGGCCTACTGTTTGAAATCTCCTGTGTGAGAACGTAATGAATAATGGAGTCTAGGCAGTGGTTTTAATACTGACTGCAGCAATGACTTTTTATTGACTAGTTAGATTTGGAAATGACATGTCAAAGTGTCCTTGATTTTGGGCAGTTTATCTGGCTAGATGCTTCTTTGAGAGATCATACCTTCATAATTTTTATGCTTTTCAGTGAAAAAGCTCTTAAAAAAAGAGAGTAACAAGCAGTGAGTCAGGAGCCATGGGTCTCTGCTTGTGGTTTGGGGAGCGTTTCGTGGTGGCTCGTGAAAGCGGGTATCGTCATGAATGTGCAGGTGTGTGACCGGTTTCAGCTGCAGAGTCAGACTGCAGGGGAACAAGTACAGCTTTTGAAGTACTTTTTACTCCTATTTTACTGCTATCAGGAGACTCTATTTGTGATTTCACTGTCAAATACAAGGCTTGTGGCTAGTAAAATTAACATCTTCCATGGATCTCAACAGTGGATGAGCCTGCAGACTTTCAGATGTTTGGGTTTTTAATCCCGCCCTTGTGACACCTCCATGCTGCTTATAGGAGAGCTGGTTATATCTGAGTTATGAAGTACGTGTCCACCACGCACGTCTCGTGTAGGAGTCTCAGGTTTGAGTTATAACCCGAGTCTCATGCAGTGTTAGCATGGAGGACTGTTTTTAGCACTATCCTCCTCTCCTCCACACGCACCTACAACTGCAATCTGTTGGCTAAAGTCACTTTGCTTCTCTGTGTTTGTCTCTCATTTCAGCCACTATCTTGGATCATTTTCTTCCCTGCTAAAGAAAAGCTTGATTTACTCTAACTACCCTAGTGTAGCTGGTGATTGCCAGCTACCCCACTGTAGTATTTTGTAGAAACAAGGCACTCCTAAATTCAGCAAGAAGAAAGTTGGGTTTAGTACGTGTTGGTTTAGTACGTGTTCCAGCACAGTAAAAGTCTCTTCATCAGCACTGGAGCTTTATAGGAGAAAATATAAATTTTCTTACTCTGATAGCTGCCTTTTTGAAAGTGAAGACGTAGCTTTATCTCGTGGGCTCTCCAGGCCAAGCCATGCGCAGTGCTTCCTTTGGTTTGGCTGCCAGTTGCTGCAATGCAAACAGCGAATGAAGTGCGCAGCCAAACAGTGCTGTGAGCACACTGTCCCATGCCTTAGGTGTAACAGTGATGTGTTTAAAAGGTTGACCGCAGGATACCAAGGTGGAACGTGGGACTGTCTGCTGTATAGGATTTGCAGTAGAGAACCAGAGCGCTCTCAGAGGCTGGGCTGATGTCTTCACAGCGTTTGCATTATCTTTATGTTTACGCAATGAAAAGGACCCTCCTCTGAGGGAACGTGTCTGTGATGAGAAATGGAGAAGCTCTCCTACAGTTTGCATCCAAGCTGTCTTGATTCTGCGTAGATTTCTGGTGCCGGCCATGGCGTCCATGGGGCCAGAGGGTGAGAGACCTGCATGGGCAAATGAGGCGGTTAGCCGAAACCGCTCACTTAGTACCCTTGGATTTGTAACCAGGTGTGCAAGGCAAAGGCACATGTGCAACGCAGGTACCTGGGAAGCTAGGGAGCTGGGCTGACACGGTCTCGGCAGCTTCTTAGGGGATACTTTTACATAAGCATGTCTTCTTGAATAGTTTATCCACATTAGGCACACTTTGCTTTTCTTCATCTCTGGTTTTCTATGTATTTTCACGTTCCAAGAAAGCACTAAGAGTATTGTAGACATTGTAAGGAAAATCCATGTCTATATATTCTGCTATGTCCATTCTATAGTGTTCCAAGGTAGCTAGCTAAAGACTGCCAAAAATTATGTTATTTCATACCAGACAAAAACTTTTAAGTATGGTATTTAGCAACGTACAGCAAAATTTTCAGTGTTTTGGCACTCACTGCTTTCCTAATTTTGGCATACAGAAAGGCAGAGCACACGCCTTGCTGCAACAATAACAGCATTATTTTATAAGCCCTTTGAGCATTTTAACATATCAAATCATCTCCTGTAAAATATATGGAAAGCGCATAGAAAATAAATGGGCCAGGGCTTTGCATTCCCGTTGCCTGCCCTCCTCTCCGGGATGAGAGGGGAGGAAGGCTGCGCCGTGCAATGCTACCTGCCCCTTTGGCTGAACGGGCGGTAGAGCCGGATACGGAGGGGATGGGTCTGTTGTATGTCTTGGCTGGAAGCACTCTGAGTGTGATCTAAGCCTTGTGGGTAGCCGTCTATTTGGGAACAATTAATGGATACCCAGGGCTTGCAGTGAAAGGGGATGAAGTGTTATAGCCTCAAGACAAAGGAGAAAAAGTAACACTGGCGTGTTTTATTTGACACAAATAGGGGCAAAGCCAACCCCTGGCTTAATTTCCATCTGGTAGGTAACAGTATACCTTGGAATGAACACATTTCTAGGTTAATGGAAATTAAACTGAATGCTGTCATGCAAACAAGTGATGTAGCTGCAAGGTAGCATATAAATTCCGGATAATAGCAAGTGCATAAGCCAGTACTGGAAAGCCAGAGCAAATAAACACTAGTGAGAGAAAGGAAACGAACCTCATGGTTCATGTTCATGGACAGTGTCTCACGTCAAGCAGAGATGAGAAGAATATGCATTTATTGAGCAATTAGAAATGTCAATGGGGTTGTGAACTGAAACCCTTCATTAGCAGCACAGAAACATGCCCACATGGTGTGATAAACCCACATCCATCCTGAAACACTGACCAAGAAAAGACAGGATAGCATGAAGAACCATCAGATTTTGTCTAATGCTTCCACTAAACAACGAGTTGGTGTTTGAAGCAGAAAGATCTAGGCTCTTTCATCCCAGACTGAGGTAGTAGCTGGCTGCTGCCCTAACCTAAGGCACCTGAACTCCCCAGACGCTGCAGTTTTGGATTATCCAGCACAGCATTCTGGTCTGAGCACGTCCACAGCTGCCTCAGTTGCTGTGCGTGAGGGACAACTCTCGGCTTATCTTGCGTCAGTTCAGATGCAAGCATGGATGACAAAGTGATTAGTGCATTCAGGGGTGAGGAGAGTTCACATATGTATTTTATGGTCTAATTATTTTATCCTACAACTACTTCATTAAAAAAGTGCAATCAACTAGAAGAGTCAGAAGCCAGGTCTCCCCATGCTGCAGGCTAGGGCTTAACTTACCCAGGAGAGTGTCCTAACTGTTAGGCTTCAGGGTTAGGTTCGCTCTGGCTGACCAGCTCTTTCATGTTTTCGGTGCCGAGCGGTGCAGCATTGGCAGTGCTCCCGTTGCCCTTATCCCAGGACAGCCGCCAGCGCTGGTACCCGGGCAGAGCGGGCGGCCGGGGCCTCACCTGCAGCTCGGAGCGTCTCGCTCTGCTTGGCCGCGGGCAGGTCACTGAGCTGTGCTGCAGGGTGGTGCTAGTACCAACCCTCCTCATCGCCCGCGCCTAACAGAAGGATAAAACCGTAAAGGACTGCAAATGCCCAGGTGCTTAGATGAGCAGAGAAGGGTTGTAGGTCACCATGAAACCGATTCTGAAATTCTGAGTCCTGATGGCGCATGTTACTCGAATAACAGCAAACACTGTTAGATATCGAACTGTTATGCAGGCTACACAGAAGCTACGCTGTGACTGTCAGCCAAATACTGCGCGCTGGCAAGTTCAGGAAATGGTGTCTATCTACAGTACTTACTGCTTATATCTAAGTGTGTTAAAGACCTGGACCTCCATATAAATACAGAAGGATCGTAAAGATTACTAGCGTTTTTCCTATCCACGGAGTTTCCATCTGCACAAGGAAAGCTTCTAGATGGTGGGTAGTAAAGGCACTGACATTGGAGACAGATCTGCAGATTAAATCAGCTCAGATTTTGACTGAATGAATTTACTGTCCACAATGACTAAACTCTCGGGCCCCGTTCTTCAGAGCTGGAAAATGATTTCCATCTTTTTGGCTTTTGATGAATATCTTCTACGCTGTCACCAGAGCAGGGGCTTGTGGCCCACCTTTACATTTAAATGATGTGACTTAAAATACTGTCTGTGGAAAACAGGCTTATACGCAGGCAATGGGCTTTCATGCACACACAACACCCCACAGCCAACTCATCTGTCTCAAAGCAGAGGTGATGAGAGGTTAAAAGTGCTATTTTTGTATGGAGCTGCAGAAGTAGACAGAAAGCAACCGTCGTCTTAGCTCTTGGAGACCGACCCTGCACCGCATGAGGCCACCACAGGAATGGATTCAATTATGCTGCAAGCTTTATTATTGAAATAGTCAAGTGGGAAACCATAAAAACACATTTTCAAACTTGGTTCCCAAAGTTCTGGAAAAGGAGTTTAACAGTGCTTTATTTTTATTGTTGCCACTCTGAACATGTGATAAGAAAAGCAGACGGTTTAACTGGCTTGGAGGAGCTAGATGCAAAAGCCCCTTCACGTCATCAAGCCCTTTTTTCTCCTGTTCATAGCCTTTAATACCAGTCGGTCCTGTCTAATTTTGTATATACCAAGCAACGAACCACTTCCTTTGAGACCTTGGTCCTCACTTCACTGGCAGGAGCTTCTCCCTCCTCAAACTTTTAAATTTTCTCCCACTACTTATGGTTACTTATCTCCTTTCCTCTTTATTATACTAAATACTAATTGATAGTCTTCCTTGACATTTATTGTACATCAGCTGGGCAGGACATTTTAAACACTGCTGGATTTTTATATAGTTAAAGCCTCCCTTTCCTTTCAGTGTGCACTTGCCCTTACTGGTGTTACCACATATCGCATCCAACCGTGGACCCAACCATCCAGCTAAATGGGTGAAATTTAGGTGCCGAAGGCCCCAAATTCACTTCCTGATGGCATCTGTGTTGTCTGCTTGCATATGTTCAAAATTTACGTTTAGGCTCTGTTTGGTAACGAGTTCTAAACCTTCCCTTTAGCTGCCATGTGGGCTAATGGCATTCCCCCCTGGAAGAAGCCTGCGCGGGGCGCGCGGTTCAGCTCGGGCGGGTGGGAAGCGTCGCTGCCGGAGCGGAGCGCGGCGGGGGAAGCGGCGGGCGGCGGCTTGCGGGGCTGCGCCAGCAGGAGTCACCCTCGGCCGCCGGATGGCGATGCCGGCTTTAACCCGAGTCGTCAAAACAAGCGGG
>NW_020448641.1:4189826-4219616 GCF_003343035.1 Apteryx rowi
ATGCTGCGTGCGCCGGGCAGCGCGTTGGCGGTGCGCTGCCTGCTGCGCCCGCGCTGCGCCGTGCAGCCCTTCCCCGGCGGGTGCGAGCAGCCGGGCGGGCGCGGGGCGGGCAGGCGACGCTGCCGCTCAGGAGTTTCGGCTGCGCCGAGCGAGCGCTTCTGCGGTGCTCGGGCTGCTCCGCTTCTGCCTCTGCAGGTTTTTTCCCTCCGAGCGTATCAACATGTGCTTTTCCCTCTCGGGGTCGGGAGCGATGCTTAGCAGGGCTCAAGCGTGGGTGTCCACGGGCGAGTTGCACGCTCTGCTGCTGCGCCCAGCGGTGTGCAGGGTCTCCCCGCAGGGGAGCCGCGGACCCTGGGCGAGGGCTGCTGCACCGAGACGCTTGCCAGCCCCTCCTTGGCTGTGGAAAACCCTTCCTGCAAGGGGCTTCCTTATTTTTCATGCCTAGAAAGTCCGAGTTTGGGATGCAGCAGGGGGCTGGGAAGGGGGGGCACATGCCCCTCTGTGGGTCGGCACCGCGGACTTCACAGGGCCCGGCTGACTCGGGGGACGTTCGCCACCGCGCGCAGCTGCGGCAGCGTGTGACCACGCCGCGCTCCTAGAAACTCTGTAAGTCGTATTTCTCCAATGAAACGCATCAGATGATTGCTCAAAGTGCTGATGGAGTTGCAATTTTTGCATGTGAAGATTTCTTGAATAAGGGTGGTTTTCCTCAATAACTTTAAGATTTAGTTTACTTGACAGCAAGAGCTGTATGCAGTTTGTAACAGTGTAGTATCACCGTCTTTGTATGTGCCGTTGGCAGTCTTCCTTGACACCGGTGCACCTCGGCCGTGCCCCCCTCCTTAGGAAATCCTCCAATGTAAAAAGTAAGCATAATTTGTTATGAAATAGGCTGATAGACCAAACTCAGTTTGCAATTTAAACCAGATGTGCATATTTTCCTTTTGAATCCTCAAACAACAATAAAAAGTATATTTTGACAGATTTAAAAACTACTTGCAAATTGCAGAGGTAGCAATACCTTGGGTCAATACTGTAAAAACACTGAATTCTCTGAGCAGCTTTATAGTGCTCTTATTTTTATTTTTTTCCTCTGCTGCCGCCGCTCAGGTAGCAAAGCACCCGAGCGCGCAGGAGACGGTTTCCCTCGGCCCGCCTCGCACACAGATGGGAATACTTACTGGGGCTCGTTTTGGAGAAAACCTGCTCGGGCGCAGGGCGCTCGGGGCGCAGGGCTCGGGCTAGCACCCACTCACCGCCCGCTGGAAGCGGCTGTCGCTCAGAGAGCAAAGCAGCCTCCGCGCTTTGAAAGCGCGGGGAAAAACCCCAGCCAGAAAACCCCGGCCAAAGCAGCGCACCGCGGAGCTGCTCCTTCTCTCCACTTCAAAGGCGGAAACTCCCTCTTGCCCGGAGACTGGCTGGAGAAGACCCGTGGGAGACGCCGTGGCCAGGGACGCCCGCAGGAAGGGGGCAGCCGTGCCGGGGCGCCGAGCGCCCACGCCGTCCCGTCCCTTCCCGCCTCACGTGCGCGGTTTGGCATGTGAATCCCTCCACCTCAACTCTTTCATTTCCAGGTTAAGTCTAGGAAAGTGAGAGATGTTTTTGTGGGTTCCGGTTTTGGATAGAGCCAAGGTGTCCAAGAACCGCTTTGGTTATTCTTGCAGAAAGCAAATAGCCTTTGAAAGGAAAGCCGGTAAGAAGCCAGAGCGTTGGCTCTGAAGCTTTGCCTTTGCATGTAAAATCAGGGTAAGTCTGCTCAGGGTCTAATTGATTTCTATGGATGAGATCCAGATTTTTATATATGGATATCAAGCAGACTGTGAGACAGATCCTGGCTTGATTTAGGCTAATTTTCAGGTATGGGTGCATGCATGCATAAATACATGTGCATAAGTATGTACACATGTAAATATGTAAACATATAGCAGTACAAATCCTAAAATCCACTTAATTATAACTTTAATTAATTTTTCTTTAGTATTAAAGGTTTGCTTCAGTTTCAGCACATGTATTGGTAGAACAAGACATACAGCTTTTTGCCAAAATGTATGTATTTCTGTGTAGAACGGGCGTAAGGAACTATGTCCTGATGGTGAGGAGAGGGGTGACTAAGTCTGTGCAATTTGTCCATTTTATCATTACTGGCCAACGCTGGGTTTCTTGCACAGCAGCTGCAGTGTTTGCGGCTGTTCCTCCTTATCTTTTCTGTCTTTCTTGTAATAATATTTGTAGACGAAGAAAAAGAAACTCTGTCAGGAAGAATATGATTTGTACTTTCCTTGTCAAGCCTCAGTTAAAAAGAGGACGGGAAGGTCGCGGAAAGCCGTTGCCGCAAGGAGCCCCGCTGAGCAGCGCTCCCCATCAGGGCGGGCTTCGGACCGGGGCCGAGGCGGCGAGAAGCGCCCGGGACGCCCCTGCCCGGGGGGGCTGCGTCTCCCCGGGGAAGGAGAAGGGGAAGCGTCGTCTTTGCATCGTGGCTGCGCTCCCAGAAGTGCTCTGCTAGGGGGAAAAGGCGTTCAGGGAAAAAGTCCGTGTTCTCTTCCACCGCCGGGGGCGACCAAGCCAGCAGAGGAGCCTGAAAGTTCCTCTGGTGTTTTAACTCCCCGGGCAAGATGTCTTTATGGCTGATCTTCTGCTCCTTCCTCTCCCGAAATGGGGAGGAGGAGGAAGAGGAAGCAAGTCTGGTGACTAGGGGAAACGGAGCAAAAGAAAAAAAACCAACCACCAAGCCCGAGGGTGTCGGAGGACTCTGCCTGCCGGAGGTCCCGCACGTGTCGTCTGGCGTCCCCGAGGCTCGGGAGCGAGTCGGCGACGGCGGCGGCTCGCACGGGTGCTGGGCTCGCCGGGCAGCTGCGCCGCATTGCGGGGTCCCTGCGAGGCCGCGTGAAGCCGCCGTCGAAACGACCGCTCGCCCCGCGCCGCCGCTCCCGGGAGAGCCGGACCGGAGCGCGGCGGCCCGAGAGGAGGGCGTCCTTCGCCGTGCTGCTCGGGGGCACCGAGGGCGCCGTCCCGCGCCGGCGCAGGTGGCTAACCCCGCGGCGGCCGGGGCTTTTGGGGGGCAGCTGCCCTGCCTTCCCCGGCACCGCCGCCCGCGCTGCAGGCGCTTACGGAGGAGCAGCCCTGCGGCTCCCGGTGGGTGTCCCGGCTCCCCCGCCGAGCGCGGCCGTGCGATACTCCTGACCCCCCCTTTGCTCTTCCAAGGCCGCGCTGCGGGCTGGCCGGCGCTGAGGCCAGCAGTGCAGAGCGCGGCCGGGTCCGGGCAGCCGGAGAGCACATCCTCGGGCTGTTTTGTTTTTCCAAACTTTTACGAGTTGGCTGCCTTTAGAGAAACAAAATTCCCAGGCAAGAGCTTATTTCTGAAGTTCTGCCAAGCTGGTGCGAGCTCTGCTATTGCAGACTTTGGAGACGTAAATCTTTGGCCATCAGCAGGTTAAGCGTGCGTTGAAGATTAAAAAGTGTCATTGTGCAAGTAACTCACACCCAGAATCTCTCCTGGCTTCTGGTGGTGGCTCCACGCGGTGCGGGGCTTATCGCAGAGGATCTGCTGTGCTAGAGGTTGCTCTCGCAAGTCCCGGGAGGAGGCAGCTGGGTTGCACTGAGCAGCGTCAGCGTTTTCGGTATTGCACTGAGGACGTCGCAAAGCCCAGCCGTCCGCGGCACGGGGCGGTGCGGGTCTCCGCGTGGGCAGACGGAGTCGTACCTGGGCGCGTTTGCCTCCACAATCGCTATTTGAATAATAGTTTAAGAGCTGGATGAGTGAGTGCAAGAACTCTGTTCTGGTGAGGCGGCTGGCTTGGTTTTGTACCAAAAAAAAAAAAAAGAAGAAAAAGCCCCAAGGAAGCCTTGGTCATGGCTTTTTGCTTTCAGAAGGTTAAATATAGCAGCATCACTGGTGTCACTCCACTGTGGTGCGTTTGAACCATCCCCTGGGTTATATAATTCCCCATATTCGTGGAACCTGGCCATAGCTTTTGCTTTTGGCAGCCAAAGTTCAGCACTTTTAAAAGTATGCTGTGCGGTAGGTATGGGTCCATAGTGCAAGAAGAGTTTTACTTTGTGGCTGTTTTGTGCTCATATATCTTTACATCTCCCAGGGTTTGTAAAGAACAAAATTTGGCAAACTTTGATCCAGCAGTTGGAAAACCTTTCCCCAGTCAAAACCGCCCAAGAAAGAGATGACCACAGCTCACTGCGAAGGCAGATGAGAAGCGGGGCTTGGGGGTGGTGGTCCAGGAGGACACTGCAGTTGGTGAGGATCTACAGCTTGATGGTCTCGGTGGCCGGTCCGGACTGGCTGGTTGAGGGGATGCTCCCATCATTTTGCTCCAAAATACGGGGTCTTCTCGGGGAAGTGTAATGCGTGTCGTTGAGGTCCTGTGGAGGAAGGCATGGCCAGGGGGCTGGGAGAAGAGGACTCCTCGCGCGTGCCCCGCTCTGCTGAACGCTGCCGGCAGGAGCTAGCCGATCGCGCTCAGGTTTGCGTGTGCGGCCGTGTGAATAAATACTGGGGTCCGTCAGGCTTCTGCGTAAGCAGCCCACCAACCCGTCCAGCTGAATGAAAGACGTAGGCAGGAGCAGGCCGTCGCAGCGTGCGAGCTGGTGCGGAGGTCGTGCTGGGAGCTCTGTCCTTGCCCACATCTCCTTGCGTTTTTTATAAAATACTGTGTCGTATTTCCTAAAGCTTTGGGGTATCTACTTTCTTTTACAGATCTGACCGATGAATTATTTAAAGATGTCTCGTTTCATGCTGACTCTTCAAAATGTTTTGGGTGGTGGGAAATCTGATAAAACCAATATAAACTGTAGTAGGAACAGAAAGATTTCATCCTACGCACAGCCAAACTGTTTTCTAGGTAGTCTTTCTCAGGGAGATAGCTGTCTGGTGGTCAAAGGACTTAATTGCATTTAAGAAATTCCTTCTCTGTCCTTATCCCTGTCACATGTTCTTTCAGTGACCCTAGCAAAGCCTTTTTACTTCTCTGCCTCAGTTGCCCCAGCTGTACAACTGCAATAATTACTGCACTTCTTCACCTTTGGGAGACGGTAGGGAAGTAAAGCTGGATTAATCAGGACAACGGGTATTATTTCTGTTTAGGACAGGCTCTAACAGCACCGTGAGGTCAGGTGACCCTAGCAATTTCTCATTTCGCGTGGTGTGGGAAAGTGGCCATAGCTGTGGACGGCATGAGTTTCGTATCTGTGTGCTAACCTTAACGTTACTAAAAACACCGTAGTGGTGTGCTGGATAATCATTGTGGATGCCGTGAAATCACTGCAAGCGTATATTACTAACCCCATTATAGCATGCTGTTCTGTCACAGCCATTACAAATGAATATTGTGTAATATTTTTGAAAGGACAAGTTTTAATACTATTAGATAGATGCCAAAAGCTACTGTTGTGTGCAAATGTTGAAGATCCATTACAATTATGAAGATACAGAAAGCATTAAAAATATCTACCTTTGTTTTTTGTAGCATCTCCATTAGTTCAGAAAAAGATAATCTGTTTATTGGAATAGCGGTTGTGTTATAATTGAAATATAATGCAATAGAGGATACTTTTCACAATGAAAGGACGGTGGTTAATGAAGATTTACAGTTACTGATAACTTCATTTAAAAACTAAGTCACCCACGTTTTCTCTTGCACATGGTTTATGTTGTTGGTAGAAAATTACTTTTTCCATGGAGGTTTTGGATGAATTGTTATTATTGGATACAGGTTGAGAAGGGCAGAGGCTGGATAAATTGCAAACATTTTTCATGCTTTCTGCCTGAAAGAAGGCTGAACACTGGTTAAATAATTCAAGCCAAGAACGCGGTTCTCCCTCCCCGTTGTCAGAGCCTGTCGGGGATTTCAGTGGGTCTTGGAGCTGACCCTAAATTGTGACAAGGCATCACCTACTCTGGCTATAAGCATCTGGAATTAAATGCGATTACATTAATTGCGTGTAGCAAGTCTGCTCCTTGCCATTCCTGCACGTGTATTGAACCGAACACTTTCTTTGGAAGCAGTGTTATTTTAAGCCCGACTGAGACTGGGCTAAAAAATGCTATCAGACCATCTCGTGCTCCCCTCTGTTCTGACGGGCTAAGTATTTTAAACTTCATTAAAAAAATTAAACTCTCCTAGGTGATCGATTGGGTTGTTAACGCCCTCCTTTAGGCGCTCCCTTGATGTCACCCTGTGCGTGTCTCGTGTGTGGCAGCAACGCTGCAGTTCGTGGTGCCTGAGCAAGACCGTGGATTAAGAAAGAGCCGCGTTAGAATGGAAGCAAAAGCCCAGTTGGCCTCCGGAGGGTCTAGTTCTTCAGTCCCCGCACTAGCACTTGCCCAGGTCTTTCTGTTGCCTCCACTGGCATGGAGAGCTGGGTGGCTCTGCAGGGCGCCGGCCCCGTCGAGCCCCGAGCCTGCGGCGCTCCTCCAGTCCCGTCGTTACGTCTGTGCGCTTAGCGACTTTCTGAATTAATTCTTGCTTGAGCATGGCTTTTAGAAGAGCCATCCAGTACTGATGTAAAAGCTTAGTGTTGGCTGAGGACCCACCACAACTGCTGGTAAATCAGTAATTGCCATGCTGATTGCCAGTACTGTTCACAAAAATTGCACTTTTCCCTTAATCTGAAGCTGCGTGGTTTCAACTTCCCGCGTCGCCAGACGTTGTTGTACCTCTAGTCTGCTCCATCTGAAGAAACTCGAAAGCATTTCCTTCCCTTGCCGCTGGTGATCAGGTCATTCCTTAGCATTTAACAGGCTGAATTCCTTGAGTCGTTCACTGTACCGGCGTATTCAAGTCTCTTAGTTATTCTTGGGTTCTTTTCCAAACCTTAATCAGACGTTGCAGAAGGCTCCAGACACCGGGACTAGATTCCTGTAGCGGCTGTGTAATACAAAATACAGGGGCGATACTGTCTCTTCTCTTCCTTGGGATCCCTGGTTTACGTAGCCGCCGATCGTGTCGACCGTGTGCTTTGATCATCCATGGCACTACGCAAGAGTCTTTTTAAATCCCCTGCCTTGGAGGCGAGTATCTTCCCAGCCAGGCCTGCGTTCCTTGTTTTTGAGGCATACCTCTACCTCTCGGGTAAAAGCTGGGCTGTTTACCTCTATCCGTTCTGTATCACTAAGTTGTTCTTCTCCGTGTTTACTGTCCTGCCGCTCTTGAGGCACCTCTGCGCTTAAGCAGCACTGATTTTCTGTTTTCTTCTGAATTGTTGCCAAAAATATTATGTGGCTTTAGATGAAAGTCTAGCTTGTGTAGAACCCCATTAACGTGTATCCACTCAATACTGGCTGTTTATTTGCAGGTCTGTTTGAGATGTCGCAGTTAAATAGTTATCAATACCTGTCTTTCATTTTTGAGCGTTTTGATCAAGTCTTTTTTACCAACGCTCCCTTTCACCAGCCAAACCTAGATCTCAACACAAAGATGCCAAGTTAGATGAGATCTATTTTTTTTGTTGTTGTTGTTAATTATGCGTCCTGACTTTAAGTCCTTAAGTTGAAAACTGGATCTTGCAGGAACTACTTCATTTTGTCTGTGATCATCAGTTTTCCTTCTAAAACATTAGCTTTTCTTCCTGGAACTTCCCCAGTGCTCTGTGACGCCTTGAAAAATCAGCATTAATGGTTCAGAAGGCTTTTTGGCACGATCTTTTGAAAGTCTAAGGTGTAAATTATTTGGAGCTGTTGTTTTAGAAAGGGCTATATTTAGTGCCTGCTGTTTAATGTTATCCCAGGCTACTCTCAACCATAAGTATGACTATATCATTGTGCACTCTTCTCAGTGCGGAACAAACCGTGTATTGACCGTTTCTCCCTTTTCTGCATTACTACCAGTGTTGTGCCTTTCTGTCTTATTATGGAGCAGTATCATTAGTGGGACTTTTTATTGCTCTTAATGCCTACAAAGCCCCCTGTATCTTGTTTTCTACATCCCTGTTCATCCTAGGGGGTTTTGTGCTCTTCTACTCCCATTACCACTTTTCTGTAACTTTCCATTATTCATATTTATTACCATCAGTATAGGGAAATGTAAAGTATTAATAGTATCATATTGGTTATTAAGCCCCGGGGAGGGGGGGTGTTATGGGAATTCGGGGCAGTGCTTGCGAGCCGCGGCGAGCTGCTCCTGGGAGCCCTGGCGCGGAGCTTCCCGTTTCTGCGGGCGCCGGGGGATCGGTTTCTCTTCCGGATTTTTTTGCCGGTGGAGCGGGCAGGAAGGAAGACGCTCTTCAGCTTTTCAGGGGATCCTGAGCTAAATGAAACCTTCCCCTAAGCCCCAGCTCCGTTCTGGCTTTACACCCCTGCAGCCCGCAGAGCTGTTGTACCAAGCGTTGGTCATTAGTGCACGGAGAGTATCCAACGTTGGAGGGTCGCAGTAGGGAAAATGCCGATTTTTTTCTTTACTGCATGTTCACAGAGTTATAAATGATGTGATACCTCGGGGTGGGTGAGCAGTCTTGCCCCATCCCTTTGGGGAGCTTGAGAAGGCTGAGCAAGGTGGTGTTTCTCTCAGCCCAAATGAAAACTGGCCTTGTTTCCATTTACCTTTGCCGTTCTATATATATATATTTTTTTTTTCTAATATCTCGGAGGCGGGCTGAGAAATCAGTGCTTTTATTGGTGCCAGGCTATCGTGGGGTTTATCTCACCTCGCTCCAGCTGCACAAAAGGCGGCCGTTGGACCGCTGGGTCTCCTTCTGCAGTCCAGCTTCTGCAGGCGCCTCCAGCGGCGGAAGCGTCCCATTCGGGGGAGAAGTTGCCCCGTGCAGATGTTACTTCTGCAGAGGGTAACCGGGCGGTTGGCTTAGCCCGAGCGCCTCACTTTTGGGCAGCTAAAGCTAATGCGGGTGAACTGTACCCCTAAATCCGTGAGCGGTCTCGGCGTGCGGGGGATGCTTGGTGGGTCCCGCGTGCGGCAACCTGAATAGCCGTCCCGCAGCCCGGCCTTCGGGGAGCCGCCTGAGGAGCCAAAGCTGCACGAGTCCTGGTCTTTACGTGCTGCTGACGCCTTACGGGAACTGAGAGTGTATTATAGCAACAGATTCTGTATTAGTCCAGCTTTTTAAATATCTCCCTGAGATATTAAAAACACCAGCTGAGACGTACGTCCAAACTCTCAATGAATAACTCCCTGGAAATGTTGTCAGGAACGTTTAGGTGCTGCTCGGCTTTGATTTACACGGGTAAACACGATGAGTGGGTGTTTGCTTTGACTTCTCCTCCAAGAGAAAGGCTTCATTCGAGGCAAGACGAAGCAGCCGCGACTGCTCCCTGGCGCAAAGCGGTGCCGTTCTGCGTGATCCCGCCAGCGGCTTCGGGTCGGGAACGGCTTTCTGCGTGCCCGGCCCCATCCCACCGGGCACTTGGAGCGATGGGGGCACCTATCATCGCCCTGCTGAGGCCGGGGTCCGCTCACGGCGTGTAAATAGTCCCAGCAGAGCCTGGCGTCGTGGCTTTCCCGTGCGAGAAGGCACAGCTCCGAGTGGAGGAGACTGGCTGAACCTGGCTGGTTTTTCCCCCAAATCTGCTTTGCAGCCGCTAGCTGCGTGGAGGGTGCTGGGTTCACGTTTCGGGAGTCGAGGAGCCCTTTGGAAACGTTTCCCGAGTTAAGGAATTAAATTGCAAAGATCGCCCAAGAGCAGAAGCGCTCCTGTCGGATGCAAAGAGTGGCCTCGCGGGGTTTTCCCATCACTGCAGCTCCCAGGTCGTAACCAGAGCGATGGGCTCCGGAGCGGTTACGGATAGAGTTTTGCCGTATGCAAGCTGCGCACCGATGACACGCTTCGTATGCGCAGAGACTATCAGCTGAAAACATCTAAAACTCCTAAAATGTTGTCTGCCTGATTCAGGTAGATAATTTCAATGTTTGGAGAGTTCTGAGTGATCGGTTTTCTGGGCTCAGCGTGAGGTTCTGCAATCTTGTTGGGGCGTTTATCCGTACGACAGCAGCGGTGGGAGACCGCAGGCTGCCTGGCTCCTCCCTGGCAATCAGTGCATCAGTCCAGCGTCCCTATGCTTTAAACTCGGGTATTTTCTACTTTCACCTGGGCTCTTGGGGAGCTGCCAACCTCTCTCGATTCTCCAGCTCCACCTGGGCAAAAGAAAGAAATCTGACTCGCTAACAGTATCCAAATCTGTTCCGAGAACGACGATGGTGTTTTCCTGGAGCTTAGGAAGATTTTCTAAATTCGGCTGCAAGATTTCCTAAATCTTGCCAGTCCTTAGTCCATGTCGTTCCTCTTCGGCGGCTGCCACCAGTATGTTGGAAACGTTCCGGTGGGTGTTGCTGCGCTGAGTTTTGCAGCTGCCAGACACGCTTCTCGCAGGGACGCCAGGAGCTCTGGTGCGTTCTTGTCTGGCTCGAAGGAGGTGGACACCATGTAACAGAGGCAGGTATTAAGAGGGGTTTAAATAATATTCGAAATTGTTTATGCTTGAAAAGTGGGTCTGTAAAAAATGGCATGGTGGGGCTCTGTATTTATCGTCTCTGAGTCTCAGATGTTTCAAGTTGTATATGGGGAAAAAAATATAAGGAAGAAACAAGAAGTGCTTTTTTTGTCTCTGTTGACTAGACCAGTGTACTCCAAGCGGTAATTAAAAGTAAACCTGGGTTCTGCTGGCTTGTTCAGCATCCCTGGTTACTAAGATTAAGCAGCCAAAACAATTCTCAGTTCAGCAATTCCTCAGCTTTTGGGACCATGGCCAACACTCGCAACGTCTCACGGACCATTTCAAATTCTTACAATAAATCTCACAACTGGAAGAAAAAATAAAATGAAAAGATGAGCCGGTTCGTTGGACCAGCAGACCGGACCGCTGGTAGCGCTTCAGCTGCTCTTCTCCAGGGACGACCCTGGTCTGGCAGACTGGACTTGCTCTGGAATATTACCCGGAATGAAAAGCAGTCCCATAAGTAGACCAGGCTCTGACTGCAGGTTTGTTTGAAGAGAACATGCCGTTTTCGCAGTTGTTTTTTACCAAAGCGTCCCGTAGGCTACCTCCGCGTGGCCGAGCAGAAGCAGTAGCGTTGGCCGTTCGCCAGCCGGTGTGGATGCTGAGCGACTCCGCCAGAGCTCGGGGCCGGGCGCGCGTGCGGGCGCTGCCGGGGCGAGCCGGGGGCTCCTTCCGGCTGCGGCCGTTGTTCGGGGAGCGCTGGGGCGGCAGCGGGCTCGCGCCGGCGGCTCGGGGCCCCGGGGGCGCTCGGGAAGAGCCTCCCTGCCCGCAGCAGCACTGCGCTTGCCGCGAGCAAAGCGGTTTGGCCGACCGCGGAAGCTCTCCGGGTTGGCACGGCTTTGTCTTCTTGCGCCCAGCTAATTACCGCTTTCCCCTCTGCTGTACAGGCAGCTTGAAATGTTGAGTGTAGGCAAGTCTTTCACTTATTAATTAATGGTGAAAGTGTATCCTTATCTCGTTAGCCCTGGAAAAGAATAGCCTAGCTACAAGGAGCAGGCAGATGACGATATATATATATTTTTTCCTTCCTTTTCTTTGGCTGCTAGTTTCCACTTACTTTATATGGTAAGACTGAATCATTGCTGATCTAAACTAGGAATCGGGCAGAAGGGGAAGGCTGTGGGAAGACGTGTGATCCCCCGGAAAGGAGGGCTAGAGTGCCTTTTGGCAAGGGGCTATCAGCTGAACCGCAGCTCATTTGCAGCAGCGTTGTGCTTGCCCTTGCAGGCGTTTGATTGCTAGACTGCGGATGTGGGTGCAGTAAGTGTTGTATTTAATAAATGCTATTTTTGTAGCATTGAACATTATTCCCTTGCATATGGAACGGGAGCTAGTGTATAAAGCCCTCGGGAGGAAAGCATGCTTACAGGAGACAGCGGGAGCAAACGGTTTGGTACTAGTACGGCTGCATTGGCTCTTTCCAGTCCTCCTGGCCCTGAGGTTGAGGAGACCAGGTCCAATGTGTCTGGAAGCTGGTGGAAGACCCTGTTGACTCGGACAACTTGATTTGAGCTTCAGATGAGATAGGAAAGTACTGTAGCCTTTTCACTTCTACGACTAGAGAACCCGGAGTAACTTTTTCCTTTTGACACAGAATCGCAGCGGGAAATCCTGCTGTGGCTGACGTCTGGGGAGGTTTTGCCATTTGAAGTCATGTGCACTGACTCATAATCCTGTTTGTTTGCTAGTCAACAGAGCATTTTCAGAGAGTACAGACTTATCCTCAGGCCTGGAGAGGACGCTTTACATTTATTGGAGGCTTTCACCTCATAAATAAAATCAATATTCGTCAATTAAATGGAAGCGTGAGAAACCGAGCAAGACTACTTAAGAGAAGGGGAGCAAATTGCACAGGATTGAGCCCCTTTGAGCCCTGTTGCGAAAGTCAAATTATTGCCTGAATGAGAAAATGAGCCCATGCTTTGCTGTTCACAAATAATAGACTTCAAGGCTTTTTCCAAATTCATAACAAAATAAGTCTGCAAACTGAGAAAGTAATTTAGTAGTATTTAAAATACTGATGATGAAACAGCTAAATAAGACTGTGCAATGAGGAGATTCAATATAGTCCCAAGATATCTTAATAGCATCTTATTCTGTAGACAGCTAGTCAGCTCCACCTCAGCTTACAACCTTGGAGGAACAAAGACTTGTTATTGCTTGGACAGCAGCCAGCAACTGGGCAAAAAATATTTTACACTATTTATAGCTTTAATTCTGACTTTTACGATATATCTGTTGTCCCGTGCAAATTTTCTGGGATGTTTTTGGTTTCCCCTCCTGAAGAATGCTGTTTAATATCTGCTTTTCTTCTGAACCTGCTGGCGTGACGTGGTGAGCTTGGTTTCCTTGCTGCTGCAGAGCTCTCGCGCGGCCGCGGTGTTCGTCGGATCTGCGCGGCGGGAGGGGAAGGTTACGTTTAAGCGGGGAGGGTGGCCGGGTGTGTTAGAAACGCGCTCAGCTTGGCCTGGAGGGATTAGGTTTGGGTCTTCAAAGTTGTTGGCCCAAAATGTGTTTAAAGCTTTGCAATCACAGTGGCTGTTCTTTCGGGCTGCCGTTTTCTGCTAGGAGGAAGTGAGGTTCACATTTTCCACCGTCAGACTGCACTGACTGCTTTTCCTCTCGGTGAGCCATTTATATCTAAAAAAAAAAAAAAAAAAAAAAGCTGCTTCTATTCTATCTCGTATTCATTTTTCCGTAACTCTTCTCTTGGTGCTGGTTGCAACTTCTGAACTGGAGTTACTGAACTCTCTTGCCCTGGTACAAAGAAAATGTTGCTTTTTCAGCAGTCCTCGAAGCAGTGGCTGCCAAAAGATGAGCTTAGCGCCGGGACTTGGCCTCATCTGCCCTTGCTTACCGAAGCAGCTTTTGCCTTGGAGGAGCCGAAGTCGGGACAGTATTGGCATGGGCTACGGGGAGCGAGGCTGCCAGGTTTCTGCAGCGCGGGGATGTGAATGTTTTCACCGAGCCGGAGCGTGCTCTCGGGTACACTGTCGTCTTCTGGAGCAATTCTGCCGGCGGCGCCGGCGCCAACTTCCTCGTGGCGCTGAGAACAGCCTGGGTGTCTGGGCATCGTCCAGTTCCTCAGGGTTTCTGAGGGATCCGGGAGCGACTGGTGAGCCCTGCTCTGGAGGGAGCGAGGCGACCATCAGTTTCATTCGGGAAATGAGGCTCCGTAATGCTTCCTTTCCTTTCCGCAGAGATTTAAAATGCTCCGTGTGCGATGAAACAGGTGCCTGAATAGTCTTCTCCAGCGCTAATGGAAGGCGCAGTGTTGTGGGGGCGCTGGGTAAGGACGTGGGTCCTAGCTCAGTCCCGTCGGCTGTGACAGCCGCCGCTTCTTCACGCGCGGCCTGTGTCCCCAGACCTGCCGGGCTGGGCAGCTTGCAAGGCGCGTCGGTTTGCAGCACAGGGCTCGGTCTCCTCGTCTTCTGCACGCCCTCAGATAGCCTTTACGTCCACGTGTTTATTTGGAGACAGGTTACTGGGAGCGGTGTGGGCAGAGGGTCGCTGTCCCACCGCGGCTGGAGACCTGCGGTCGCCGATGATGCTGGTCTGCGCTCTTCGTCGTGAAGAGCGCTACGGGGAGTCGGATGCGCCGTGCGCTGTATCCGTCGCTGCTGGCGCTCCCTTCGGCTGTGCCGCGTATCGGAAGTACGTTCTCCTCCGTCCCTCGGTGTGTCTTCTCCACGCTTTTCCGTGGGATGGATGAACAGGGCACCGCTGCGGCTCGATAGCTGCGCTGGGCACGGAGGCCGCTGCGGCAGCGTCCGTCTTCGTGGGCAGAGCCGGATCCTCCTTCGGAGACACGGGAACGTTTGCTGAAGGCTTGCTGCTCTAAGGCTGCGCTCACTGCACGCGTGTCGCCAGCGGTTCATTTGTTCGCAGGTGCTGCCTTCCAAGCCCGTGGATAAACGCTCGATCGTCCGACTCCGATCAAATAGAAAACGGCGCGTTGCGCGTCGGGCCGAATAGAAGAGGCTGAGGAGCGGCTTGTCTCCTTGCTGGCGGGAAGGATGCTGAGAACAACCGGAGACTCTGAGGCTGAGGAATGAAGCGTTTCACGGTTTGAACGAGGCTCAAACGAGAGCGGAAAGGCATCAAAGTACCATTACTGCTGCGCTACTATAATAGCAAAACTCTTTGCGGAGGTTTCATTCGTCCCGGCTGGGAGCAGGTCTGATGCGGAGATGCTTACGGGGAGCAGCTCGCCGTCCGCGGCAGCCGTCTCGCCCTCCGCCCGCTTGCCGCGCAGGACGAGCCCCGCTTCGTCCCGCTGCGCAAAGGCCGCGGCCGCCTCGCTGCAATCGGAGTTTCCCTTGCAGTTTCTTAGCGGCGACGACGCGAATGCCCGTGCCCGTCCCTGCCGGCCGGGGCGCGCAGAGCCGCTGCCGGCAGCCGCATTAACCCTTACCTGGGGAGAGAGAATTATTGGTGAAGAAAGCACGCCCTGTTAACGAGGACCTGTGCCCAGCTGCCTGCACGCTGCCCAAGGCTCGTCTGATCTCCGCTTCCCGCGATGCCGCCGCGCGGCCGCCGGCCTCGGCACCTCTCCTGCGCGTGGCGGGTCCGGCCGCCTGGCGTCCCGGCACAGGGGAAGCAGAGTGATCGCTCAGCGCACGGCAAACCTGGCAGAATTTGATCTTTCCGCGAGCGGCGTTGGCTCCTTTCTGGCGGATCTGTGCTTGGACGTTTGCAAGGGCAGCCCCTTCCCTGCTCCACGTCTCGGGTCGGAGGCTCAACCGGAAACTGTGACCCTCTAAAACTGCTGGGCATCACCCTGTCCTGAAGGGGACCACTGGCTCGTGGTCCTCACTCCAACCCAGACTGCCTGTAACGCAGGCACGTGGCTTGGGCTCAGCCAGTTATGTGCAATGATGCCGATGCTCTGCAATGCTTTGATGCTCCGAGAAGCACGTAAATGCTTCGCCTTTGCACCCGATGGTTTCCAGTTGGTCGCTGGGTTGCCCTCAGGCTTGTGCGGAGGCTGCTAGGAAATTGCACCTTCTAAGCCAACCGGAGACTGTACCATATGCCCTGCGGACAGTAAATCTTCAGAAAGCATATTGATTCCCTCGCTGGGTTTTGCACTCTGGGTGAACTTTGTCCTCGCAGAGCAGCAGTGGGTGATTTCTCTTTACTAGCCAGCTGGCCTTTGAATGAGCTACTCACAACACCGTCACAAGCCCTAATCCATGTAAACAAGGAAAAGATGATTTACAAACTGGAAAGAGAATCAATATCAGCTCATAACGAGGTTTAGTGCTCAGCAGCATATTCTCAGATATTGTCCTTAAATCTAGCAATTTGGGTTTGTCTGCGTATTGTGAGATAAGTGTTTTATGCTCTTTGGATCATGCAAATGGTGGTTTTGTTTGCATTAACCGCAAGGCAACAAAATAGCGAAACAGGATTAGAGGAGTGATTTGGGAAGAAGCACTGGTTTTGATAATCAGATTTGAACCGCAGTCTGTCTGCTTTCAAAGAGGAGTGAGTTTGTCAGAGAGGATGCCCGGAGGTGAGGAGGGTCTGGGCAATCAGCTCTTGCTTTGCAGTCGGCTTTTTGATACGTGCTCCCGCCTGCGCCACCACCACTTGGCTTCTGCTGCCTGAAACTGCCTGGGGAATGGGTTAGGACCAGGAGGCCCTTAGGATGGGTGGGCGGAGAGCGCTCGCCTTCCGGCTCCGGGGCTGCGGCCAGTCCTCCTTCCAAAGCCCCGCTTCCGCCGTACGGGGGGCGCGAGTTCCCTTTCCGAAAAGGAGAAATCGGCGGGAACTTGGCGAGCGGAAGGGCGAGCTGTTTTCAGACCTCTCTCCTCCGCCTCTTCGGCAGAGCCCTAGCTCGGCTGCCCGCGGGGAGCGCAGAGGTCGGCCCGTTGCTCTCACCCACAGCTCCGCGGGGGATCTGGGATCGGATGGGATCCTGCCGGGATGGGACCCTCGCGCAAAGGCCGGTGGCCCTTGCTAGCTTTTTCGGGTGCCGTCGTGCTGCACGGACCGCGGCGCCAAGGAATTGTGGCCGCGCCGGCGGCCGCGCGCTGGAGATGCTCGCGTGGCTCCAGGCTGTCCTACGCACGTTAGGTGCCTCCAGCGGCTGCTGCCGGCGCCTATCGCACGAGACGCCTGCGGGACGCGGGGGAGCGCGAGCGGTGTCGGAGGGCCCCAAATAAACGCTCCCCTTAGGTGACCGGCGCGAGAGGACGCAGCGTTCCTCGGGCGGCGTTTCAGCTCTGCGTGCCGCTCGGCTCCGAGCCGAAGGCTTCGTCCTTTGGCTGACGCCCCGGCGCTTCCTCGCTGCCCGCACGCGGCTCTCCGGCTCGCGCGGGCGCTCCCAAACCGTTTCTCTCTCTCGTGTGCGCAGGGAGGCGACCGCGCCGGGAGGCGGCTGCTGCTGCTGCTGCCGTCGTGCGGCCGGCGGGCGAGGGGCCGCGCGGGAGCCGCCTCCGCCGCCCTGCTCCCGGGGAAGATGCGCTGAAGCGGGAGCTTCGCCCGACCATGGCCGGCCGCCGCCCTGGCCTGGGCTCCCGGGGACGCCGACGCACGACCGCCTTACCATGGTGATGCTCTTGGCCAAAAGTGGGGAAAACAGCGGTGCTGACTCTGTGACATGCAGGACTGAGCTGGTAAGCCTGAACATCTTGCTTCAAAACGCTTGCGCTGCCGGTAGCTTTGCTGTAGCTTTATAATATATTCTTTTTTCCGTACTGCAGGGCCAGGTCTCTAGTTGGTTTGTATCACTAGCGCTCTGCTGTGCTTGTTTCTTTTTCTTTTTCTTTTTCTTTTGCTTTTGCTTTTGCTTTTGCTTTTGCTTTTGCTATTGCTTTTTCTTTTTTTGCTTTTTCTTTTTTGCTTTTTCTTTTTCTTTTAAACTGGGCTACATTAATATCCACGGAGCAGGCAATTAGTAAATGATTGGAGCACTGTGGCTTTTGCATGTATGAATTTCTGGAAGCAGGCAAGAGAATAAACAGCAAAAACCCGAGTATCAGCTCGCTGAATAGGAGGGATTAGAAGCCGCTTTACCGACGGCGAGCAGATGCTCGTCATTAATAGGGGGATGAGCAAGTGGGGAGCAGGATGACGGGGGGGCAGAGGTCGCTGCTGTGCTGCTTAACAGCTTCGCTGGCAGCCTCGAGATGCGGATGCACGTGCTGATGAAGGAACGAGCAGCGCAGAGAAACCGGGGCGGCAAGCGGCGCCAAAAGGACCTGCAAGGGAGGTGGGGCGCGTGGAGGCCCCGACGAGGACGTCTTGAGGATCGGGAATTGCCTTGTGGCTGCGTGTTGGCTCGCCGGCGGCTGGTGGGACCCCGAGCCTTGGGCACAGTCCTTCACCTCGCGCCCCGTCTCGCCATGGCCCGTGGCTTCCCTGGCTCTGCCAAACCGGCCCCCCAAAAATAAATAGTGGTCCTGAGCTCCGGGGAGGCAGACTTATAGTCTGGATGTAGCAACCCCCCCAAAACAGAAGGGCCGTGTTGGTGAAACAGGAGCAGCAGAAAGAGGCTCTCGCGGTGGCGGGCGATCGGCCGGATCTGGCCATCCACCGGAGACGGCAGGAGTTTTCCCATGGACTTCGTGGAAAAGGCCAAAGGGCAACCCTTAAGGAAAACAAGCGCCTGGCAGCAGGGCAGTATCCCCTACCAAAGAGCAGGGGCCAGCTGCTCGTTTTGCTTCCCAGTTTGGTGCTAGGCTAAGATCTTGCAAAACGGCAATTATACTCGCTACAGGGCGTGTGTCGTGTAAGGATATTCTCCCCTTCCTCGCTTGCAGGCAGGGGCTCTCGCCCCCGAGCGATGCCCGCTCTCCTCTGGGGCGGGTACGCCTAAAGAAAGGGGCGGCGCGCTCCAAAAAGGGTGACCAACCTTTAGCTGCCCTTTGCCCGTCTGCACAAATTGCTCTTTTCTGCCTCCGCATCCCTTTGTATTCGCGTGCGATATGTACAGTATTCGGCGTACGCAGTGGGATCGTTCTGTTGCGTTGCTCTTTACAGTCACTGTCAGCAGCTGGTACATTATTACCATTATTATTATTATTATTATCATTATTATTATTAAGCAAGTGGGCAACATGTAAAACATGGGTCAGGCGAGAAGGTGTGAATGTTATTGCCTGGTGCCAGATAATTGACGCTGCTCTAGTTGTATTTTATCGTGGAATTTGTGCTAGTGCTTTCTTTGGAATAAGCAAAGCCTCGTTCGGATGGGATGAAGCTGCCAGGACAGACGTTTCAGAAGCAGAATATGGACATTTGGGGGATAACAAAAGAACAATTGGTGTGGAAGTGAGTTTTTACAGACATAGCTAAAATGGCATGTAGCTGCAGATGACATACTGATTTATTACGTATAAAACTGTCCATGCCCATGTTTAGAAGTCTGATGATTTCTCTTACACTGTCAAGAAGAAATTTCTTGGAAAAAGAGTGTGAAAAGCAACTGGAGTTATTTTGTACCCATATAGTGGTGTGTTTTCCTATTTTTAGTGCAAATTGAAACAGTCTGAATGCAGAATCCTTAGAAAAAGTGCTGGGATAAGGGAGCCCTGCTTTAGAAATGTGCTATATGTTTAAAAAACCAAATAGCCGCTTTCTGTCTAGATGGGAGGCCTTGATGGGCTTGGATGGGATGCAGATGCCGCTGCTGCTGCTTCCTGGCCCGGCTGAGGGTTACTGCCAAGCTGCAGCTCCGTGTTTAGTTTCGCCAGTGTTTCGGGTCCCGGGGCCGGGTGTTTTGGGCTGCCCCCAAAGCAGCCCGGGACGCGCTTCCCGCGCTTCCCGCGGGCGCTCCGGCCGGCGCGGGGCGGTTGCTGATGAGCCGGTCCAGTCCGCGAGAAGTGAATAGTTTTTCTGGTTGTTTTCAGCGCGCTCCAAAGATGAGCCAAGGACCTACCCTCTTCTCTTGCGGAATTATGGGTGAGTAACAGCTACTTCTGTCAATATTTACTCCTGTGCTCCGGCCGCCCTCCGCACCACGCAGGATGATGTGCTGCGCCGGGGCCTCTCTCCAGCAAGCGCTCCCCGCAGCGCGATTCCCCGCGCGTCCCCGGCGCGCTCCGCTCCCTGGCGCGCAGTGCCGGCTTCTCCCGCCGGCCCGCAGCTCCGGCCCGGCCGCTGCCGCCTCCTTGCTCGCCCGCGTGCCTCCCGCTCCGCGTCCGCGCGGTCCGCCTGCCGAAGCGGCCCCGGTGGCGGCGGCGGCCCCGAGCCCTGCCGCCGGCGCTCGCTCGCGCGCGGGAAGCCGTCGGATGTCGGCTGCCGTGCCCCCACCGCTGCCCTTCCACGTGTGGTTTTCCTGCCCCGCTGCAATTGCCAAGTGAATTGCTTATCTCCTTTTACTTTTCTTCTTTCTCCCTCCACGCTTTGATATGTCTGCTTATTTTTACAGTAACTCACGCAGCTGAAATTATAAGCATTTTGGGTCGGAGATTATGTTTTTCATGTGTTTGAGTATCCAGCCCAGGACTCCAGCTCCCAAGCGTTTGCACAACGCAAGGAATAAATATTAATGTTATCGCTAAAATATCCCACCACCTAGCCCAATGTGCCTGGACAAGGCTCAGACAGTAAGGAAAATGCCCTTTTGCCTTCGACGGTACTGTTTAACAACGGTGGTGCACGACGTTTAATACGTCTGAGGTTGGCTGGCTAGCGCGCTTTGTGCTGAAGAACCCCTGGGATCGCGGGGAGGCCGGGCGGTCTCCTGCTCCGCGGGGCAGCGGCTCTCTGCGAGGGCAGGCAGCCCGCGCCTACGCGGTGCGACGGGGTCTCGTGCCGCGGCTCTTCTCATCCGGAGAGCAGCGTGACGTCCCGCCTAGCTTGCGGCCAAGGCCTTAAAGGCGGCCGTAAGGCTTAGCACGGAGAGCGCGGCTGCCCCTCCATCTCTTGCCAGCGGGCGGGTTTGGAGGGGTCGCCGCAGAAGGTACCGTTCCCAGCGCCGAGCTGCGCGTCGGGGTTCTCAACCCCCCCCCCCCCCAAAAAGGCGTCGGAATGGATTGAAGAGCCCCGGAGCAGAGCGCGGACGGGGCGGCAGCCGGCCTCCCGCGCCGGGCACGGAGCCGGGCGCGCGGCCGTCGAGCAGGGGGGCTCGGCTGCCCCGGGGCTGCATCAGGTGGTGCGGTGTTAGATCCGCTTTTCAAGGTGACCTAAATGACCTCTCGACTTTTGGATTCATAAGAAATACTCTGTCAGTGTGATGATGATAATATTATTACTAAAAAGTTTGTTTTCTTTTTTAACCTTTATATAGCCATAGCTTTGCTGGGAAGGAGATTAAAGATGAAGTGTGTAAAACTATAAATTCAACTATTTCTTTTCTCCTTTCTCCTTGGTGGCCCCTTGAAACACCTGGGAGTACAAGAATTGTCCTATTATAGAATAGATCTTTTTTCCCCCCTTTTCTTCCCCCGCTGTCTCCATTACATGTCCCCACTGAAAATGTCGGTGGCTGAGCTAGGGGAAGAAGCCAGCGTATTAGAAAGTTTGGGTATTGCTTTTGACTTGCTCTGCTGAAATTTTTCCTTCTTTTGGCGGACGGCAGTAGAAAATTTGCAATACTTTAGCAATGAATTGACGGCATCAGCTAACTTTTCTCTAGCGGATGCGTAAGGAGCGCTCAGCATCCAAACGGGTAGGAGCAGACACTGCGCTGGTGCAGCCCCGTCTGAGAAACCCGGCGGATGCCTGGCGACAGCCGCAGTCTCGAGTTCGCTCCGTAAGCGAGAAATTGCCTCTGATCCAAACTGCTGCCAGCCAGCGACTGTGGCCGCTGCAGGGGGATGGTGAGCGTGATTACGCCGGTCTCGGGATGAGATTTTTCCCAGCCAGGAGGTTTTGCAGCTCTTCCTCCCGCAGACGCTCGCCGCTTGCCTGCTAAGTCATGGGCACCGCACCTCCCGCGGCTGCCCTGGGATTTCCTTTCCAGCCAGCTCCGGGGAGGAAGGCTCCGTTTAAATGACTAATGCTGAGCACTTGCAGCTGGAAAAATTGCTCCGAAAGCAGCTCCAACTCCATGTGCGTTGCACACAAGAAGTTTGTGATGGGATAGATCGGTTTTCCTTAAAGGTCATTTTTTTTGGAAAGGCCATCGGCGTGGGCAGTGCTTTCTGCATGTTTAAGCGTGGTCTGTCAACCCATCAAGAGAAAAAGCCGCGTAGAAAGCCCAGACGGCGCTTAGCTCCGCGGAAACGGGGAGACCTCGTTAGAGGAAGACGTTGAAGAACCGTGCCCATTTTCCCGTAAAGGCGGGGAATTTCCCTCCCGAAGGAAGACTATGGGCGCAGAGAGCACGCAGACCACAAACCCGCGTGTTGCGTTTGCTCTCAAGCGGTGCAGGCTGGGGGGCTGCTGCTCTCATTTCCCATTGAAGCGTAGCTACACGCATCATATTTTAATCTTATTTGTGAAATGGGAAGGCAGGAGAGCTGTAAGGCTCTATGTCACTGCCATCAGCTAATTACAACCGTTAAATTTGTTCCACATTTAGAAATCATCTCTTGAACACAAGCAGGGGACAGTGGAAAATGCGGACTGCCTTTTCCCCGGTGCACAGAGATCGGCAGACTAGAATTCAAGTTGAACAGCATGTGAAAAAGGGAGTTAGATGTACACATGCATGAAAAGAAATGTTTGGGTTTGGATCCAAACAGAATTTATTTGCCAAAAAGAAGAAAAAATTGATTGAAACCCATAATTACTTTACAAGTTGCTGTAATAAATTATGTATGAATGTAAATTATTTCACAGGAAAAGAACATAGAGGAAACTTGAGCAGAAGGATCATGCATTATGTATAAAAAGGAACTGTAAAAATATTATAGCAGCACATTTGTGTCGTTATAGCTAAAGTTGTGTCAGCATTTTGATTTTTACACCCTTCTTTTCTGTGGTTATGAACGCGGTTGTCGAAACTTGCTCTGTGTCATCAGAGGAGCATGTCCGCGTCGCAGTAATTTGCAAAGCATGTGCCCGTCCCGAAGCTGCGGAGGTGGGAGATCTGCAAACGGCCTCCCGGGCTCCAGATTTTCTTTGGGTTACGGTGACCCCCCATCAGGTTAGTTATTTCTATTTTTCGTCCCTTGGGCGAAGTTTTGCAACCCATCAGTGACTGGGGATTATGCACAGCCTCGGACTCGGACACCCAGTGCATAAGAGGGACCTGCACTATCTGTGTGCTGCTTGTGCAAAATTTGGATCTCAGAATTTGGAAACGGATCGGCGAAGCTCCGAGCGTGGGGCCCATTAGCTGCGGGCAACTGGCCGTGCAAGGGTCTCCAGCTCTTCACGATGCTTTGAGGACAGCACGCACCTCTTCTCTTTGCTTTGAGGATGTAGCTTCTGCTGGTGTGGACGTGGCCTTCAGGCTTCGGCCCCAAATCCCGCGGCGCTGGGCTGGAGTGGCAGCCGTGGGAAGGAGCGCTGAGTGTGACCCGGGGGCGAGCGGGAGTCCTGGAGGGGACCTGGACGCCCAGCGCTGCGGGAGCCGGGGTGCGTGCGCGGCCCTTCAGAGGGGAGCACCAAGGTGGTCTTCGGTGGTCTCCTCCTCCTCTCCACCGGCTTAGGAGAGCTGCACCGCTAGCAGCCGTGCATCCTCCTCCTCGCGGGGATGCCTGGCCGTGCCCAGGACCTGGGGGCCGTGTTCTTCACGCTCAGTGATTTTTAACCCAGAAGACACAGAAGTCTGGCAGTGAGAAACCAGCACGTAACTGCCCGCGTGGAGGAGGCACGGCGGGGCACCGCTGGTGGGGCTGGTCGTTTCGGCTTGGGCGGTAGCTCTCCGACCGGGGCAGAGCATGCAGCGGTGAGAGCTTAAACAGGAAAAGTGGACGTAGTTAAGCGAGACACGTTCACGCTTATCAAAGAATGCCTAGGTTTGGCCTCGAAGGAAACTCAAAAAATAGATAATTGTGCTGAGCGATAGCGTTTTAACGTGCTACCGGCGACCCAAGGGTCGGTTAAGCCGTGTCTGCGTGCAGGCAGTTTCTCGCTCGTCTTGCTCTTTTGAAGACCCTGACGACCGAGAAGG
The DNA here is from genome assembly GCF_003343035.1 of Apteryx rowi. Taxonomy (NCBI): domain Eukaryota; kingdom Metazoa; phylum Chordata; class Aves; order Apterygiformes; family Apterygidae; genus Apteryx; species Apteryx rowi. The sequence continues at coordinate 4,213,298 of NW_020448641.1, forward strand.
ACCTCTTTAAGCAAGGGCAAGAGCCCCGCGCCCGGCGTTTCTCCAGCACTTCTACTGCGGGCGTTCTTCCGTCGTTCCCAGCTGGGCCAGCCAGTGGCTCCCGCGACGCGGTTCGCCTTTGAGCCGAGGCGTTCCCGTGGCGGATGGTATCCTGGAACCAATTACTGCCTCTGTGTTAACCAAGCTGAGGCTGGTAATTTAAGAATATTAATGCATGCTTAGCTACGGCAGTATTAATGGCTCCGCTGCAATTATTGCTATCAGCGTTCTCAGGATGTGAATCTTAGCCCTAAAAAATTGAACAGGAAGGCAGCCGGTTTTCCTCATGAGCCTTTCCCGAGTCACTTAATTACACCCCCAACCCGCACTGTCCCCGTTTTCAGTTTCTTACTCCGTTCGTTAGGTTCGGGGCGACCGCCGTTTTTGCATCGAGGGCCGTACCTCCGTCCTGCCGAACGACCCGCGTCGCAGGGCGCGCGCTGAACGCAAAGGGAAAAGCGAATAGCCCGAAGGCGCTGCCGAAGGTGACGGCGCGCTCAGGATCGTCCCTGTGCTTTTTTCAGGGATTTAGAGCTGTTTGTGCAGAAGGAATGCCGAAAGAGGCAGCTAGCCTATATCCTCCCGTGCGGGCTCACCGAGGCCTTTGGCACAACGCGACGGCGCGGGCCCGGGGGTCGTGGCAGCTTGCCATGAAAAATTAGCTTCTATTTCTGGTTCTTTTGTCTGGTGACCTGACCGGGGAAATCTCGCTGCTGGCACCGCAACAAGGGGGGAAAATCATAAAGATCTAAACATAGATGTGATTGTTCAGCGTGGGTTTCTCACTTTTCGTTGTGTTCGTTAAAACAAGGGCAGCAAGAGTTAAAGCAGAGCGCCGTTAATAACGGCAGAGCCGGGCTCCGCTTGCGGACGGAGCTGGTGCGGGGGCAGCTGTTTGCAGCGAGAAACGGCAAAACCGGCCAAGAGTAGCCGAAGGGGCATCAGCTTACAGAGGCGCAGGTCTGACCTTCTGCCTCGAGCCGAGCGCTCGGCGGTGGCGCGTCTTCCGTACGGCTGCTTCTTCCCTATTTCGCTGGTACCTGCAGCTGCGGGATGACTACACCTCTTAATTCTTCAATCAACCACCTGAGTAAGGAAAAAAACAACCCTAAAAAATGCTGCGCTGTTTAGATATGATCTTGTGAAACTTTGCTACCGAGGCTACAAAGCAGCTACCGGTGCAGCTCCGGCGGGTGGTTGCTTTTTCCCATTGCAGCGGTGGACGGCGCAGCCCGGCCGCGGCTTTCCTGCCGCGCGCTGACAGCGCGTTTGTGCAGAGCCCCGTCGGCCTCCGCCGCCCCGACGAGGGCCGGGCCGTGGCGATGCCCCGCTTGCCGCTTTTGCGGCCGGCGGGACCGCGTGCGACGGGGAGCTCGTGGTGCTCAGCGCGCTCCTGCGACGCGGTTTCCCGCTGCAGCCCGGTTTGGGGGCTGCCTGCGTGCAGCCGGCGACGTTTCGGCACGGCAGGACCCTCCTGGTGAAGTTAATGCCTGCGTGCCGCCCCTCACAGCCACGCAACGGAGCGCCCTGCCCTGGCTTTTGGGGTGGAAGCTGGAGACTGAGGTGCTTCTCATGAGGTCCTTTGCGCTGGCCGTCTTCATCAGGCCGCGCTGCTTCGGCCCTCAGCGCTGCTGAGAAGAGGGCAGCGCGATGGGGGCAAGGACGGCTCGCGGCTCCTGCGGGCTCCGATGACCTTGTCCGCCTCTCCGTGCTGCGAGAGGTGCTGGGGTGGGTGCCTGGGGCGCGCTGCCCTTCCCGCTGGGGCCGTCCCCACGGCTCTCGCTGGCCTCCTCCCCGGCGCCCACTGCCTCCCCTCGCTGCCGAACGCTCCCCAGCGGTGGCAGCGCCCTTCCCCGGGCACAGAGGCAGCCGCGGCCTCTGCGCTTGGGAATAAGCACCCCAGGAGCCGTCTTGCTGTGTGTTCTTCAGTTACAGGTTTTTGGGAAACCTCCTGGGCATCTGTTGACTGTGGAGGCCAGGACTAAACAGATGCATCTGAGGCATGATTTATTGGAGATAAAGTGATGACCGTGTCATTTTATAGTGCTAATTCCCCTTGGCTAGTGTGATTTGGATATGCAAAGGCATATTTTTAATCTGCTTCTAGCAGTTCTGCTTCTGCTGAGATTATCATTTTGCCTCTCTCCATCTATGCTACAGCAACCATTTGGCTGGCAGTTTGGAAAACCATATTCCGAGACTTAATTAATTTGTGCTGGAAAATGTCCCATATGCTAGTCTTTGTTTATGGACATAGAAAACGAATGGTAGAATTAATTAATGCTAATGTGTGTACATGTGTGTTTTTATCATTTCTAAACTAGAAAATGACAGATGGAGAGATCTCAACAGGAAGTGCTCGCTCCAGCTTGAGCAGCCGAGCGCCGACATCTGGGGCTGCCTGGCCGACAAGAGCGAGGAAGACCCTCTCTGGCAAGGGGAGGCCGTGAGCACGGGCTCGGTGACCAACCTGATCAAGGGGCTCAGCCTCAGCGACCGCAACGGCAACCCGTCCGCGCCCCCCAGCAAGCGCCAGTGCAGGTCACTCTCTTTCTCGGACGAAATGTCTAGCTGCAGGACTTCGTGGAGACCTCTAGGGTCAAAGGTTTGGACTCCGGTAGAAAAGCGCCGGTGTTACAGCGGAGGAAGCGTGCAGCGCTACTCTAACGGCTCTGCCACCATGCAGAGGAGTTCGAGTTTTAGCCTGCCGTCAAGGTCAAACACGCTGTCCTCCTCCTACGACCATTCCGGATTTAGCAGCAGATTTGGGTGCCAGCCAAGCCAAGGGATGAGGAAGTCGGCTACCTACGGACACGGGGGCGACATCTGGGGCCGCGACCGTGGCTCCGGAGAGGGCGGCAGAGTCGACATGCAGCGGTCCCTCTCCTGCTCCCACGATCCCTTCTCCTCTTCGGAGTACTGCCCGCCCTCGGCAAGCAGCACGCCTGCCTCCACGCCAGAGCTGGCGAGACGCTCCCACGGGCTCTCCCGAAGCCGGTCGCAGCCGTGTGTCCTTAACGACAAAAAGGTGGGAGTCAAGCGGCGGAGGCCTGAGGAGGTTCAGGAGCAAAGGCCTTCACTGGACCTCGCCAAGATGACCCAGGTAAGAGCTAAGGGTGTCGCTCGTGCAAACACGGGCACCTCAGACCTTGACCCAACACGTATTTGCAGGTAGGCAAAACGTAGCCCTCATGAACTACCATAATTCAAAAAAAACAGAAGTCTGAGCTTTGATGGTTTCCATTTAGGCCAAAATCCTGCTTCATCTGTCTGAGGTGCATCTATTTTATGCAAAGTAAAACAATTGTTATGGGGAAAGATACTCCTTTTATCAAAGCAGAAAACCAATTTTCCTCCAGATGGGTTTGCAGCTATGGTCTTTAATAAATTCCTCCATTTCTTTTCTGCACTAATTTTTGCACACTGTGTCCACCATGCCATTGTTTCCTCCTGGTATGTATTTTGAGCAGAAATATTTTAAAGGCCACATTTAGAGTTCAGGAGAGAGAGGCCCTGAGCCTGCCTCGCTGAAGCGAAGACAGCAGCCCCAGGTACCTAGCTGTCGCTCTGCCAGCAGCTTGGTTCTTACTGCGCTGGGCTTTTCTTGCTCTTAGCCTCTGTAATTTTCCACTCTGGAGATGTTATCACGTTTCATTTTCAGTTGCAAACACAGAGCAAACCCTCCCTCTTCAATCTATCATCTGCAGTGCAAATCCAGATAACAGATCTGAAGTGAGAATCTGAGAGGATTTAGCTCTACAGTCCTCTTCCTGCGAGACCAGATTATTGGACTTTAAAAACGAGCGAGCGAGAGCCAGGACGAAAGGCTGCATCAAAGGACAGTGCAAGAAGCATTGTCATGCTGCACTCGTAAAATTTTTCTCCAGCCACAGTTTTATGATTCAATATTTCCCACGTCAATAATTTACAATCATGAACTCAATGACAACACCAGCTTTGTGCGGTACAGAGATAAATTTGGGTCTAAAGATCCCGTGGCTCCAGTTGCAAGAGCAGGGTATTAACCCCGCTCTCCTGGCCTAAATCCAGTTTGGGTTATTACATTCAGTCTGCCAGAAAATCTCCCCTGAAGCTTCATTTTCGTGCGGTTGTCGTCTTCACTGTCCGTTGCGTGGTGCTGCTGTTGAGCAGCTGCTGCGTTTCATCCCGGGGTGACCGTTTCGGGAGCGTTTGAAGTGATTTTCTTTGTGCACTTTGTACGGCCACTTAGTGCGCTGGCAAAGTCTGTCGGGGTTCGCCGGATGAAAGGTGTTCCAGTAAGCTCAGGTTTGCTGTTCGTAATAAAACTACTGACAACACTTAATCAGGTGAGGCTGAAAACCAGAGCCTTGGATTTGCTCTCCTTGCCTTTCCCGAATGCGATGACATCTGATGCTATAAATTCAGTTTTTCCCTCTTACAAGAATGTGATATTTTATGACATTTTATGCTTGGCAGCTCAATGGGTGTTTGAATGAGTTCATTTGTGTTGGAGGAAGTGATTAGTTTTTCCTCCTCCAGAGGAGTTTAAAAGATAAAAAGGGTCAGAAAACTACATATTTGGGTGACTGCAGGGGAAAAAGACAGGGCATTGCAGTCGTCTTTTGATGAGCCATGCCAGTAACATTTAATACGCTAAGCTTATTTTATTAGCTAATAAGCTGGATAGGCAGTAAAAACAACTTACATGTGTTATTACGTTTTACTAGCCACAAGCTGGAATAACACAGTTGGCATCACTGAAAGTCTTTTCATTTCCTCGCGTTGGTGGAAACTTTTTAAAAATACACGGCGGCGCTGGTTTGCGCCCGCGGACGCGGACCGCGTGGTTGGCTCCGGGCGGCTCTCCTGCCCCAGGAGCGAGGAGCGGTGCTGCCGGGGGCTGCCGTGCCGCGGCGCGTCTCGGCGGGCTAGGAATTCCCATTGCACGGCCGGGCCCCGGGCAGCGTGGCCGGGGCTCCCCGCCGGCGCGGCCCCCGCGCGCGATCTTGCCGTCGGCGGGGAGCCGACTAAGGAGGTTAGGAGGAAGGCTGCCGCGCGCAGCTTTGTGCGGCCAACCCCAGCGCCATAGCGCGGCACCCAGAGCCCGGCTGCGCGTGCCGGGGGGAGCTCGGCTCGGTTACCCAGCGGGGGTTTGCTTGCCCTGACCGGTGGTTTGATCTGCAAGGTTGAACATGTCCAGAGCATCCGACTGTCCAAGCAGCTCAGCCCCTCCAAGAGTTGCTGAAGGCCTTCGTCGGGCATCAGCAGGAAGGTGCTCCAGACCTTCCAGGATTAGACCAAAATGCCGAATCCCTTGCAAGGCCTCTGGATGATGGATTACTCCATGTGTGCCCCAGCTGCATCTGCTTGAATACTTACTGGTGGACAAAGGGGAAAGATAAAAGGAACCGGCCTGTTTTTACTCCTGTAGCTGTTTGGAGAGCCTGCACGACGGCCACCGTCGTGGAGTGGGGCTTGTGCCCTTGTGAGCGGAGCAAAAAATGGGCTCTGCAAATCCTGGGGGACAACAAGCTGCAGGACTGGAAGCTGCTAGGAAAAGCAAACAACAAGGAGCACGACCCACTTCTAAAACACAGGACTAATTGCGTTTCCAGCCCTTGGAAATCCCAGGATCTGTGAGGGCCATGCTTGCCTAAAAACTCTGAAAGGCAGCTTCAAGAGACGAAAATGCTGTTTAAAGAAACCGTTACGACTCCTGTTGCAGTTTTCCTGGGTGTGAGAGCTTTGGGCTGTTGTTGTTTGTACAGATTGGAAGAGAAAACCTCGTAGCTCTCGTTTGGACCCGGGAAGGAGCGAGCGCGGTGGGAAGCGGAGGTGTGCAGCAGCTGGGACCCTGCGGAGGAGGGGAGCTGGTAAAACTGAATTTCTGCCCGGCTTGGAACAAACAGCGAAGCTCCCTTTGCCTGCAGCGGGCAAGCTTCACTTCTGGTGTGCGTGGCGGAAACAGCAGCGACAGGTTCGTAACGCACAGGGTACGAGTGCATCCCGTGGTTCCGGCTGTGCCGGTGCGAATGTGGGATTCATTGCCGTCGTCCCAGGAGGGGAACCCCACAACAAGTAAAATCCGCCCAAAATTGTTTCCGTTTGTAGCTTCTGAATCAGCAGACTTGCTCTTGCAGGTGCAAGGTTCATATAGGACAGCAGTTCAGGTGTTGCATATGGCGTGGTGCGCATGGCTATGTTTTGCTAGGGGCTTCAACGCCGCGCCACCAAGACTTCAGAGAGTAAAGTAGAAGCCCCAGTAAGAGGTGGAGATGCCTGCAGACCTCTCGCAGTG
>NW_020448641.1:4221385-4242636 GCF_003343035.1 Apteryx rowi
GGTGAGGCAACCTAGGAGAGCCGCCCTCCAGCGCTAGCCCGAGCCATCGCTGCCCTGGGGCTGTTTGCTAGAAGGGGTCGTGGGGCTGCTGGGGAGCCGTGGAGAGCAAAACACCTCCAAGAACACCCTTCTTCCCCAGAAAGGAAGGAAAGGAAGAAACACTGTCCTGGCCCTGAAGTGCTTCCAGACTCCGCACGTGTGTGGGAAGAACCTGGATCCACGCTCCTTTAGTTGCTTAAAACCTCCAGCAAATTTAGCGCTCAGTTTCGGCAGCAGAGGAACTGCAAGTGCTTTTCTTGCGGCTGCAGCAGCGGCAGCCGCTCAGCGGAGTTTTCCTTCCTCATGTGGTGTTTCTAGCTGCGCCCTAACCCCTGACGTCGTGCGGTCTGGGACCCCTGAGGGTGCAGGCACGCCGCACCGAGCCCCGTTTATCGTGAGAAAAGGATCTGGCAGTGTGGCAAAGGGTGTGGGGCTGACGGCAGCCCCGAGGAGCACGGGGCGCAGGGTCCAGCAGGACTGCACTCCTTCCGAGGACAGCGGGGGGAGGAGCGGTGGGAAAGCATTTGGACTGGTGTTTCACGGCAGTTGTATCCCAACTCTTAATGCTGGATGTTGCACTTCATCATCTCTGGGCTTTAAATCGCTCTCAGGTGGCTAATCAGAATGTCGCCGTCCAAGCAGCCCGAGCACTGCGATCCCCTGTCCTTGCAAAGCCTCCGGGCACCTGATGTGAACGGTGGCATCCAGAGCCGGGCTGCAGGGAGGGGGTGTTAGCGTCACCCTCCAGGTCCCTTCCCCGGGTCGGCTGTGCCCATGCGCCCACCTCTTCCAACTAACGTTAACAAGAGGGAGATCCTCGGTATTGCTCTGATGGAAACGCGTTTAGTTCGCTCGCTGGAGGTGAGCAGAAGCAGGAAGGGCACTGACGCGGGCTGGTCGGGTTTCCTTTGGGGCGGACGATGCTCCGAGGGAGCGCTGGGTTTGGTTGCTCGGGTGGCCGCCTGGCGGGTCTGCTCCTCCAGCATGCACATGTTAGGAGTGCCCCTTTCTTCATTTCAGGCGCTTGGAGAACAGCAGTTCCCAAAGAACATCTCCTCACCCACTCTAAACATCACTTTGAACACGGCTCAGGCAAAATCGTTTCTGCCCCTTTTCTACTGAGTCGGAAACTGAGGGCCGTACGTATCACAGCACGCTGCAAACACGTCGTAGACTTACAGGCTTAATTTAACTGTGCTGCAAGCGTTATTACTTATCTTGTGCCAGAAGCTGAACAATTCTACTTTGAATGTAGGTGGAAGAGTACCCTTAGGCACTTTAAAAAAAGGGAAAAATAATTGAATGCAAGATGAACCCTCAACACAGTAATAGCCAGATTAATACCCACAAGAGTTATGAGCTGCTGTTAGTGACACGTTGAAGGTGCTGGCTTGGCTTTGTAGAGGAGAAGTGGTGCTAAAGGTTCAAAAGAGATGGTAAATGATCTAGCATATCTCGCAGCTGGGTACTCAGTGTCTGTCTGTGGATTTTGAATCGTGCTCTCTCTCCTCAGCCCTGGAATACCAACTGCTCCCTGCTGGAGTCGGAAGAGCTCCCCGCGCGTTAAGGCATAGTTAGAGTACTAAGGCAATGCGCCTGACTGGCCTTTTGTGCTGCCCGTGACGTGTGTGCTGCTAGTGCTGGAGCCTCCTTCCAGGGCGGGATGGGGCTCGTTTCAGCTCACTTTTGCAGTCTAAGGTAGTAGTCGAGGCTCCTTCTACAGCCGGGGGAGCGTATCCTCTTTTCCTCGGGATGGGATGAATTGCTCTCTGGAAGCATCTCTCTGCTCCTCGACTAAGTCAGGGGACCTGGCTCAGACTAGGTGCCTAACTTTCAAATGACTGAAATGAAATGAGTCCTACCTCAGATGACTGATCAAACTGTTCCTGCTGTGCACACAGTGGCCGTGTAGATGTGCAGGAACCCATTTTCTACAGAAGCTTCGTATTACACAGGAAAACTCTACTCCTTCTGGAGGCGTTTAGGAAATGCAATCTGGAACGAAACACGGAGCCTCAAGAGCAGATGGTTTTTGGCAACACCCATGAGTTATCTGGACACAGTCTCATTCTTGGGGGTCTCCGGCCGTTGCCACCACTGGAAAATAGTGCTGAGCCTCCACCCAGCTCTGTGCTGCGAACGGTGGTTAAAACTTTCCAGGTGCAATATCTGTACGCCAGCCCCACTCCTCTATCCTGCATAACACACTGGAGGCAAGGAAGCCCGTGCACTTCTGGGTGTGCACGTGAAGCTAAGAGGAACGGAGAGGCACGTTTCACTCTGGGCTGGGAACACGGGTTTTGCTCAGTGCTGACGAGCTTTACCGCGCCGCAGCAGGGCCGTGCTGTTCGGGAGCGCGGATTTTGCAGAGCGGAGGCTAGTCCACCTGGGAGCTGGCTGCTCCGGTTGTGCGGGGGCCGCTGCGAGAGCGCCGCGGAGGCTCTTCGAGTGACTGCTAGCGAGCACATCTTATAATTGCAGGGACAGCAGAGGCCAGCTCGGCCGGCTCACTGCGTCCCGTGCAGGGGAGATACCAGAGGGCACAAGTATAGAAAGATATTGATAAAAGAAGGTAAATGGGAAACGGTGCAATTCAAGGCAGACATGCACAGAGCAAAAGCGTGCTCTGCACACGCGCTAGGAGCGCAGGAATGGGACACGCGGGCTCCCTAAGTCCTGCTTCATGTCCTTGTTAATGTGCTCCTAGAGCCCGTCGCGAGAGGAAGGGAGAAGGTATTTGAAAAGGTTTCCTGTACTTTGTACTGAAAGCGTCGCGGCTTAATCATCAACGAGCGGCGGGCTGGTACCAAGCGCGTGAAACGTGCCTGGCAGGGAGCGCGGGCACCGGCGGCAGCGAGCTGTGATTGCCCACCTCGGAGAGACGCTTGCACGCGCTGCTTTCTCCCTGGCTTTCTGCGTGGCTCCCGGTGGGGAGGATCCGTTTGGCTTCCTCAGGGAGCATGAAAGCCTCGGAGCCGGGCTGGAAACCTCCCCGGGTCAGGGGGAGATTTGTCAGCGGCTCCCACAGACGTGGGATTCAGGCCTCAGCGCCCGAGGCTGGGCGGCAGGAGCTGCGCTTGCTCTGCTCCTGGAAGCGGTTGGGTTCCTGCCAAAAGCGGTAGGTTCAGCCCCAGTGCCGTGTGCGAGGTCGTTCGATAACGGTGCAGTTAGCGTGGGGGCACCGAGGGACATGGTTTGCGCCCAGGATGGGCTCCTCCGTAGCTCTCACTTTACTTTTCTGTCTGTTTTCCTGTTTGGAGAAGGCACTGCCTGCCAAACCACTGAGAGCTCTTGCAAGGTCGTGCTCATGCGGGTGTTTGAAGGTTTTATAGATGTTAAATATCGCTTCTGATACTGAAACAATGACTGTTTTTGTCCTTTGCTACCTGTTTTGGAGGCCAGCACTAGCTACTGAAAGGTGTATTCTTTCAGTCTCGCTTCGTGGCTCTGCAAACTGTTTCTAGTCTAGGGGGTAAGCCCACTCGGAAGAGCCTCGGTGTATCTTCATGTCTTCCCTGCTGACCCAAGCCCTAACCATTTGCAATCCGTTTTCCGAACCCGCTCACTAGGTTAATCAGAAGCAAGCTTCATGCTAAGGGAATACACAGCAGTCAGTGGAAACGGCAGCAAAAGCAAAACAATAAAAGGAAACGGGCTGAGCAGAGGGGAGAGCGTGGGCTATCACAAATGGTCGTGGTTACGAAATAGTCAAGACGCTAAAAACAGCAGCGCGTCACCGCAGCAGATGTATTTGGTAATCAAATTTCAACAGAAGGGATGCTGATTGTGCAGCCTTAGCTGTTTGGCAAGAAAGAGGAGATGTGACCTGCCGTGGTGCGAGCGCGATCATCGCCCAGCGAGAATGAGAGCGACAACTTGCTTCCCACAGGAAAAACAATGGGAAGCGTCCGAAATGGGGTCAGCCCTTAGACAAGTGAAAGTCCAGATGTTCAAAGGTAAGTTGAAAAGCTCCTGCTTCAGCTCCACTTGCTCCACCTCTGGTGTGGCAACCTGTGTGCTTGGGCACGAACCATGGCTAGCTGCCACCTGCAACGGGGCTTGGAGCTCTGTGTCCTGCCCAAGAGCGTGGTCTTGGTGGGCCAGTGAGCGGAGAACTGGCTCCCGTTTCAGAGCAGCCACTGACCTCTTCTCTGCCAATGCAATGCGAGGTGGTCGCCCTTCATCTCTGGTCCCGTGGGACAGTGCAGAGTGCAGCGCCCTATTTGCTCCGGTAGGGCACGTCGAAGAGGACACTGTCCTCCTCCCAGACTCTCCCACACTGAACTGACAGGCACAGCCATATCGACCCAGTCCAGCCTTTGGGACAGGGAGGATGTTACAGGCTACAGACTGGACTCCGTGGACCAGACAGATGGTCTGGACTGATTGTGATCAGATTTTGCACAAATTTGAAAGGCTGTGCAAGGTATAGCGAAGGAGTGGAGCGCCCAAGCCCTGGTTTCCACCTTCCAGGAGGAAAAGGCCTGGTGGATTCTCACACAGCTGCAGTGGTGTGCGTGGAGCACCACCATAAGCTCTGCTGAAGTTAAGGCCCTTTTGATTGTCCCGCCCTGCACTGATTAGATACTGCACTTCTGTTCCTACTCTGCAGTTTTTGAATTATTATTGTTTGTGTCTCCTAATTTGCTTTTGGTTTCGCCTTAAGCCTCACTTGACCCTGCTTTGTATGGTTAGAGCTGAACGTTCCCAAAGGACAGCTTTACAAGAAGTCACCACGCTTCTGCGGTTCTTAGGTACATCCATAACACATCCATTAATATGGGAGTTTCATTTCTTTCTCTTCCACTCTTAAGTATTTCTTAAGTATCGTTCGAATTCTGGGAAAAGAGTATTACTTCTAAAGATTAGGTGTCCAGCAGTTAGCAGTAGTTTATTTTTCTAGCTTCAAAGCACTGTGATAAGGAGCAAAGAGTGAGTTGTAAGGAGGAAGAAGCCCTGCCAGTCTCCGTGGTGCCATTTCTGCCAGGGTGCCCGACAGATGCAAGGGGTGGCAAAGGGTGCGATCCCGGACTCTCTCTTCGGTCACTGCTTCTGGCATTGCGTCACCAGCAAAGCGAGGGATGGCAGGCACAAGATGTGGAGAAAATGGGGCTTTGAGGCTTGAAGCGAAGCTCTGAACCGTCAGTTGGTGCGCTGGTTTGGGTAGAGTGTTTGCCAACATCACCCTCCCTCCGACGCGGCCTGACGCCTCCAGTGAGGCTCTCGGAGGACATGGACAGAGATCTTCAGCTCACGTTAGGAGCTAGCGCCGTGCTCTGGTGGGTCGCTGCGGGCAGTGCGCTGCCTTGCCCTCGGAGCAACAAAACCTGGAAGCGCGTGGGGCAGCCCCTCCTTGGAGGAGAGGGAAGCAGCGCTCCCCCAGCACGGCTCTGTCCGAGGGCAGGACACGCAGCAAAGAAGAAAACAGCCCTTCTCTCTCGGGCTTTGGAAACAATCCTTATTATCCTCAGAGGATACTGTAGGAAGTTTCAGGGAAAAGAAACCTTTTCCGTCATGTCAGAGCAAGGATGAAAGTTCATCAGCTGGAAAACAAAGCCGCGGAGGGCTTGTCCTGGGAGATCCCGGATGAGTCAGTCGGAGCTTCCCTTTCCCCTCCAGCCGACGGAGAGCCCAGGCACACATTTATAATTTGGAGGGCCTTTTCAGCTCTGACGCAGGCAAGTGACCCAAGAATGACAAAAATCTAATCCCTCATATGTCCAAAACTGCTCAGTCCCTGGTCCTTGAAGACTAGCTGCTTAAAGGAATAGTTATGTTTTCTCTGGCTACGGTCCTCCACCTCAAAAAATCCCCCAAACCAGAAAGCGACCTCTGAGTAATCGGTGTTACTCAGCTACCCCACAGCACTAGATTGGACAAAAATAATTTTTATGTTGGTTGATGCTAAATAAAACGAGGCGGGGTCAGGATTCTAAGTATTTTCCCTTATTTTCATGCCTTTTTATAAGTACTGGTAGTGCTAAGGCAGGGGCTGTAGTGAAGGGGATGAGAAGTGGGGCTTCCGTGCAGGCAGTGCACGTTTCCGTGCCGTTCCCAGCCTGGGCTCGGGTTTGCGAGGCAGAGGGGCTGCCTGCGACCCTGCGGTCGGCTCGCGCTGCCGGCCCCCGCTGCGGTGCGCCGGACTCCGAGCCGCTGGATGTCCTCCCGTGGATATTGTCTTCTTGCTGCGCTCATCGCCGAGCTCTCCACCCGCAACTGGGCATGCTCTTCTACTTCACTCATTGCTTTTTTCCAAGCTTTCCCTATTTTTCCTCCACGCAGTTACTTGGTAAATCTGCCACAAAACTTGCTCAGAAGGGCCCGATTCTGCCCACACTGACGTTCTTCCTACGTGGTGCTACCTGGACTGTTTGGTAGCACTGAAATCAGTGAACACCCCTCCTCGCTGACGTTTTCCTAACTCGGCTCTGGCTGCTGATCAGTCCTCAGGCCAAGCTCTGCGGCCAGGGACCGCGTGTTCTCCAGAGCCTAGAGAGTGTCTATCTCATCGTGGTTGCTAGCATAAACAAATAATACTGCAGTCACCAAGTAACTTCCCAACCACAATCTTGCATGGAGCGAGCCCAGAGGAAGTCTCCAGTGAAGTGTCTCCAGGTTTCCAGAGCTGAAACTGAGCCAAGTTTGGGCGTCCACCAGCAGCAGAGCGGGCATAGGTAGGTCCCGCGCAAAATCCTACCACGGGATTGTGCGGCTGGAGGGCAGGATTGTAGCTCTGCGTGAATTGTATAAGCAGAGTGAGAAACAGCAAAGCTGACATCCATGCATGGGCCAGAGTTTTATTGTTTTTTCAGCTCAGTTATGGAAAGTAGCCCTGGCAGGCTTCATGCTAACGCACAGGGTGTCTCTGTGGGAGGACTGGCACGGAGGATGGAGCAAGATTAGGCAAGTTGTGGAGAGCATTCTTGCCTTTGGTGGAGTTATTTTCATGGGTGTAGGGCACTGCAATTCAGTAGGCGAGCAGAGCAGAGCCCTCAAAGTGAAGGAAACGCAATAAAAATGGACTAACTCCTCTTGGACGGTAGGAGACAGCGAGTATGTCTGCACAAGAGAAGTCCGCAGATTTGGTTATTCCCTTCGGCTGCTTTTAATGACTCTCTAGGAATGAGACTGGAAAGTTAGGTGATTTCAGATGAAAGCCTGAAATAATGGCAAGGTGTCTGTGTTACTGCATGTTTCCTCTCATCTAGCCACTGATTTATATAAATGTATAAATGGCTTATGTGCAATGATATTTGAGAGTCATAGGAGAGAAAGCTAAAAGAAGTTGACTGAAAAATGAACAAAATGCTACCAGCGGTGCTCTGGTCGCAGGAAGAGGGCTGGCTGGTTGCAGCCGTGTCTGCTGCAACAGGCACACACAAGTTTGCCACTTAAAACAAGGCAGAAAGATCCCCCAGCAACCAGGCAAGCGAACAAAAAATCCCACGCTCTCCTCCTTACGGACTTCTGCCCAGAGGTCTGAACGTTGCTAGTTACTGTAACTTTGTTAATAAATATCAACCTTCTGTGTGTTTTAATTTTGGGGGGAAAAACAGGCAGCAAAGCATTGTTTGTGGAAATGGCATAACCTAAGAGCAGTTCTAGGAATCAAATGGTTTCTTCACGCCGTTAGCGGTATTCAGGGCAGGCAGGAGGTGTTCGGGCAGAAAGGGTGCGAGCTGCTCCTGGAAGCAATTACACGGCCGTGTAACTGGGCTAATTAAGACAGGGACCTGAGCGTTCAAGCTCTTTGGGGAGGGAAGAGGAGCCAAAATACTTGGGAAAACTTTTCCTTTAATTCTTCAAAATACTAGTTGCATGTTTTTGTCTCTTCTTTCTGCGGTTCTCTTAGCTTAGACAGGGGAGGTGGACCCACATCACCCTCTGCTTCTCATTTACTCGTGCAGCACCAAATTAGCCAGGCTTCAACTTAGGGCACAAATCAAACTACGAAAACTATTCTCATTGAAATAATAATAGCTTTGAAAGTCACAACAATGCAGAAATCCTTCTATTCTTTTTAAGCGCATACCAAAACTACATTTTGTTCCTCTTGGTTTTAGAATTAGTTTTCAGTCTCTGGGGAGGCTGGGTAAAAACCCAACCGAAAATACTGAGATGAGTGGATGACAGCGTTGTGTCATTTAGGTATCGAAAGGCAACCTCAGTTTTTGGAGTCAGATGAAAAGTAAAAATGGCAGTTTCTATTCTTTACTCCGTACCACAAAAAAGGAAAGTTTGGTTATGCAGAAGAATTTGCCAGGATTTCTCGTGGCGCTCCTAGCGAGCGGCGAGGCCGGCCGCCCGGCACCTTCGGGTCTCCCGCGCCACTGCCGGCCAGCTGCCTGGGGACTTGGAGGTGATGGCTCCTCATGGAAGCGCTGGAGGAGGACGCGTGCTGTAAAGGGGCTTTCATGGACGTGTGAGTTGAGTCCAGCGTGGTGGACCTCTGCTAGACCCCCAAATTAGGATAGTTTGATGAAATTGTAGCAAGCCAGGAATACACAACACAAGCTTGCGGAGTTCAAAGGATGCAGTGACAGTGGTGGGGATTTTCCAGGAACTGTTACCTCCTCCGTACACAGCTTTGACGAGATTTGGACCCACCTAAACTCCTGGGCTCTTTGTTGGATCCTGACTATCAACACTTAGTCCGGTTCAGATGACAAAATCAGATGACTGAAAATTGTCCCTGGTAACGACAAAATGAGTCTTTACTATCTCTTGCCCATTTTGCTTCCTGCCTTGAAAAATTTTGATATGGTTGTTACTGAGAGCTTTTAATGTGTGCTAGCACATTTGCAAATTCAGCAGCGCTTTTTGCAGGTTTTTTTCAAAAAGTGAAGCATTTATATATATTGTTCAACACCAGCCATGTGGCCTACAGCATACAACCCGCTGCAGAAGTAGCCCTGCTTGAGAGGCAGTGTGGTCTGGTAACGCTTAGTAATACAGCTTGCCGTGGAAAGTAGGACAGGGACGCGTTTGTGTCATATTTGCCATAAAATCTCAGTGGCACTAACTGTCGGAGGCGGTATGAGAGATTTTAAGTCATATTTTCCAGCTTTAACTGCACTGTTAGAATCTGTATATTGGTAGTACACGAAGACTTTGTGGCCCCTGTGCACCGTTTCTGATGGCTCCACAAGATTTTAGCTTCTCTATGATCCTTTAAAGCACTTGCAGTTGGAAGAGCTATATACACCATAACGTGTGTTATATTATTGATACGTTCTGTGCCAGAGTTGTTTTCTCTAGCACCCGTTTGCTTTGCTCAGGGAGTTGCTCTGTGGTGGACCCTGCACACTGAGGAATCCCAAATAGTTAGTAAACCAGTTCTCCTCTGGGTGAAACACCGTGTTATACGGTATGGCACACCGGATGTGGGACAGAGAGCAGCTGCCCTAAAGCAAACAAGGTAATTAGAATTAAAAATACAGTCGCATCTCCACGTGGCTGTGGAGAACTTCCCATGGCAGTGAATTCCCCGTGAAGAGGCACCTGCCCTACAAGTGGGATGCACGCGCTGGGTGAGGGGTGCGCGACCATGGGCACGGGGGCTACGGGACGCTGCCCTCCAGGGGTAAAACTTTCACAATTTCCACATGAAAAGATTTTCTGCTCCAATTCTGGCAGCTTTCAGGCTCGCTTTCAGCTTGCCGCTTGGAAAGTTTTTGCGGGTCGCTCCCTGCCGCTGGGACGCGGCGGCGCTGGGCAGGACCGGCCGCACCAATCTCGTTCGGCGTTTGCACCTGCCGAAGCGAGCGCTGAAGTGTTGTCGAAGGTACTGACGGGCGAAACGCTGGAGCTTTTAAATTCCTGACGTATCCCAGGAAATAGTTTGATATTGATGTAACTTCTAAGAGAGATTCCAGCTTCTCAGCCCCAGTGTTTTTTAAATAAACACGAATGAGCGACTGCAAAGGTCAATTCGTGGCTTGGTGGGAAAGCGCATTGGGATTGTGCTTCAGTCAGGATCCAACAAAATGACACGGTGGAGAGGGCGCAGAGGACCTGGGAGGCTGGCGGGTTTTGCCTTTGGTCACACTGTTACCTACGCTGCCATCATTATTCATCGCCTCTTTATTTCTTTTCTTAATTAAAAACACAAATAGTTGAAAAAAAATTAAGTCAGTATTGGAGATTAAGTTTATAATGATGCTTGCTCCTGGCATGAGATGCAGACGGGCTTTCTCCCTCCCTGCTCCTTTCGACAAACAATTCTCCGTATTCATCTAAGCAGGAGAAGACCTCAGCGGCGTCACATCGCCGCTCGCGTGCACCGGGGCAGAGGGTAGCGCAAGTGGTGCTGACGGGAGGTTGCCCGTTGGTGTGAACCCACAGCGCTCGCTTAACGCTTCTCATGACTCCAGGAAGGAAGCTAATTCGCTGCGAGGAACTTTACCCCCAGAATATTTCCGCTGCTTATATAGATGTTTTGCATCAATTTTTTTACCACACCGTGCTAAAAATAAAAGCTTTTGTTAGGCATCGCCGATTGGCCTAGTTTGAGAGTTTTATCGTGAAGGTCGAACTGTGCACGTACTTTTAATGTAGAGAAGGCAACAAGTAAAGAGGAACGGATGGTTTTGAAGTTACGGCACCAGACCGGATCGCGTGTGTGTCAGGTCCCTTCCTGCCTATTCCACGATCATCCTTTTAGCTGTGTTTCCCGGCCTCAGCTTCCCAAGCGTGAAAATGTGGAAAAAGCATGTTTTCACCTCCCCCGGTCTGCTGAGACCGCAGCTGAGGTCCTTCGGAGGCAGCTGCCGTGCTGGAGGCCGCCCGGAGAGGGGCCGTCGCCCCGCGAGCGCGGGAGGTGCTTGCAGGAGCTGAGTTACTGCAGCGCGCTCTCTCGGTTGCGTGTCAGACTTCCTAACGGTCACGGCACGCAAGGCGATGGCATACGCTGCTCTGATTTTACACGAGAAGTTATCCCATCTGCTTCACTTTTACAAATCCGTGCTTCGCCAGGCCGCGGGCGCCGTCCCGGGAGCGGGGCTGGGGTTTTAACGCTGGCCGGGGGCCGTGCGCAGGCTGCCCTAGGCGCTTGGCATACAGTATTTATTTGAAGCTTCTTCTCCTCCCGCGAGCGCAGCGCGGGGCGTGAACACTCGGGTCCCTGTTATCCGCCAAGCGGCACGGGGGGCACCGTGCCGCGCGCGCGCGCGTCTCCCCGCGTGACTCGGCGGCGGCGCGCCAAGGCAGGGTCTTTCTGAAGCCCGGCAGCGGCCAAGCGCGGTGCCCTTGAGCGCGAGAGCGCAGCGCTTGAAACGCAGACAACGCTTTGCAGTGTCTCCGTCCGCCAGGGACACAAAACCCGACTGTATGCCCCAGGAACGCGCCTGACCCACCACGCGGCGCGTTTAACCCCCCGGTGCCCGGCGGGGGGGGGGGATCGGCGCTGCGGTGCCGGGGCGCGGGGCTCCGGCCGCGTTTCGCGCCGCGAGGCAGCCGGGGCAGCCCGAACCGAGGACAGGACTCCCGCGGCCGTGCCGAAACGAGCCCGTCACACTTCTGTCCAGTTCGGCTCCATCTCACTAATTTTTTGGCCGATGCAGCAGCTACGGTACGTGACTATGCAAAATATACTGTTGGACAAATCGCCGTTGACTCATTTGGAAAGCGTTCTGCTTTCTTAAACTGTTTTCCACAGCTTCCTTTTACGCGGGCGCTGAGGCGGACGGGCCGGGGCAGCTCTCCCTCTGCTCCCGCCGTGCTTCCCCCCGTGCGGCTTCTCCTGGCCCTTCTCCCGGGCGCAGGCTGCCCTCCAGCACGGCCTCCCTCCCCGGCCTTCGGCCTTCCCTGCGCCCTGCAGTTACACGGCTCCGAAGACGAGGGTGAAAATGCGGGTAAAGTCGCCGGTAAAAGCAAATTAACACTTCAAGCTCCAAAGGCAGCTCTAATGCTAAAGACTTAACCAAACCCTCCTTCTTTCTTCCTTTTTTTTTTTTTTAACACCGTGGTGTAAAACCACTTGGTAGGATAATAGTTATTTCTCAGCCTTCTTGTGAAAACTGTTTTTCGCACTAAACAGAAGGAGGGCAGAATTTTCTGCGAAAGCTGTAGCTTTTCAGCGCAAACAGCCAAACGACGGTGCAAAATTAGAATCGGGGCGACGCAAATATTGCTCTTCGCTAGCGGAGGGAGCCGGGAAGGCAAACTGCGAAACCAGCTGCCGCGCAGCCGTGGCTCGCCGTGCCTTGCCCGGGCAGCGCCGGCGCGCGCGCCGCGGGTCCTCCTCCGCGCGGACGGGCCTTCCGATCTGGAAACCGAAAAGGTGAAAGGGGCGAAGGGAGGCTGAGCGGGAGCCGTCGGGGCCGACGGCGTGAGAGGTCCCGTGGGGAAACGCTGCCTCCTTTGAAGCCCGGAGAGGTCTGGCCGTCGACCTCCGTGAAGCCCGAATTTCAACCGCGCCGTTCTCGAGAATCGTTGCAGGCTTTGGTTGTAGTTTCCCTCCAGCATCTCCTGGTCTCCAGAGCAGATAGCATCTGGCTCAGGGCTGCAATTAAAAAAAAAGGGTGGATGAGTTTTGCATTCCTTGGCATGGCAAGACGCGGGTCTCCTTCCCCGGCTGGAGCCCAGCTCGGGCTCCGCACCAGACGCGTAGCACTCAGTCTGTAGTTCATTTATTTTATAACTGCCTCCTGTGTTTTTTTTCCTCAGGTATTTCAGTCACTTTTTTTCTGACACCTCATCCATCACTTAGAAGTTCCTCCTACGGGGGGTACGAAATCGGCATCCTTCCCGCCGACGGCAGTGTTGATCTTGGAAGCCCGCGGCTCTTCCCCCGCCGCCGTGCTGTGGTGGCAGCGGGGCCGGCCGCTGCCGCTAGCGGTCGAGGTGCGACCYGGGGACCCGGCGGTGGCGGCGGCGGCGGGGCAGAGCCGAGCCCTCCGGCAGGGCAGCGCGGGAAGGCGGTGCGCCCTTCGGATTTCRGTTTGGGTCCGAAGGCAGTGAGATGCAAGTAAGGTTTCAAAATAAACTTGTGAAGGGCGATAGGTGCCGTGAGAGCTGTTGCAAAGCCCAAAGCRTTTCCCTCCCTGTCCGCCTTGCGGGCGGCGCGCCGGCCCGCCACCCTTCTTCACCTGGCACTCGCACAGCGCCAGGTAGTTGGCCGGGTTGGACGTGGTCGTCGTAGCTGCCGAGTTTTCAAGGGACATAACTCAGTCGAATGCGAAGTGTTGCCCGAAACACATCTCRCTTCTCAGCGAGGGCTATTTCTATGCAAAATTTCCTCTTTGCGCTCTCAGTTCCAAAACAGGGCTATCCAACAGGGGCTGTTCTTACGAAGAGAAAAGATTGGTTGTTTCATTCTCCTTGTACTAAAAAGGCTCTGAAACGAGTCTTCTCTCTCTTCCTAATGCGGTTCCCTCCACATATCCCTTCCTCCCACGTCTCRTTGCTCTAAAGCCAACCTCTAGAAACATCAGCTTAAGGGTGAAGTTTGAGAAAACTGCGAGTGCCTGAAAAATGGAAGAGAATGCTGGAACTGAATAATATGTGTGTGTGTGTGTGTGCCTAATCTGAATAATAGTAGCTGTTATAATTAAGTTATGTAGAACTTTGAAAACAACTGAAACCTATTTTTCAGTCTCGAGCAACTGGGTGTTCTCTTTCGCAGCATGAATAAGACATTTGCATGAAACGAATGCCATGTAGGACTTCAATATGACTCGAACGATCAAAGCGGCAGATAAGGATCTAGGACTGTGGGTGAAGGTATTTTACAGTAACTAAGGCTCATAAGAGCCGTTTGCCTCGGAGAGTGATTTAAAACCAAGCGGGGCAAAGAAATCCCCCGCGAGATGACTTTGTTCCACTGAAGAGGGTTTCCAGCGCTGGAGCGGTGGCCGCGACCCCGAGGGAAGGCTGGTAGGCTCGTTCCAGCTCCGCGAGGCCTCTGCGGCGCGAGGAGGCGGCGTACTTTCCACCCACAGYTCGTTCTCAGTTTCCTTCTCGCAGAGGGTTATTTTGAGCTTCACGAAGAAACTGCAGCGCAGTGTGCTAATGGGAGGTGATGACAGTTTAGTAGGTAGGGCTGGTATTGTTGACAGCTCGTAGCATCGCACCTTCAACAAGAACATTGCAGCAATACCCCAGCAGGGCGAAAAACAGTGTTTGTGCAAAAGCCATGCCAAGTGTTTCACCACAGGGCTCGTAGTCGTGTTAGTGTTTATTCTAGCATATTCACTTGGGGGCTCCTTAGTCGAGGGAGACGTGTGGCAGGATTTCACTGGAGGGAAAAGCTCACAGTTGGTTGTTTTATGAGGGGAAGAGTTTTACGAAGAAATGTTCCTGATGAATTTCTTTAGCTTTCTCCGTGTTGAGGCTGCCAGTGTTCCACGTTCGTTCTTAATATATAGCACTGTCTGTTCAATGCATAACRGCAGCTGGAGGAGAGTAAATACCTGGTTCAGCCCCTCTGGAGGGCGGTGGAGAAGGACAGACCTTGGAGGGTCCAGTCAGTTTCTGACCCGTCATCTGATAGTGCTCAGGGAATGAACACGGGGGAGTTAGCGTGAGGGCGGGTCTAGGCTTGTACTTCTGCAGAAATATTTGAAATAGGATCGGCAATTAAGAGATCAACTCTGGGCACCCAGAGTTAGAAAGCGTCGGCCTTTGGGCCCAGCCACGTGTCCTTGGCACGTGTGAAGACTCCTGCTGAAGTCAGCGGTTGTAGCTAGCCTCTCTGGCACATCCGGCTGCAGATGCGTAAGTGCTGGGGAGGCTTCGCGCATTGCAACGGTCGCTCTGGTGTCAGTGGGGCCTCAACGGCCTAACCCACCTCGTGGCCCTCAAAGGGGTTTTCAGCTCCRTGTGACTTAGCAGTCTCCGGATCTGTGCACCTTACCAAGTACTGGTGGGCGGGCTGCAAACCTTGCGCCTTTTGTTTCAGAAGTGAAAATCTGCAGCCTTCCCTCCAGCCCCAAGCTCGGGAGGAGGTGGCACGTACAAGATGAGGAGATAGGCAAGTGGGATTCGTTTTTCTCCCGTATTAACTCTGCGGTTACCAAATGGACTGCTCATACCTTACAACGGGACATCATTCTGATACTTCCACTTGCTCGCACGTAAGAGCAGGAGGCAGTCGTGTGCCGTGCGGAGCACAACGAGAGCCCGTCACGATGGAGCGGGCCGGCAGCCTTTCCCCACCACGCAGCACGGTCGTTGCTTTGGCGGTCGGCCACAATGAYGCGGGCTGGCAGCGCTGCAGCTCAGTTACAGTGGTCAAGACTTTCTTGCTTTTTCTGTGTATTTGTGGACAATTTCTCAGGTGCTTTGTTTAGCAGCTTCTCTTTTTCTTCCTCTCCCCATGGGATCCCTTTGCATCCTTTCTGGGCATTTACATTGCCGTGTCTCTGGGGGGAGTTAGAGGAAGATAAACTCGGTAGCTCAAATGTTAAGCAGCAGGTTAGAGGTGCAGCTTACTATGGTTCTGAGGAAAACATATTTTGGGTGGAAGGTACTTTACTGAAACTAATGCGGCAAAGTCAAGGCTGCTGCAAGCGAGTGTCTCCCAAAAGCCACCTGCATAACGAGCACTGGAGGCCGGATCCAGAAGGATGTCTGGATTCCTACGTTTTCCTTGAAATCAACAGTAGTTGAGATGCCTAACTACCCTTTTTGGTCTGGCGCTAAAGGGCAACTTTGTGGAGCGGCTTGGAAGAGGCCCAAGGTTGCTGAGAACAAGCGAAGCGTTGTGGGTAGGCTTGCACGGCCTGGGCCAAAACTTCGTCTCTTTGGCCGATATAAATAGAGGGCTTCACTGTCCAGTGCTGCCAGGTCAGCAGCCCTCGCATACACTAAATTCACTCAATAAATAAAAAAGAAGTAAGGAAATCCAGATGGATTCAGAACAGACGCTGCATTGAGGCTAGCGGCTGAGGCACATCTGCTCGCCAGGCAGCTCCGGCGACAAATGGCAGGTGGTCACAGGGCGTGATTAGCACCGGCTTTGGGAATCCCACCCCAAAACGCCCCCCCTCGGTGCCGTGCGCCTTTGAGCCGCAGGTTGCGTTGTTCCAGCTGCCCTGAGCACGGCTTTCCGGACCGAGTGCTGGCAAGGCGACTCCACGAAGGATGGCTCAGCCGTGGACCCGTGTGCAGCAGAGGTCTTTGCTTCTGGGGAACCGCTGTAATATTTGAAGCGACAAGACCATTGGAAGGGTTCTTCCGTCTTCTTGCAGGGAAGAGAAAAATTACCTAGAATGACTCAATTCGCCAGCTGTACATCATAGAAAAAAAATTGGCTTGCGACATGGGTGGATTTAATGGCGGGTGTTACAGGGCAACGAGAAAATGACGCTGTTGGCTTTTTTGTCTTGCCAAAGTCCAGACCAAAGGGAAAATTTCAGTAGATGTCAAGCGCATTTATGGCAGTTCTCCGAGAAGCGTCCAAGATTTGAAATGCTTTTCGTTTGGATAGAAAGATTGTCCTGGGGACCCTGTTAGTTCCTCTCCAGCCCCTGTAGTCTCCTTCCTCTTTAGTTTGGCATTGCATGGAGCACCCGTCTGCTTCTCTAAAATGCTGTGCAGCGTCTTCCTTCCTTGCACAATGGAACAGCACACCAGCACACGTGTGTGTGTGCAGCTAATGTAGGGAAAATGCCTGGGTTAGAAGATGAGCTAAATTAACAGCAGGCAGCGAGTGGAGAAAAATTAACATTCTCAGAAGTGCCAAAGTTTTATTTGTAAAAGGGATTTGCACTCCTGAGAGCGCTGTTGACTTTCAGGAGACTTAGGTTTTCAAGTGCCTAAATCACTTTTGGAAACATGCTTGCAAATTTTTTTGGGTACTTAGAAAATATTTCTCATGTGTCCCCAGGCCTTCTCCAAATGCGCTGGTAATTCCGAGTTGTCCATTAACCACAGTTTGCAGTTCTTTGCTCGAAGCTGTTGTGTAGCCAGCACCTAGCAGACAGAACACATGGAAAGTCACAAGTTCTATTAAAAAAATGTGAAAAGGAAGTGGATGTGCCTCGGGTCGTGCAGATCCCTGCCACCAGTGACGGGCGAGGGAGGCGGGGAACTGAACGCAACAGTCGAGGGGCTGCCGTGTCCTCCAGGGCAGCGCCTGCTCGGCTGGGAACAAATGTCACCAGTCCGGACTGGAGTACGCGCACCGGGGCGTACTGGTCGTCTGGGCCAAGTCTTAGGTAATGACGTGAAGCATGCGTTGCGTGCCTTGACCAACAGTATAATTAATCCCTAATGGCAGTCAGCTTCACGGTCTGTGGCTCTGCCCTGCTCGGGGCTAGCACAGCCCGCCTTTGGGTGTTAAGAAAGTTCATGCGATTCCAGACAGGCAGTTTTTTAAAGGGCAAATGCCTGGTCTTTCACATGGACTCGTGGCTTTTGGTGTTTTGGGGAAGTCTCTTCTACAGAAAGACGCGTGAAATGTAGCCGCTCCGCTTAGGCGCTGGCTGCTGGGTTTCGCACCAAGTCTTTGCTCGTGCTCTGATGTTGCACGCGTTGCGACACTGGAGAACGAGCAAGAGTGCTCATGATGCCTTCGCACGAATGCCTTGTTTTCCGCTCTAAGGGAAGACCCCTCCGGGGGGAATGTCTGTGTCCATACGGCAAACGCCTTCCCTCGCTCTCCCCGTCGGCACATGCCCCAGGCAAGCTCAGACCCGATGCAGGCAGATGCAGCTCCCTTTGCCGCGGTGGATTTATGGCAGTGTACATGAGATCAGGATCTGTCTCTGTCTCGAGCTGGAATTTGCAGGAACTCCTCCTGCAGTGAGTCAGAGCTTCCTTTAAGTGCAACATCTGGGTGAGCTTTTGCAATGACTTGTTTTACTGTGATGCTTCACTGAGCATGGTGCTCAAAGCCTTTCAGGCTGCGATCGGTTTGTGTGAATTTAGTACAGGAACCTTTGATTTCCTAAAAAATAATTGGAGTGTGAAGTAGCTGGGGCTGTGACCTAGCTCCCTCAGGAGGTACGTAGAACGGTGATTTTGCTTCATTTAGAGCCTGGGGTAGGTTATTTTGGTAGAGTTACTCCCAATTTATCCTGATTTGTAGGGTATGTGAGGAAGGAAAAAACCTCAAGCAAATGTGTTTTAATTTCCTGGGAATGTCAATCAGGTCGACCGTGGAGTAGCGCTGTTTCTTCAAGCTGCATGTTTGGTAATGAAATTTGCCCCCATGGACCGAGACAGCAGCGCTTTCGTTTCCAGGGAAGGATGCTCTACTGGAGTAATGAAGCTCTCCCGGTTACTCCGGCCTGAATATGGCCCAGGGTCTTGGATGGAGCATGTGATGGTAATAGCAGAGGATTTTTCCTGCCATCTTTGGCTTCGGATGTCCCAGATACATGAGCGTAAGAGACCCGAAGGGCTCTCTTACACTGTCCTGTTATCTCCAGGCAACCTCAAAATAAAGTTTGTCTAACCTGTAGTAGAGGGTTCCAGCGATGGAGACTTCACAGCCGCTTTAAGTCTCCTTTAGCAGTGCTCCCGTATCTGTACTGTTAGAGAGCTTTTCCTAACACAGAACCAAATCTTCTTTCCCGCAATTTCAGCCCTGTTGCTGTAGATGGGAGAACAGGTCATGCATTCCTTCCCTCCAGCTGTGTTTCACATCCTCGAAGACTGCCCTCATCCCTCCCCCTCGGGTTGCTTTTTTCAAGCTAAACTGTTCCTTGGAAGTCGTGCCACCTGGCCTCATCCTTCTTGTTGCCACGGCCTCTCCGCAGCTGGACCGCATCCTTCTTGCAGGGTGGGTGCAGGCGGCTGGCTGTGGCCTCCTGGTGCTGAACCGACGGGCAGGATTGCTGCCCCTCACGGGCTGTAAGCCGGCGGCTCATCCCAGGCCGGCCTGCAGCTTTTTTGCAGGAACACGACACCATTTGGCTAACGCTCACGTTTTGACTCGCAGTAACCCCATGATCCTTTCCGCAGAGCAAGCTGTCCTCCTCCGTGCATTTGTTGGTTATTCCTGCCTTATTAAACGCTATCCTCTTTTTTCAGACGGTATTCCCAGTTCGTGGCATTTAGGCTGAATCTGGGCTGTCTTCCAGAGCGCTGGCCGGCCCTGCCTGCTTGCGGCATTTGCAGATTTAACTGGTCCACTCTCTACTCCGTCATCCAGGTCATCCAAGAAAGTACTGCCTAATCCCCAATCCTGCGCAAGCCCCTGGGGAATCCTGCCTGATGCATATTTCCATTTTGCCAGGGAACTACCGATAGCTCATTCCGCAGTGTGGCTTTTCACCCTTGTAGTAGCTTGCTTCGATCACGCTCCCCATTTGCCTCACATGCCAGTCTCCTACAGTCCAAACATGTGACATCGTATACGTCCTGCTGTGGTCTTCTCATCATCACGTGTGTTTGAGGGGACACCAAGAAAAGCCCCCCCCCGTCCTAGAGCCGAGAGCCCCGGCTCATTGCAGGTGCGCCTCAGGTTTCACGCCACGCGTAAATCCCACGTAAAGAGCGGAAGACTTAAGGAGGCAAGGGAAAACCGAATGCTCGTTTGTTCATTACAGATCTGTCTATGTGGTTTCCAGGCGTTTCCGAGCCCTAGGTTGGACGAGCATCTCCAGCTAGCAGAGATGCTTTCCTCCATCCCTTCGTTTGCTGGATGCACATGGGAAGCACCCGCGCCGGAGCGCTGGGAGATAAGCAGCAAGGCGCTCTGCCCGGGCAGGAGGCGGGGGGCGGGGGGAGCACACTCACGGGTTTGCTAATGCCACTCGTAAAGGCTACGTGTCTGGTTTGCATCAGGGCCTGCCCCTCGGGGCGGGGGGTGGTGGGGGGGTCACGTGTTGTGTTTTGTGGTGCAATTCGAGCCATGGCCGCGTGCGAGGGGGAAAGCGGGTGACCCACCAGGCAGGAGGAGTCGCGCAAGGCGAGAGCCTGCGGAGCGCGTGCCCGCGTGCCAGCCCCTCGGAGCAGGAGGTCCGGCGGGCGCAGCAGCTCGGCGGCCGCGGTGCCCCGCGCCGGAGACGAGGCAGCCGAGGGCTTGCGGCCGCTGCAGCGGTTTGCTCTGCCGCGTTAGGAGCGGGGCCGCTGCAGTCCCCGCCAAAGCGGCGCGTTCGATAACCTCCGTTTCCTCCCCAGCACCCCAGAGCCGCGGCCAGCAGCGGGTCCTGGACATGGCTTGGAAATGCTGCTTGCAAATGGTCTTTATAGGATTTTGGGGAGAAAGACAGTGACATAGAGGCTGGCTGTTGAACGGCCACCCCATCCCAGTGCCCGCGGGGGCAGGATGCCGGCAAGGGCAGTCTGGTCTCGCGGGAGCCGAGACAGCCGCCGGCACCGACGGCCCTTCACTTCCATTCCCTGCCGYGGCAGCCGGGTGGTTCCGAGCACGCCGGGCGCCCAAAGCGAGCGGCCGTGCCAGCAGCACCGCAGGGACGCGTGCTGCGCCGGTCAACCCGCTGGCTCTCCCCGGCCGTAGCTGCGCTGCCGCTGCGCGCCGGCGGTGCAGGCTGGGCCCCCGCGAGAGCCGCGCACACACCGCTCTGACCGCGGCCGGGGCTGCATTTTAGGCGGTTTCTACTTCCACACTCATGTGGGAGGCTGGTAGAATTGCTGGAGAACTTCGTAGTTCACGTATAAGCCGCTTTCCAGAATTTGTAAAGACGGAACATTTTGTCAGGCAGCGAGACGAGATCCTACTTGCGAGGCAGCAGTTTGCTGAGTCCGTAAAGGTTTGCCCTCACTCCTTCACAGCTAGTGTTTGCGTCGCCCCGGTCTTTTTAGCCACCTGCGTGGTGGTGCTTGTGCCCCCTCTATGGAGAAGTGCAGGGCCCGGGAACCGCTGCGGATGGTCCTCTTGGTCTCTCGCCGCCCGCTGTTCTCCTTGTGCCTTTAAACAAAGTGACGGTATGCGAGCAAAATCAAGAGTTTGACCTAAATGTATGATCTGGCATGTCCCCAGTCTGGATTTAACGAGAGGAAGAGATGGAGTCCCACCACTGCCCGTGGCCGGTCGTTCCAGCCTTTGCATTTCCTTCATTTCTAACACGCCTTTATCTGTCCCCACGGTTCCAGCTCCTGCTTCTTGTTTTGCCTCTTCCCTCCTCCCAGCTCGCTTAGTTTAATGAGCCTCGGGACGCCTGTTTCAGCCGCCTGCTCTCCTTCCCTCCGCAGAACCGCCAGACCTTCAACAGCCTGAGCTGCCTTAGCGCCGCGCCGGAGGACGGCGCCCCGCGGACGCCCTTCCGCAGCCCGTCCCGGGCGGCGGCGCCCCGCTCCTC
>NW_020448641.1:4242701-4246903 GCF_003343035.1 Apteryx rowi
GCGGAGGACTCCGGCGAGGAGGCCGACTACGGCGCCGCCGAGGACGAGGGCGGCGGGAAGGAGGACGCGCGGGCGCCCTGGCGGCACGGCGGGGCCGCGGGCGCCAGCGTCTTTCAGCTCGGCGGCGAGATAGACATCGAGCAGATAGAGAACAACTGACGGGAGCGCGAGGCATCGGGGAGGGTCTGGGAGCGGTGGGGGCGGCCGGGCTTTCGTCCTCGGCCTGCGCGATGGTCTCCCGCTGCCGGCTGGAGGGGACGGAGCAGCCGTGCCCAAACTTCGCCAGGTGTTCAGAGCAATTCCGCGCGTGCGTAAAACCTTGAAATTCTTTGTAACTGCTGTAGCCGGGGGCAGCCCGGTTGGGAGGATCGCCGTGCGGCTTCGGAAGCAGGAGCTACGGAGACGTCGCGACCCTGCCTCTCTCCAGCCAGGGCTCCTCGGCGCGGGTGGGGGCGTTTGGAAAGGGCTTCAGGAGAAACCACCGCCAGCGAGGACGGCGGACGCGAGGGAAGGAAGACACGGAGCGAGCGCGGAGCGAGCGGGGGCCGGCGGCTGCGCCCGCTCCCGGGGCTCTTCCCCTCCGCTAACCGCGACGCCCGTCCCGCGCGCCTTTCCCGCTTTGTCTTACTGTGAAGTGGCTCCACGTAAAACGCCATAGGATTACTTGACCCAAGTAAGCTGTCAAAACGCTGAAAATTCAGGTAGCAGCACTGAAAGCTTTTTCCTCTCCCTGTGCCTTCGTTAAGCA
The DNA here is from genome assembly GCF_003343035.1 of Apteryx rowi. NCBI lineage: Eukaryota > Metazoa > Chordata > Aves > Apterygiformes > Apterygidae > Apteryx > Apteryx rowi. Next base: position 4,243,450 of record NW_020448641.1, read on the forward strand.
CAGATACAGCGGTGAYCATGATGTTTGTACGACATACGTCCTCCGCGGGAAAAGCAGCGGTCCACTTGCTAACAGGTTTAGACGGACACACGCTTTCCCCCCCCCCCCCCCCCCCCCCCCCTTTTTTTTGTATTTTTTTTACCTATAGGAAAGCTGTGCGAGCGGCTTTCGGCACCTGGTGCACCGATTCCTCGGGGCTCACGGGTTACTTCCAGAGGGCCACAAAAGCGATAACGGAAAGCAAAGTCCTAGAGACTAGCGACAATTTAAGCGTGGGAAATTTCTGGAGGGCTTCGGCGCTTCCACTGGAAAATGTTTAGGATTCCCTAAGCCGGGAGAGGTCGGAAGCCGCTGGGACGGATTTTTGTCACTCGTTTCTGTTCCTGTCACTGCACTTTTTTCTGCGGCCCACGCAGCGGCAGAGCTTCGCAGCCGCACGACGGCGCTTCCCCGCGCCGTGCCRTTCATTCGGCTCGCCCCGGGCCGGCCCCGCAGGCAGCGCTCGCCGCGGCGCTCTGTGGCAAGGGGCCGGCTTTTCCGCTTTTTGGTATCCTATGGCTCTCCCAAAACGCCGTCCCCACTCACGCGCCCCTTCCCTTGGGACGCCTCGGGGCGGGCGCTCGTGCTGGAGGACGGCTTCGCCGAGGCGGCTCCTAGCAGCGGCTCCGGCGCGCGGGAACGCCGTACCGGCACGTCTCCGCTTTCAGCTGCGAGTCTTCCCGATGCCGGGCATCGCCCCCGGCCGGCCCTTCCCACGGCCGCCAGGCTCCCGGCGGGCGCCAGCGCCAGCGCTCCCCGATCCCTCGCTGCCGAGGCRGCGGCGCCGCCGGCCGGCTTTTCCGGCTCCGGCTGCTCCCGAGGGCCCAGCGGGACCAGGCGGCCCGGCTGCACCCGCCGCCGCCGCCGCGCACAGTTTACATGCAGCACAACCCGTTTGCCTTACTAAAGACGCTTCTGCAGCGAGGCATGGCCTTATCCTGGGCACGTCAGCTTAGACACAAACCACAGTCAGCTGCGATTTTTTTTTTTGTTGGTTTTTTTTTAGGCCACAGTGGTGTTCTGTTGGGTATTTTGTTGTTGGTTTTGTATGATTTTACGTACTTACTTTCAGTTTAAGAAAGCCTTACTTTTTAATTTTTTTTTTTCTCTCTGTAGAGGTAAAACATTTGTGGATTTATATATATATAAATATATATATAAATAAAATAATTAAAAATATTAAATATAAATATAGTATGTGCCTCAGATCCCGGGGACATCCTGTTGATTGTAAGATTGGCAGTCGTGCTGCTCTCCAGCACGGGACGGCAGCGCGGCGAGACGCCGACCTCGCGCGTACTGCGACACCAGCCGAAAAGCAACGGGCGCCCACGCAGGGCACCTCGTGCTCGCTGTTTTTAAAGGACGGTCCCCTCTTGCACGGATGCTTTGGTGACACCCCTCCCCGCAACGCAAAGTCCTGCCATCCRCCGGAGCGTGGCACGGAGCTGGCGCACAGCCAGCGGAGGTTGTTCTCTGCTGGGGGTTAAACCGGCCGCCGCACCGCGACGCCGTCCAGGCGCTCGCTCGCTCAAGGCACGGAGCAGCCGGGCCGCAGCCGCCGCCGCCGCACGGAAACGGACTATATCCTCAGCAATAACATTTCAGCAGCACGAGTCTCGAAAAAAGGGTTTCAATAGGAAAATGCGTAGCACTGGTAACGGGCGCACGGGGATTTTGCTGTGTATGTGCAGATGCAGCTCTTTGAGCCTGTTCTATCAAAGATTACAATACGTCTTCAAAAACAAAAGAAAAAAGACAAAAAGAAGTACTTGTAAAATAGATTGTAATTTTTCATGTTATAGCATAGCCTATGTGGCCAATAAGTTGTGTTTCAAGTGCTTTGTTAAGAGCTCCTGGCTGAACAGGACGCCAGACTTACTTACTTCTGTAGGGCACCTTAAGGTTGTAGCGGTGCTTTGCAGAACTCTGGTTTTGATGTTTAAGAATCAAAAGAAGAAGGCGGCCAAAAAAAAAAGCAAAAAATAAAAAAAAAGCCTTCTAAAGCTCTGACCTGTATAACAAAGTCCCTCTTGCTGCTCCTTGCACCAGGGCAGCCGTGCGGCGAGGCGGCCGCGTCCGGGGGCGGCGAGGGGACTGCTCAGCTGTACTCGCTCCGTGACTTGATTGCACTAGAGCAGCTCGGTCTCAGGAAATTGCTTGTTACTTTTACTGTGTAAATAAAGCTTCCTGGTTCAGTACCCGGCCGGGGCCGGCCTCCGTCTCTGCCCGTCTGTGCCGCCCAGCCGGCGCGCGCGGCGCCGCAGCGGGACCGTCCCGGGGCCCGAAGGGGAGAGCCCGGGAGCCGCCGTCGCCCGCGGATGCGCCGCCCGCGCGTCSTGGGGCGTTACTGAGCCGTAGCGCACGCCTAAGGGGTGAAAACTGCACGCAGAGCAAAGCTGAAGCGCTAAAGGCCTCTCGTGCTCGTGTTCAAGGACAAAATGTCTCATCCCCGAAGGTAAAACCAAAAAACCCAGCCAGTTTTCTGTTATCTACTTAATCTGATTCAGTTTAACCCGCTTTCGCTACACTTCAGGAGCGCCTGCAGGTGTCTGCTTTTCGTGTGCTGTCTTAGCGCACGGCTCCAGCTCCTGCAACGGCCCGTGCAGGTCCACAGCGTCTTTACAGGGGCGTTTAGAGGGAGCCCAGCACAAGCAGTGCAGAGGGAAAAGATGTAAAACTTCGGGAATGGACAACAAAAAAGGGCACTGAGCGGCCATGCAGCCCCACTTGCCGGGCTCGGGGTTTTCTGGGCGGCAACCCRGTTTTGGCGGTTTGGTTTTTTATGCCCGCGGGCAGTAGCCCTTCCTCGCCGACCCTGCGCGCGAGCGAGGCGAGCCGGGGCCCCACGCTGCCGCCCCGAGCAGCGGCCCTGGTCCCCGTGGCCCGCGCAGGGCCGCGTTCGCCGGGGCGCGTTCCCCGCCTCGCCGGGTTCCCTCCCGGGGATGCACGGCCCCTCGGCTCCCGTTAGGGAAAAGCCGTTCGGCTCCTCCAAAATCACCGCGGGTGCTGAGCGGACTGAAGACACCAACGAAACRGCGACGTTTGCAGGACGGCGTTTATTAACTACCTAACCCAGCAGCGGGACGCCGCTGCAGGCTGTCGCAGCGATCCCTAGGAGCGACAACCCGGGCAGCGGGCAGCGATGCGAGAAACACCGTCAAAGGTCTGACGGACGCGTGGTCTCCCTCGATAGCGTCTGCTCGACGACCCGCGCGCCGAGGTGCCCTTCCACGTTGCACTTTTTGCGTTTTCACGCCATTCTAGGCAGGAGAAGCTACGAAGCAGCTGCCTCCCCTGCAAGCACAGGCCTTTCGTTCCGCCTGAGAGCCGCTGAGCTGCCTGGGAACCCAGCAGCCCTAAGGTTGAGCCTGACCACCCGGGCCGGCGGTGGGGAAGCGGCAGCGCAGCGGGC
>NW_020448641.1:4246973-4287161 GCF_003343035.1 Apteryx rowi
GCCCCGGCGGAGCGCAGGCCGCAGAGCCCCGCGCCGCCCAGCCCTCCCCGCGCCGCCCAGGCCCGGCTGCTTTGCTCCTGCCGGGTGGGAGAGACCGAAAACTCAGAAAGTGCAYGGGAGACACCAAGTTCGTCTTCCCCTTGCTAAGGTTAGTATCTCACTTTAGGTCCTGTATGGGAAACGGTTAGAACCGCGGGCATTTTTAGCCCCGGGAAGGGCTGCAGGCTGCTCCGTTACAAGGCGATGGAGAGAGGAGGATGAATCCAGGAGCGGCGGGAGCRGCGTGCCGGGCGGATTGCACGCGCGGCCCCGGCGCGGCGCCGCTAACCCTTCCGCGACGCCGTCACTCGTGCAGCTGCTGGAGGATGAGGTCGACTGCCTCGGCGAGGTTGTTCACGTAGGCGTCGGGCTTCACCCGGGGGTGGTTTTCGTCGCCAGGCCTGCAGGGGAGACAGAGGGCAAGGCTGAGAAGAGCGGAGCGAGCTTCCACCGACCGGACGCGCGGGTACGAACGAGGCCGGGCAAGCACGAAGCGAGCGGATCCCCACGGGCGCCCACGTGTCTCATCCCCAGCTGCGCGCCACGCCGGCTGGTTGGGACAAGGCCGAAGGAACCGCGTGGTTTCCGGGTCCCTCGGTGACCGCTAAGGGCACACGCCGGCCTCCTACTCCTGGTGCTCCCAGGGCTGGGACCGCCCAAAGCAGGGCACCGGGACGGGGACTCCGGCCAACAGCTCTGCTTCCTGCGGCTGGCGAGGTTTTCTAGCCTAGCAAAGCTCACCTACTTCATCAGCTGTTTTATTCCAAACATCATTCATCCTCTGCGGCCCAAGATGATGCTCAGCTCCCGTTTCAGTGCTAAAAAGCTGGAGGTTCAAAGCGCCTCCAAAGGACCACCACCGCCTCTGCTGTGCAACGGGAGAAACGGCATCACGAAGAGCGCAGCCGAGGCGCTCTGCAGGCCGAAGGCACTGAGGTGCTCTGCCAGCCTCAGAGCCGAGCGCGTCAGCTCCGGGGACGCACGCTCGCCCCTCCTGGAGCCTGGGTCTCGGCGTCTTTCCTTTACCCAGGCCTGCGCTGGCTGGTAGATCCCATATACCTGCGTAACTGGGCTACTTGATGGGGCAGAACTTTGCAATACCTTGTATGGAACATGATCTACATAATTAACTAACTAATGCAAGTTAATGCACCGCATTTTACRTGGCACTTCCATTCAGGCAATAGTAATAGCTGAGAGGAATCTCCAAGAAGACATTTCACTGCAAGCCTAGGAAGTTGTGCAAATAATTATTCTCCCATGTTTTTTCTCCAGAAATAAGTAAGGAAAATAAGAATTCACTTCTGACCTAGGGACAGGAAAGGTCTGCACGTAGCTTTCGTTAACRAGAAGGCTCTGTCAGGGCTTAATTTTGCAAAACCCCCGTCTTCTTGTAAATCTAGTGTCACTGCGTAGCCATGCGGAGCTGTCAGACACCCCGCGCCACAAGCCGCCGGGCCGCAGCAGAGCGGCGGGCAGCCGCGGTCACCGGCGGTTTCGCCGAAGACGCTGGCCTAGCCAGGCGCAGATGCACCAGCCTGTGTTACTGAGTCAGCAGTATTGCTGCCGGGACAGACAGACAGACAGACAGACAGACACAGCGGAGGCAGGAACAGCCCAGTTTAGATCTTCCTGTCGATGTCTCCAAAGCTCGTGGCGCTAGCATGGCTGCTGGGCTGAGAGAGCCAGCAGCTGTTGAACAGAAAACATATGTGTTTTATGCGCTTAATGGCTTTCCTTTGGGAGAGAGATGAGAGCCCTAACGTCTAGCTCCCACCTCTCGGTCCCTGCAAAGGGCACGACTCCATTTAGTAAGAGCTATTTTCTCAGCGGGGAGGACGCACTTCCCATTGGATGCACGGGAGGCAGAGAGATTATTAGTAGTATTTACAGTCTGCAGAATTTGGTGAGTACTTGTCTGTACAAGTACCAAACTCCTCCCGTTCCTGCCCCAAAGCTCCCCAGGGCTATTTCCCTTCTGCTCATCTTTCACATCTCTTCACTTCTGAGCGTGTGAGCTCCTCGCGCYGGCAGAGCCTCTTCCAGGAGCCCAAGCTGCTCCACATCTTACTCGTGGGAAAGCTGCAAAGTCCAGTATGCAACTGGGAACACAGGGAAAGACGCTGCTATTCCCTTTGCCTTGTGACACCTACAAAGCGGTGTCCGGCACAGAGAAAATGGCCTTGGGAAACACACCGTACTTTCGTGCTGGCTGTCATAAAAGCATCTTATTTCAAACGTGGAAGGCTATTTCGTGGTTCCTTATTTAATTCTCCAAGTTCTAGCTTGTTACAGGGCTACGGTGCAACAAGAACAGTAATTATGATGATTTTCAGGTTTTCCTCAACCAGAGAAGCATTTACGTTGCTGAAGGTAAAGCAGCTTAGAAAATACAAAAGAGAAAAACCTTTAAATGTAAAGCAAATAAAAATTCAATACATATCCATCCTTTATGCGGCAGTTGTTGCTCATACCCTGATTTAACCAAGAGGTTTTTACAAACACAGAAATACCTTTTGTGGGGGGGTTATGGTAAAAATAGTATTTTTTGGCAGTAATTCTTAATTTGAGTGGGCATCCAAAAGAAGTAATGAGCCAAATTTCTTTCCATTTTACACCCTGAAAGGAAAAACGTTTCCTTCCTACCRTATAAATTAAGAGAACGTTTTAAGAACCGCTTGAGAGGAAAGCTTCTRCAAGAGCTTTTCAGTCACACAGCCCTCTGATCTACGAAGAGATTTCGCAGTTGATATCCGTATTAGCAATACAGCAGTCAACCYGTACCAGCTTCTTAAAGCCAGAGGCGAAGGCAATACCGTGCACRCACTTCACGCGCGCTGGGGAAGGGGTGGGCATCTACCCGGGAACAAAGCAGACTCGGGACTCAGGCTCAGATAGCGCAACRCTTCCTAGGAATACTCTGCAGGTGGAGGTCAGGCAATTCACGGATGTTGCYGGTGTCTAAGGACGTTGCAGTCCACCTGAGCAGACTGTACATCAGCTCCAGGCAGCTCCTCCAGCACAGTGGGACTGTCGATGCCGCAGACCCTCCGATCCAGCCATGGCTGGACACCCCCAATCCTGGAGCCCCCCGACGACGAGCTGCGTGCAGAGACGGTCTCAAACGTTACCCAGTCTCCCCAGGAGTGTCTGAAGACCCTCTGCGCTGGACTGCAGCTACGTCACCRTGCTGGGCCACCACTATTACTTGCTAAAGGCTAATTGCGTTGAGCAGGCGCAGGAACSTACGCGTGCCGTCAGACAGCGTGTTCAAGACACAACTGTCCTTTCCATAGGCAGCGAGGGGGCGAGCACGCCTGACTGCTCCCCCGGTCGGTCGAACCACACGGTATGAGCTCAGCACTGCCATCCCACACACCGCAGAGGAACTCCACGTTCATTTTTGCCCAGTCATCCAAATGACCTGCAATCGCAACGCACAGACTGACCAGCCGTGAGCTCGTGGCTCGGCTGAGGTCCTCGGGACGCTCGTGCCAGCTCCCGTGGAGCTCAGGTGTTACCTCCAGAGGTCTTGTCCTCACACGGACGCCCGGTCCCAACCTGGGGCAGCGCTGACGGAGGGAAGCCAGGTCTCCCCCAGGTCTAGTTGACCAAGGTGGAAAGCGCAGGCAACGTTTTCTAAGCGGTCTGCTCCCTGCCCTTCACGGCGAGCCTGCGGGCTGTCCATTCGTGTGCTGAGCCCTGCGAGAAYGCCTGCCACCGGCTTGCCACTTCCATCCTCCTGCAGGGCAAGTACACGCACCGCAGGGTTTAACAGGYATACACAGAATTTCGAGCGGGAAAATCGGGAGGAGGTAAGACATGGCCTGGGGCATCCATGACACAGAGTAGTGCGAGCTCCTGCGGCCAGCTTGGACAYGGCTTCATCTGCCGCACTCCTGTTATTCAGCCGAAACTCATTATTTATCTTCTACTTTACAGCCTGATACTCCAGAGGGTTACAAATGGGAACCCTAAAATACTCTTTTGCTACACATTTTGCAAACAGATGGCCTCTCTTACAATGCACGAGTTTCAATATTTTTAATAATATGTTACCGGCATTATCCAGAAGAAAACGAGAGAAATATGTAGCCCTTATGCAGCAGACGTTTCCCATTAAAGTAAATGGGATTTAAGCAGAACCCAGCAGCTGAGCAGGTGCCTTACCTGCGCGGCTGAACGAGGCCGGCACGACTTGCCCATYGTGGACAAGCCCCTATTTCCTTCTCTACAAGCGTGCAGCTCCCCCCGGGGACACCGGCTGTGGGACACAGCGTTGGCAGGACAGAAGCAATCACTGCCCCTGGGCCAGAAAGTTTATTTACTTTTCAACTCATTTTACTTTTGAGACATGTCTCATATCATATGTCTTAGATTACATATGCTGGTCTCTGCTAAGTGGGGGGAAATGTAATAAATAAACCGGTCTGGACTGCACGGCAAAGCCGAGCGCTGAAATAAAACAAACCTTCCTGCTCTCTGGCCTTCTCCTAAGGCTCTGCCGAGAAGCTTTTATTCCTGTCAGTACCGCTCCAAGAAGCGTTTCATGTGGCCACTTCTTTTGTCTTGCAGAATGCTTTGTAAATCACGGAGCTACACACAAACAGCCAAGTAATGGCTTTTTTATCCTAGTTCAGCGTTGCACTTTCAAGCATCTGTCAAAAGGACACTGCAGGCAGTAATTCCCAAACGCTAACRCCAAGAAGCAACACTCCAGAAGCACCGGCGTCCTTTAGGAGCCCCAGGCCCGGTTCTGGACACGCGGCAGGAAGACAGGGCTGCGCTGCGAAATCACCAGGCCCCGGCGTGCAGCGTGAGCACCAGCGGCCCCGGCGCAGGCCTCCTCGGAAGTCTCCAGCTCTTCGAACGCTCTCAGGCCATGATGTCAAACGCGTGCAGAGAGCACAAACCCAGAAGAAAGCATGTCACAGCCACCCCCCACCTCCCCAGAAATACGAGGAATGAGCCCCCTTCTGCACAACAGGCAAGTGGCCAGGCAACTTCACGCTCTGGCTGTTGTTCCCGGGAATCGAGGACCTTGGTTCTGCGTGAACCTCTCTCCGAGGGGCTGCCGACTTCTTCCCAGGAGAAAACTCCAGTTACGAAGGGTTTTAAGGTATTCTGAGAGGAGCACTGTGCTGAAACATCAGGTATTAGAGCTTAAAGGAGCGGACCTGTAGTTAGGACAACTGSGAAGAGAAAAACCCCGATCGCAGTCCCGATTCCCTGGCTGCTGGTGCGCTTCACGCAGCACAAAACCAGCAGGAATCGCAGGGGATGGGGCAGGGCCCTGGCTCCCTTTTTTCTCTCCTTCTTACATAAAATGCAGGCACCTAAGTCAGCACAGTGAATGGCACTTCTGGAGCCGGGCACTAAGGACTGGGCATTGCTTCAGCGACCGTCCTGGTGCCTAAGCATCTCCCTGGACAGGGTCACTGGGGACAGGTGAAAACTTTGGCCAAGAGCACTTCTTGCTCTCACACTTTCAGCTTCTTTTCTCTTTCAGGGACAATGACTTTTTTTGCATTTATGAAAATCTGCACTATTATTACAGACATCAAAACAAATGGTCACAAAACTCAAAGTGGAGATTGTCATTTAGTGCATTTCTTGAAAATAAAAAAAATCTAAAAATATGTTTAATTTGCAGGTCAGTTTAAGAATAAAGTTACATGGAGCTAACTTTGAAATAAACTCCTTCCGATTCTTTATGTGGGACTCTGGTTGCAGAGAAAGAACATAAATCAAAATGACAGAAAATTTTATTCTGTAGCTGAATATTGAGCTGTCAGCAGTCTTGGCCAGCACACAAAATTGCCTGAGAAAAATCAGCTACAGCCTTGGGAAACACTCTCCTTAGTTAAGCAAGAATTCTTAGGAGTGATTTAGCTCCACAGCCTAGCTCCATACACAAGGAAATGGGTCTAGCCCAGGTTGGTCATGATTGCCTACTGCTCGCGACGTGAAACGAGTTTGTGGTGGCACTCCAATTCTGCGTCAGCTCTGTGGCCACCCTGCTGGCAAACGGAGTGGTCAGGGAAAGACCTGAGTGAGCGCAGGGACCGAACTGCCCTCTGACACCGAAGGTGGCCCTTCTGGGTCCCAGCTGCACGGTCTGCCTGTTCTCAAACCGCAGAGAGGAAATCTTTCGCAACACTGCAATTTCAGGACCTCCTGGCGCCCTCTTTTCTTCCCTTGAAAGAAGACCCACGCCGAGGTCTCCTCTGCAAGGAGCAGCACCAGCTCCGCGCTACGCTCAGACACCCCAGGCACCACTGACGAGCGCTGCAGAAGCAGCAGTCTCACGTCCCTTCCATAAAGGTCTGATTTTACCTCCGGAGGTAAGTCCAGCATAGAAGAGGCCACAGGCCCAACAGACAGTCTAACACCCCCAGGATCAGTGATGAAGCAGAAGGTCCCCTTCAGACGCCAGGCTGCGCGGAGCCTGCCGTCCGCCCTGCCGGGATCACCACCCTTTCGCCCAAACCATCGGGGCGGCCCGCGTGCTCTCAGGCTCTCGCTGAAGCCAACTCTGACCAGCTGACCAGCGCTGTTGGGTTCCTGGGCTTGGCCAGGGCCATCAGCGCCGTCCAACGCAACGCGTGCCACCTAGCCCAGCGCGGGACGGGCTAGTGCCGTCCCCAGGCCTGGTGGTCCCAGAGGTGCCACGTGTACGGCAGTGTCCAACCACCGTACCACGCGGGGAGACGCAGTGGGGGAGCACGGCACTGTACAAGATCTGCGAGAGCTCTGCCTGACTGGGAGAGACAGGGTCGGGTCTGCGTGGGATAAACCCAGGTACGTGTCCGGGCAGGTTATCACAGCTGAGAACAGCTTTGGAGAAGCTTTTGTTTCAGTAACATTTGGGGAGGAAGCACTGGCTCCAGGCTGTTCTCAGGAAGAGCAACATTCTGTGTGTGCAGGCGGCTCTTGCCAAGCCTCGTGCTGCGCTGCGAGGGCTCAGCGACACGCGGCCCTGTGCCTGACCCCCTGTCCAGAAGCTGAAAGGAAACCCCAGAGAATAAGTGCTTTAAAAGAAAAAGCAATCCAAAATGATCGGTACATTACAACACGTTGAAGATATGCAGTATCTTTAGCATGATGCAACCTGGCAAGAGGTCTCGAGGCTTGGTAGTTACTCACGTCCATCAAATCATCCTCAGGAGATGACTAAACATCCTCTTCTCCCAGGGACTATTTGTCACTGTCAGYGCTGCAGAAGTTCAGCAGCTATCTATAGCACCACGTCCTGGGAGCCAGCTCCTCCGCCCAGACCGAACTGGTTAGTTTGGACCAATGCTTGAATGTGAGACATCAAGGAAGCAGCAGAGTGCTGCGGGAAGCCGCCTCTGTGATTTTAACTCTTCACTCGGTCACTCGATACGAAAAGCTCTAGCATGGCGTGAGGGCTGCTGGTGAGCAGAAAGAGACGGCTTCTTTCTGGGGAAGCATAAACCCAAATCCCAGGTCATGAGGGGTAGTGAAAAATCACAGCTTGCGCAAGAGGAAGAATATTCACCTACTGTCTGGACCAAATTTCCACTCGGAAATCTGTTCTGACAAGCTAAATTCCCTRTCTACACTCAGCTATGGAGAACGTTCTTGAATTGCCCTGAACTGCTACGTAGTCTCCTGTGCCCGGCTAACAGCTGCGATGGTTCACCCAGATATGGTGGCAGATCTGGGATGGATCCAGTGATCTAAACAGGTTTTGCATCTTACTTTGCAAGGACAACTAGGAGTTTTTAAAGTAAATGAAGCTAAATGAATACATACTGAAGAGAGTGCTGCTAGGGACAGCGTAAAAGGATGCCCCTAAGAACATTAACTGCTTTTCACTCCCAGGCACAATCTCTCCCATCGGCTGGGATTTGGGGATGTGGGAACCTGCGCTCCTGCCTGTGTGGGCCGGGGTGGGCATCAGCTGTTGCTGGCAGCCTTCACTAACAGAACTGCTGCAAGGAAATGTTTCTCAGCAAAGARTTTGGGCTGCAGCATGTTTGTGAGCTAAAACAGGCTGACAGGATCACGGAGGTATTTTGAGAAGCTGATAGCCAAACTCCTCAATGGGAGCAACAAGTGGGTGTTTTCAGTCTGCGTACAAAACGCTCACGTAATGCTGCACTAGCAAATCCGGCACGCCAATCGCAGCGACTTTCGAAGGGCCTTGTTTGCGCTCGTTTCCAACAAAATATATGGAGAGCAAAAAGGGAACACTGAATTACTGCGTGGACAAGATATGAAAGGTTTAACAGATCCAAGCATAAATGGAGGTAGTCGACACGGACTGTCATGGCCACAGGGATGGAGGCAGCTCCGTAACTGAGATCAGCCTGAGACCTGCAGGAACTTGACTTCAGAGAACAGAAGCAGAGGGTGATTGATCATCACCCCGTCAGTCCCGCAGCCTTCTGCAGAGCCCTTTGAAAAGAGGGGTGTGGAGGCAAAACAACGCGCAGGGCCAAAGCAAGGCACGGAAGTTGATTTGAAGAAGACGGATGATCTCACATTCCCCGGCACAAGGCTGCAGTCATCTGGCAAACCTGCTCTGCTACAATGCTCTGTGCCCCCCTCTCRCTGACCTTCTGAAAACCACCCCACCTCCCGGGCCGCTACAAGGGACCTCTTTGTGCCACAACACCAAATTCCCCCCAACTCCCTAATTAAACAGGATACACTCCTGCTGCATAAAATCAGATAGAAAAGATTAAAACCATTGCTCCTGACAACGTATTCTTCAGGGGCTCTTACCACGGCTGTAAAATACGTGAGACAGAGTTTAACGAGATTTTCTTTCGGAGGAATGTAAACAGACACTGTTAACCTTTGCTAGCCTCTTTGGACAGATGCAGTAATTTTCCTCAGTGCTACAAGTGAAGCCCTCTTTTTGTTAAACGTGCAATTTAATCAGTCCAGCACTGAAAGGCCAAATAAATCACGCAGACTGTCAGCACGCTGATGTGCGGTTACTACATGCCTGCACAGCGCGTTTCCTGAAGGTACGATGAGAGACGGAGCAGCACCGCAGCCACCTAACCGAGTGCACGCCGKTTTGGATCAGGTCTCACAAAGCACGTCGTTTTATCGGTAAAGTGTCGGGACGAGGACTCGCAGGTGTCTCAAAACTTACAGAAAAAAGAAAACCCAAACTTTTATCTCTCTGGAGGTGGGCACCTTCGGCGAAAGCTGCTCGCTGCGCGCAGGGCAGCTGAGGAAGCCTCCTGCCGGGCTGCCGAAGCCTGTGSCTCCGGGACGCGATCTCCTTGTCCCACCGTGCCCGCCACGGCCAGCACGCTGGCAGGAGCGCCGCGAGAGCAAACCTGCGTCAGGGACTTGCAGCCACCTCCGTTCTCTTCCCTCGCCTCCCAGAGCGGCGCACAGAGCTAATTGCGTTTAATTGCAACTCATTTAAATTCAAGCATCCACAAACAGGTAGGAATTAACAGCCAAATTGTTTGCTAACATCGAAGGGAAGCCTGTGGGCTTGCCTCTTAACTGTTCCGTTTTATGGTAAACAGCTACTGCTTTAACCGAGCTGAGAAGACCAGGAGACCGGCTTAGGCACACCACTTCTCCAGGCAGCGTACCTCAACACGGGGGAACACAGTGAGATTGAGGGGATAGGGAGCTATCTTCCCACATAAATTACCTTAAAAAAAAAGGCTTGGCAAATGCGAGGCAGCATTACCTAGATCTTTGTTCTTCTGCATTTCAATGCACTTACTTCCTGGTGTGAACACTTGTACTTTTTAAATGTACACGTGTTGAGAAGTTAATGAGCGTGTTGCGGCAATTTGTTTGTTTCTAATCGGTTGGCTGCACGGCGATGCTGTAAGTGATGAGCTCAGATGTGCAAACCTAGAAAAATTCGTGTGAAGGAGGACGCTGACAGTACAAGCAAAACGTGAAGAAGGGGTGGCGGAGCCTCGGGTCCGCTCCTGCCTGGAGCACGCTGCCTTCCCAGCCATCCCASCAGACCGCCTTTTCTCAGCGCTGCGCAGCAAACGCAGCGTCCTGCCACCGCTCCGTGCGGCGCTGGCCATACGGCCGCGCTCATCGCAGCCCCTGCGCTAGCAAACGCAGATATTCGCCCTCCTCAGCCGCAGAAGTACCACTAGCAACGCCGAGAGCTTCCCCTTCTTCCAGCTGCGTACACCAGCACGTCCCAGTTCCCCTCTGGGTCTCCAGTCTCGCTCGAGGTAGCAAGCAACGGCGTCTCTTTTCTGCGTGCGGAACGAGGGAAAGCTACTGCTAGCGAGGCACACGAAGGAAGGGTTTCGCTGGCCGGCCGGCCGAACGCCTCTGCCGGAGACACGGCACCAGCGCCGCTGCCCATCTGCCTTCACAGAAGGCTGCCTGCACGGCACCAAAAGCATTCGCAGCGCAGAGATTTCATGCAGGAAACWGCATCAAGGGAGCAAGAAGGAGATGGGAAGATGGTGACGCTGCAAAGTACTAGCGAACTGCAGTCCATAATTGCAGGCTATAATTAGTTCAGGGAGAATGAATGGGACTTTGTAAAAATGAAGAAGTAAAAAGAGCAGAGGTGACCAAGACAGGTCAGAAACGGAGGTTGTTGGTGGCAAGCTTCAGYGGACATTATAGCTAACATCTGGGAGATGGTCAGCACAACGTCCTAAAGGACAGCCCTTGGAGACCGCTACGGAGAAAACTTTGCGCTCCCTGAACTGAGTTAYAGCACGTAAACATCCACTCCTTCGAGCTTTGCACTATCAGTGCTTTTCACCTGCCTGAGAGGAGGGGTGAGCAGCTTACAGAGAATAGCTGGGGCATATCACCAAAAGCTGCCCGGCAGACAGCGAGCTAACCGGAGGCAACTGTGCAGCTGAAAACCATGGCTAATATACTTCCCATCTGTGCACTTCAGATCTCTGAGGTGAAAAGCTGTAACACAAATATTGCATGAACGCAGCCTGCACACAGCACTCTATTTCCAGACATGACCTTTATTCTGCTGGAAGTAAGTTATCCCTTGAATAATCCCAATTCTCTGATATTTTCGATTTCTGTAGATTGCATTGTACCACCCAGCCTTTGAATATACAATATTGAGGAAGCAGATGACGCAGGCAGCTGTTTTCCCCCACCCATCCCTATTTATTTTCTCTCTCAGGAAATACAGCACATGTGAATATGCCAGATTAAGAGCTTTGAAGACTAAAAGTCCTGCAAGTCTCCATATGGGCTGTGGATAGGGCACATACAGATGCCATACAGGCTTCTCCAGACTCCTCTATCAGCACAGCATGGTTTTGGAAAGGCATTTCCCCAAAACTGTGGGGTTGCATTATCACACAGAGCAGGATGAGAGGCCGAGCCCCAACTTGTGTGTGGAGAAGGTCTTCTTGGAGCCATGTGAAGAACAAGCCCTGAGCCTCCTCTTCCAGGAGGTACCAGTGAGGCAACCCACCGCCGTCCTGAAGCGAAGGCTACAGCCGACTGTCGCAGCTCTGTAGCGACCGAGTTTGCTGCGGGGAACGCCAGCCGGGACTGCTGCGGGGGGCTGTGGGTGGCAACACTGCGGCTTACCCACACAACGGACATGACTTGTGTGCCKGAAATAACAGCTGCCTTCCTGGACCGTCCGGGGAGCACTGAGATCATGCAGATGCCTACAGCTGGCCTGTCGAAAGCAGCACGCACGTATGTCATTTGCAGAAGAAATTACTAACCTCTTAGGCAGATCCTGCCCAGCTCCTCAGCAGCTGGAAGAATATCAGCCTGGGAAGTGCCAGGAGGGGTTGGGAGGCCGGGGGCTGAGCGACCTGTCCTGGCTAGTGATGCAATGTTGTCTCCCACCGTTGTCCCAAACCCCACATGCCCCCGAGGCCTGCAGCTCAGTTCCCTGGGCAGAGCGCAGTGCCTGCCCCATGCCGACGGAGACAGGAGCGTGCGACCTGCCGGACGGCCGGGACCCTGGGGTGCTCGTGCTTCCGCACCTGGCAGTGGCCACCTTGAGGACCAAGGGGAAGGCTTTCACGTGGAGCAGCCTCTGGGCGCTGCTGGTGTGCAGACCCGCTGCAGGTARCTGCGGCCAACGCCTTTGTCGTCACTGGAATCGAAGGCAAATGAGCGCACGAAGTCAGGGATAACTCAGGCATTCGTCCATATACTTGCCTAACTGAGAAACAGGCATGAAACGTAGTACTGTGATGGGGAAATGTGATGCTAAGTGCTGCTGTAAGGAACGCTATTATTAGCTAAATGTTTTCATGTAATTGCATCAGAGCACGATATTTTGTTAGAACTGACTTCTTTGCCCCCACCTCCAAAACCCCTCATGCAAAAATGCACTGTAAGGTCAAGCTGGCTCGAACAAATATTTAAATAAGCAGACCACCGGTGTTCAGGCATCTGAACAACAACTTCCTTTGCTGAAACTGAAGAGCTTTCTCATTTTGTAAAGCAAAAGCAGTTCAGTGGGGGAGCCACATGTCAGAAGTGTTGGAGTGGAGCATTAGAGGAGGAGCAGGAGCAGGTTCTGGGACTGGGACTGGCTCCTGCCTGCCTGCCCACCTGCCCTCAGAGCAGCACACGTGGCCTGGGGACAGGAAGATCTGAAACTCGGTGGCCATCAGACGATGAGCCACTCAACCAGCCCAAAGGCACCTGCAGAGGGTCTAATGTTCCTTCCAGCAAGGTGGCTTTAAGAGACAAACCGCTAGTGAACCCGAAAAGGAGGAGAGAGCAACTTCTCTGAGCTGGTGGCTGAGTTCCTGACAAATGACATCTTTTATCTGTCTGAGGCTGGGACCTGCTGTGGCCCTGTCCTCCCCTGAATCCACAGGTTTGCCATCACTGCAAAATCAGTGTAACACAGTGTCACACAAAAATCAGTCTTGCTCGGTGCTTGGGATGATGGATATTTGATCAAACTTCTCAGAGAAGACTTGGATAGAAGGAGGTTGCTATAATCGTGATTGCCTGCCTTAGCCTCATGGACGCAATTTTAATTCATTTCATGGGGTGAGGACACATCTGCGCAGAGAAGCGTTGGTCATATTTGTGCAACGCACTCTGTTAGGCCAAGTGATACAGCCAGAGGAAACGGATAAACTCCCGAGAACACAAACCCTTTGTCTGGTTTAAAATAGCAGCAAACTTCCAGGCTGAACGCGAGCTGCGATTTACTGCTCGGAGCTCAGCTCSATCACCTCCGTCGGGCCATCCGAACAGCTGTGCTGAGGGACGCCGGCAACGTGACCCCGCTTGCTAACCCGTACGCAGCACCGCGCTTTGTGAACCCTTCCAAGGAYGCCGCACTGAACGCGAGCGACGCGAGGGCCTCCCGCAGACTGCCGGAGCGTCCGAACGAGGGACGCGCGCCGTGGCCGTATGCACTAAACCCCGGGAGTGCCAGCACGCTGGGGTCACGTGAGCACGCCTGTAAGACTTTGCCTAAGCAGCCCTTGCTCATTAGCAGGCGTTGGGAGCCATCGTTGGCGGCGCGCGCTCGTTCGGTCCTGCCCGGGGAAGGGAGCCGGCAAGGCCCGAGCTACAAAAGCCGGCTTTGTTTGCGCCCCGCTCCTCACCGGGGACTTGCTGCCAGGCACAACAGTGCTTCCGAACTYGCACTGCAAACCGGAACGGTGAAGCCTATGCCTGGCTATAACGAAACATGGAAGCTGTTGTACCAGTTAGTGGGCTCCTTCTGCCCCCGACAATCCGGGACCGCGTGTTATYCCTGCCGGCGAGAGCAGTGCTGCGTCCTAACTCCCAGCACTGCGTCTCTCCCCGCTCTGCCCATTCRCCTGGGCTCCCCCAGGCACGGCTTTCTCCTGCTGCCTCCCCCTGTCTCAGACGATTAGCTTCTACCTGAGAACTACTTCTTAGCTAGAGGCAGCTGTAAAGAATCTGGCCTTAACTGCTGTCTAAATTTTAGCTAGAGAAAGTTAACCGAGGTCAGCCCTCCCTCTCGCGCTGCTGCTGTCTGCAAGCGCGTGGTGGAAACGAACCCTCCGTGCCAGGTATGTCCGTGCAAGGGAAACGGCCCCCGGGTTCAGCGGGGCTGCACCGGGCGAGCTGAAGTTCTGCGTTTTACATATGGATGCACCTAGTGCTGCAACGCACGTATAGCGCAGATGTTTTCAATAAAAGCAAGCCTCCCCCCTCCGCACACGTTAAACGCACACTCGCTGTTTGCTGGGAAAAATCTAAGAACTGCCCCTGCTTTGCCAAACTCTGCAGCATAACAGGGTGTTTGCAAGCACCGTGAGACTCGGCCTTGCCTGCTTGGATTAATTATTGATGACCCGTATGGCTCTGCCAAACGACCTTACTCAATTCAGTAGAAAATCATTTTAAATGCCTCCAGGAAAGAATTTGGACATAAATATGTTCTTTGTGCACATACACAAACAGATGTGCATCTCACATGCAACCAGTGCATTAGCTGTTAACAGGACTTAATATTACACTAGAGTGGGAAAGATTAATTTCAAGGGCTGCATTCGAAGCTCAGCGGCGTTCAGGCACCTTCCTCTGTTAGGCGCTTTTAAAGACCTTAACCTAGGAGAAGATTCCATTGCTTTCCTATACCACATTGTTTACATAATCCATATGAAATATGCAAAATGAAGGCAGCCTTCTGCATTTGCAAAGCATCGCAGGGGGATTTAAATCACAGAACCCTGGTAGATCCAGATACCAGCGAGAAAGGGGATTTTCGGATTATAAAAGAAAGAAGTTTAAATTTAAGATTTAGAATGCTGTTTGGAGAAGTTTAATTTTAAAAGTATTAGGCCAMAGCTGCGCTGATAATGTGACCCTCTAAACAAGACACCCAAAGACACAGCATTAAAAGGCTGTTTCTCACCAAACAGGAATTTGAAGTACCATAAGGATAATGATATTTATCTTCAGATGGTGTTTCCTAAATCAAATGGTCTTAATTTTAAATGCGAATGAAGCTATGAGAATTATCTGTGCGACTCTCAGGAAACTCGAGACGACAGACACATTTGTAGGCAATTCTCCTTTTCAGATGACGTTAATAGCCCATTCAGCCAGGTGTTATGAACCAGTACTTTATTGCTTCAGCCCTTTTCCGTGTAAGAAGCTAAGAAAGTACCTAAGCTGGAAAACTAAGGCACACTCCAGATCTTTGGCTGCAAACCCACTCGGCCCGGACAAGGCAATTACACGGTCACGCCGCGATCTCGACCTAGCGAGCAGGAACGACAGGTCAGCAGCGCCTTCCTTCCCGGCCCCGGGCCTCGCTGCCGGGTCTCCGGCTGGCTGCTCCGCCGCCCGGGCTGTAGATTAAAGGTGAGGTTCAGCCCTGCGCAGCCCCGCCGTGTTTAGCAGCCTGTTCGGGAGACGCATTTTTGCCTGCTTACATTTTTGAAATAACATTTGGCTTCATTCGTTTGTGCTAGTGGGAGGGGTGGGGGTGGTGAGGAGGTGACGCCGTTGACCGTTAGACGAAGAGGAGAAATGTTGATCCCAGACAAAGGGAACAGTATGCGCTTCACACAAAGGAGATGGTTGCTGCATAAACCTACTTCTGAGTCCCAGAAAACTTCCTGAGCAGATTTTTGTATTTTAGGTGCTACTTAAATTCCAAGGAAAACAACTGCTAAATTGTATAAAATTATAGGTAGACAATTTAAAGAAAAAAATCTAAAGATAGCTAATATATAGACAGATAATTATTTAAAAATAGATTACTACCTCTTCTTACATGAGAAAATAGTTGGCATTCTCATTCTAAGAGCCCACTTCTCTGAAAAGGAAAGAGAAGTTTAATAAATGGGTATTTGCAGACACCTAGGCTGGAGTGATGAACTTCTAACTGTATAGCAAATCCAAAGTATTTACCCAGCATTTTCTGGGCTAAAGAGGAAGAGGAAGACTGGAAGATGAGCTCCCTCTCTGACCTACTGGCATTCTTGGGTATTATATTGGCATCTCTATATTTCTACAAAGCAATCACCTTGTGCAGTAATTTGTCTTCTTTGGACAACTCCATTTTTTTAATGGGATTCCAGGTATGATCTTCTTCACATCAKTTCCTTTGCAGACTTGAAGTGTTGGATTTGTCAATTTGACAAATTTGAATATTTAATTAAACACCAAAAAAACCCAAGGCAAAGGTTTGCAAATAAATGCTTAGAGAATTTGCATAAAATTAATGGGAACTCAGCATCCATCCTTAGAGTACTTTAAGGATCTCAATTTAAACATATCACTATGGAACGCTTCACATGTTGTTATTCTATGAGGATTCACTGAGGAGACAAGGCTGCTCACACCAAATGTGAGGACTGCATTTTGAATGCCCAAAAGTCAACACTGTATAAATGGTGGCAGCAATTGGAAAAAATGCTGGCCTCTTCCAAGGGAAGAGTTTGAAGGTAGGCAGGATGCTTCGGACGAGCTGGGATTACAGTTGGATTGCTCTCCCACGCATGTTTTAGGCAAGGTTCCCACTAAAAGACATACTAAAGAGAACAAGGACCACTTAAGAGTCAAGATAGTCAGTCATTTGGGGGTTATATTTAGGGAAGGAATATTAATCCAACCTCGCTCTGCTCAAGGATATCAGGAACCTACCTGTTTCTAAACATGCTCTTGTGCAAACATTGGTAACTTGTACAATGAAGACTGGCCAGTAAGAGTTCAAACCTAAGCTTTTAATAAGTACATAATTTATTCCCGCTCAGTTAACCCAGGGGTGCTTCTCAGCAGAGCTTTCTGAAGCATACACTATGCTACAGTTACTCTAAATTATGGCTCATTTGCTTAAGCCTCTCTGTAACTTAGATGTTCAGAATCTTGTCGTGGGAAGTTTGCATGCTGTGAGCATCTGCCCACTTTTGCTTCACTTTCCACAGGGCAAAGGAGATGAGACTTTGTCTGCCTAGGAAATACTTTTTTCTAATGTCCGCAAACCTATTGATGCATCCACAGAACCTTYTGGATTAAAGGCAATGAGCTTTTGGACACGGAAGTATCCTTTTCTACCTGCARTGCACCTAGAACAATGTAGCCTTGACTTGCTGATGCCCAAGTTCTACTGCAATATAATTTTTTCTATTAAATAGCAAATTTGTTCTATAATCCACATTTGCATGTGTTTGTTCATGTTTTCTTATAAAAATCAAATTAAATTGTTTGTTTAGAAGAGCATAAGAAAGTTTCTTACCCGTCCAATGTTCTACAGGTAAGTCAGTCCTCATTTTCCACAGATTACTCTGAACTCTTYCCAGGTTCTGTCACAGGCTGTCATAAGAATGGGGAWGTATCTGAGCAGGGAATAAAGCCCTGTGCACATCACTAGGACAGCAGCTCTTTCTGGTCCTCTGGCACACAGTTCCCCGAAGGTGGCAACCCGYGGTGCTATTCTTCAGCGTCTGCCTCAGCTGCCCGACGTGACCGATCTGATSAGCAGCCTTGTTCTTTGTTTTGTTCCGGCGAGGAGGAAACCAGGCCTGCCTGGCAGCTGGGCGGGTAGGCGAGAAAGCCTCGTGCCACGCGCCTGCAGCCCCTGGGCTTCTGCACGGGGCCTGCTCAGGCAGCAAGCGCCCGCGACAGAGAGGAAACCACGCCGTTCCGGGGCGGCCAGCCACGGCAGGCCCACATTAGTTATTCATTTGTGGTTGGGAAGGAAGGGGCTACCTCCCGCAAGAGAAACGCAGGCTGCCCTCCGTAATGATGTTCACACGGACAGGAAGCTGCTCACAGATTGGTACCATGCTGCGTTCACGGGCCACGCAAGGCACCCAGGCAGCGCCGGCTGCCAGTGAGCGTCGGAGGAAACGTGCCGTGTTGCTGCCCCGGAAACCTGCTGAGCGCAGCAGGGAAGGCAACCAGCCCCGAGATGACTGCGGCTTCGTGCTTCTCCTCCTGGCGCTCTTCCACCTGGTCCCTGCATCAGGCAGGACACGGCCGGGGAAGCAGGGCCGAGGAAAGCTAGCTAGCACATTTTTAAAGGTGTCAAACCACATCGGCGTTTGTGCTTAAGAATGGATTACGGAAAGCATGCTAAGCTAACATTGTTAGTGTAAGGATTAAATCCCCAGCGCTCCTGGCTCTCTGCCCTCCACTTAGACCATGAGAATAGTCCAAGGTTTATACCCACTTCCTTCTAGCTTTGAATTACAGCTCCTCCCGCGAAGGTTGTTAGTGTGTCCGACTTGCTGTGYGCTACAGCGCAGGCTTAGTGCAGACTCAGCACGAACTCTCGGCCTCGCTAAAGTCCTCCAAGAGTTTTGCTAAATCTCAGGTCCCCGTGAAGTCAGTGGGGTTTTTGCTCTACGTTGTCAAATAAATAATCCCAGATTTGAAACAACTGACTGAGGAATAATCAGGTTTGAGCAGCAAAGCATTTGGGGCGCTTAGCTTCGGATAAAAGGGTAAGACTGTAAGCTCTCCACAGGTAATGCAGGTCCGGGCACTGCTCTGAATGTGTACAGCGTCTAGCGCAATCTTCTTGACTGGTCCCTGGCTGCCACTGCCGTAAATGTAATSGCTAATAAATACTGTGGCCGCTTCCAAATTACTTCTTTAAATTAGGTTGTGTGGGACTGACTAGATGCTTCCTATGGCAGGCTATCGCAGTGTTATTCACACATGCAAATCACGACCTGAAAGCACAAAATCACTAGGACTCCAATTTTACTATCTTTTTGTACTGCACCTAGCACACCAGAGAGCAAAGTCACCGGGCACTATAGCCACTGCTTTGTTTCCAGATCCTGACAGATCATCCTTGCAAGGCTAAGATGGTTTCTAAGTAAGTCAATTGCCCAAGGACTAGAAGACAATCATCGTGCAATATAATGTGCACAGAAGAGCTGAAACCCAAAGGATGGCCCGGAAGAAATGGTCCCTTTGGAATAACATCTCTATGTTCAGAGCAACGTATGATGCAACATTTTTCCACTGCAGGTAAATTATGGTTCTTCTGTATTTGACCTCTCCCAAGTGAAAACTGAAAGAGTTTGCAAGTCACGCCAGAGCACAGACTGAATTTCTAATGATGGCCCCAAAGCACTAGTAAGGATGTTTCGGCAGTTCAGTTTGCRCTGCCGTACTCTTTCCTGCTAACAGTGGCTTGGAGACTGCGTCACCGTCTTGGTATCTGGTTTTGCTTTTATCTGAGCATTTCTGTTGAGACTAGTTTCTCCCCTTTGCATCAACTTCAAGTGAAGAGTAATCCTTTAAAAAATGAAAGGCTATAATACTGGTTTTAGCTGTGGACAAGTTACTTCTATAACCCAACCTGGCTGGAAATGAAGTTAATTTATATAGCATGTTCAATATCTTTGAGAAAATCTACTACTTAAAATACTTCAAAGGATAACGTTGTACTGGGGGTGGAACAGTCAAGAGGACTGTATTCTCTGCACAGATTGCTGAATTCTTGCAAGGCATCTTAGGGTGGAGATACATGTCTATGAAGTGGAAAAAAACCCAATTCCATTGAAATTGTATTCAGGACAGCACAGAGAAATCTGTGGAGGGCTAATCAATCCTTTGTGCTGTTTTCTCCCAGTCTCCAAATAAGCAGTAGCTTGAAACGTAGGCTCGGTATGTGTGGTGTGTGAGTACAAACGTTTAATGAAGAAATTTTGTCCACTCAAGCCCTTGTTTGAAAAGGACTTGTTAGATCATAAAGAGAGATTCTTCATCTTCATTAAGTAAAACATAAAAGTTCTAACTTATAGCACTATACATTAATGTTCAGCAACATAAGGGGTTTAATGGCTTATTGCTTTTCTACCATAAATGATGATCTGCAGCTACTGGAAAACATTCTTCCAGACCTGGTTGTGTGTCTCATTCCCATTTCACACATCCATTCTGGATGGAACAGCCTGGAATTATCCAAAGTTCATACAAACAGATATGTTTTGCGAAAGCAATGAATATTGAAGAATCTTTGCCAGTATACCTATCTGATATGTATATGGTATAAACTGTCTGAGTAGCTCAGTACATATGCAATACTCTGCAGGTTTTATGACTGCATATGTCTGGATTTAGTAACTACCCAGTATGAGTTTGCAGGATGGACTTTCTAGGATGTCCTATAGTGACCTAATATAACATAGTGGATCAGGATGTATCCGCTTAACACTCTTAGTCTGCAGCTAAACAGTATCCGTGTCTGAATAGATGCATGACAATTTTCACTTGTCATTTGTTTTCATTGCTGCCTATGCTAAGTGATCCCAAGCTGTACATGCAATTTTGTTGAGCAGCTCCTGCGAGTTAGGTATGGTATCTACGCAATTACGCCAGAAATCTCCAAAGACCCTATGAAGTGGGTGTGCAACCTGCTAGTCCATTGCCAGCAGGGACCACTTCTAATATGTCAGACCTTCACACAGCTTCTCACCCAAGTCGGATCTTTGCACCTCGGAGGGCTGGAGAAGCCCTCAGCTTTCCAGAAGGATTCATAACAAGAAAGGACCCAGAAGGATTCATTCCTCCCAACAACCCGAAGCAGCCAGAGATTAGTGACTGCAGAGCTGCGAGCATGCTATATGGAAACCCCCTATTTGGGGCCTGCGGGTACTTTCTTATCAGCTTAAGGACTGCATTAGCTGTAATCTTCCTGTCKGTAGATCTCAGTGTGCTTTGTGCGAAGCACGAGGAGCTGAGCGAGGGTGCGCAAGGGCCCCGGAGTGCACAGTGCACCCCGGCCCCGCTGGCCAGGGCTCGCGGGTGCCCCCGCCTCTCCCGCAGCCTTTCCACTGATCACATTGACGCCTAACGGCCGCAAATACAGGGGGCCCCGAGCCAACGTCCAAGCCCTGTTCTCCTCGCAAATTAAAGAGTTCCTCTGATCAGCAATCAAATGTGAAATCATTTTGCAAGTCATAAGAGTGGGTAAAGCTCAAGCAAGAGCACTTAAATCCAGGGTGGGTTGAAGAATCTTAGCAGGGAAAAAAAGCGCTGATTGCCTAGGCATACCTCTGCTGCAAAACCTAACAAAATATTGACTCAGCTTCCAAAAATGAGGCTGAAACCCACACACCATACAAATCTTTAAACCCACATGTCTAGCAGCTGCCGCTCATATGACCCTTTGCTTTGATTATGCTTAAAGAAGTCATTTTCAAACATTCCCTTATGGAGATCTACAAAATTGAAGTAAAAACAAAGTAAAAACATCTATATCTTAAAATAACCCTCTGAAGTCACCAGGAGAATCAGCTGAGTGTTCCTCAGTGTTTAGAAGGCCTCTATTTCAGGAGTATTTTTGTGTGTTGTACAGCTAACTTTATTCTTTTACTACCCCAAAAAACTTTGGTTTTACTTTTTGTGCAATTTAACATCACTAAAATCAACTCTAGGTTGATACGACTTCAGGGTTCCATAACWATGCCGTTTTCAGTATAGCTGCTATATCCGTGTGACAGTTCTCCCTTCCTCGCTGTTCCTTTCCCATATTCTCTCAATGCRGGATGGAAATTTGGCAATATTGATTTGTCATGCCTGGGTGCCTCRTACGTGTGTATTTGCAACATACCTGCAATGAGAACCCTTGATTTCTAGCAAGCTTTCTTTTGATACRGACTTTGGTCAGTAGTCACCTACCTTTGACTGTTCACCAATATTAATAATAAATAAGATCAATGGTCTCCCTTTGCCAATGCCTGGATAACTGTGAATCCTCAGTTGTCCTGCTCAGTGCTAAGAATGCTTCTTTCTCCATTTAAGGAGCATTCCTGAAAAGCTGCAACAGCCTGAACACACTTCCATCCCTTCCTAACACCCCACCTCCTACTCAGTAGAAGTCTAGTCAGTAACTCCTCGTAGTGGAAAAATTAAAAGCTGCAGCTTTATTTTTACAATACCAAGAAATATAAGTAAATCAGGCCAAGTTCCCCCCTTCAACTTCAGCAAATTCATATAGTCAGCATAACTGATAAAACACCTGGGAGACACCTCTTACCCCCTGTGAACGCCCCCACCGTTAGGGCAAACCCCAGGTGAGAACCACGTGCATCCATACTGAGGCAATACACCTTCCTCCCTCTCACCCGTCCTTCTTCACCCGCAAAGAGAGGCCCGGTTCTGCCCGAGCAAAAGCTCCAGTTGCTAGGGGCTACACATCAACTCTGACCCGAATGGTGTCTGCCCGAGTCTTGGCTCCGAGGACTGGGCTTCAATAAAACCAGCTCTGGCAGTCCCTCGTCCCGCCGTTAGAACTCAAGCGATGCTCCAGGGACGCTCCTCGTGCGCCGGGCAAAGAGTGAAGCGGAGCAGTGGAACCGTACTGAGYGGCCACCTTCGGATGGTGGTGCCCCTGAGATGGCAACAGCTCCCATAGCTCCTACACGAAGGCTCCTCACCTGCTTCGGCGCAAAGGCAGCCGCTTCAGCTCGGGCCGTGGGTGTCRCTAAGACTGCGCTGAAGCAGGTGAAGGTGGCTCAAGCTGTCCGTTCCCGCAGCTGAGCTGGAGGGCTTGCAACCTTCTCACAGAGCACAAACCAACAGCGGAGATTATAACTGTTTAAACCACACCGGGAAGGTTTGCTAGAAGACTTATCTTCTGCCTAGGACTAAGCACTTAGGAAGTCCCTCTGTGACTACTTCTAATTTCTAAAGTTAACTGCCTACACCACCGTAATCTGAATTTAACTCGTGAGGCCTCTGTGGCTCACGGCAGCTTGTACGCTATGGCAGTCTTTTATACGTCAGCGCATCGACTCCAAACAAAGGGTTTTTGTGCTTTTGCAGCTAACCCAACAAATAACGTTCAGAGAACATTAAAGATCTGGAAATGACAAAAAAGCATAATAATATGAAAAAGGGCTTGAAAAATGTTTAATTAGCATTTATGCAGAGCAGACCGGGATTGTCAGGTAATTATCAGTTGATCATAGTAAATACTACGGCGAAATCAAGCTAATTTCCCCGTGCTACTGAAAATGATTTGCCCATGAAGACAAGCCTGAAGTCAATACTAAACCAGTAATTTAGCGCCGCTGTTACAATACAACACGGCAAAGATGGCAGTGTTCAGAGGAGACATAAAACCAGTGTCCTGCAATCGTTAAAATCGTACGAGGTCTTCCGCAAGCATGGGCCCCAATCCGAATTGCTCAATTACACCATGCCTAATTAACTTGCCCCATGGTACTTGGATTTTTTTTTCATTTCCTGTTGTACAAAGCCACTGTCGCGTTCCCCCCCGAAAAGAAACGTCCTTCGGGGGTACGCACAAGGGTCTCTGCGCCAGCCGAAGCCCAAATCCATCCGGACCGGCAGCCTCCGGAGAAGGTGCGCTGCCGGACGGGAAAAGATGCCCTGGCCGCGGGTGCAAAGCCCGTGGTGGCCGAGGCACCCGAGCCAGCCCCGCGGAGCAGATGGACATTCACAATCTGTTTTTTTGTGCACGAAGAAAGTAACTGAATTTTAACTGCTTCAGGGTAAACGACGCCTGGAATCTTGAGCTGGGGGCCCACCTGCGGTTTTTCACCCAGGCTGTATTTTTGGGGTAAAATCACTAACCTGCAAATTGGGGGTTATAATGGAAAAGCTGACAGACCTTTAACTGCAGCGGCAGGGTAAGGCTGAGAGCGTTTCCAACCCATGCAGGCGCAGGAGAACACGATACTTTCGGGAGGTTAAGGCCACAAGTAATTACACAGTTCACATTGAGGGTTTGGGGGTTTTGTTGTTTTTGTTGTCGGGTTTTTTTGGGTGCGTCTAAGTGCCTTTAACGTCTCTGGGATAAGCGCTGTGCTCTGGCTCCATCTCAGCCCACTTCTGCACGCGGATGAGGCTCGTCTAAAGCCTTCCCCAGAAACGAGCTATCCCCACGATTTCAACGTCTCGGGCCGCCCTGGTTGGAGGGCTCCTCCCAGGGCTCTGCGCGGCCGTCAGCTCCAGCTTCTCCCCTTTGGACACCTGCCGGGGATCCAAAAGACCGTGGCCGCTCCGAAGCGCTCCATTAGGGAGCCGCGTCGCACCATGCGTGTCACTGGCACAACTAGCAAGCGCGTCCCGTTTTTCGCGCCGAAGGCTGCGCGCAGCGCCGAGCGGGCGCCTTTCCGCTGCTCTGCGTCTCTGCATCCCTCGGGCCGGATTCCAGTCTCGCTCACACCAGGGCAACAACACCGACCTCAGCAAATTATCTTCTGATTTACAGCGGCTGATGGAAGTGAGATCAGAATCGGGTATTATTTTGTGCGTGAAAGGTATTATATAAAACCGAGTGGCTACTCACGTCACCAGCCCATCTCTCTAATTAAAAGCTGAAAGAATCTGAGCTCGGTTCTGAGAGAACCATCAATTCTCCAGACACAATGTACCGAGAGAGATGTTTGCAGAACGCATTTGACACTGCCGAGGGCTTTGTTTCCCCCGTACCTCCTTCCACCAATACAAAAAGCTGCAATTGAAAGTCCTGGTCCTTGGAGGCAGTGCTGTTTTTTATCAGACGGTAATGATGAGTACATCATGAAATCATTTAATAGTTCTCATTAAATGCATTGCTGGAGAGCAGGCTTGATTTATGGACGGTATGCCACGGGTATAAATAAGCTGCACTTTGCTTGTAACACAGCTGGTCAAGAAAATTAATGTTTTGTTTTCCATAACCTTTGTACTCGCCCGTCCTCTGCTACTATGGCAAAGCTCAAGGCGTGTAACTTGATCATTCCCTGCAAGACAACGTGCGTCTGAACGCCTCGCGCAGGCTTAACCCCACGACTGAACGGCAGGCTCCCAGAACGCACCGCTGTGCACGCCAGCTCTCCTAAATGCCGGAGTTCCTCTTACGCGGGCATATACTTCTCTGTTTAAAAACAACCCCCCAAACTACTCGTAAGCAGATTTGCCTCTTTTGCATTTGTTCTGGAAGTGCTGCAGGAACAATGTATCCTGGTCAGTTTAAGTCCAAGAAATAGTGATATATTTAGCACTGGTGCACTAAATATCATGCTAGCTTTAAAAGCACAGTGTTCCTTTTTCTTTTTTGCCCAGGGAACAGGACAAAAGCCATTCAAAGCAGATTAACATCTATCTTCAGATTAGAGGAGAACAAATAAGATGCAGTTATGACAGAGGACAGTGCCCAGGGGCTTTTTAATGCTTATATATGAACTATGGTACCTAATCCTAAGMAAATTGTTGATCAGTTGTGTAATGTTTTTTCAACAGACCTTTTACTCACAGCACAAGGTGTACAGTGTACATGTGATTTAGTACAGGGAAAAATTACCTTTCAGGAGCAGACAGATGTTGATGAGGCTTAGGAGAGAGTCAATTTAAATAAGGACAGAGGGAAGGACTTTGCAATCATATGGTTCACAGCTGGAATTTACAGGCATGATAATTTTATAACCCTCTCCTTACGGTTTTGAATCAATGCAGTATTCTCCCTCACCTTCCAGCCTAAACGATGCTGCGTTGCTGCTCTGCACTTCTGCAGCAGCTGCCTCATCTTCTACAACACCGACCGCCCCACTGCGTGATGGGTGAAGCGACATGTCCATGCAAGCCTTGGTACAAGGAACTGGGATTCTGGGGGGACGAGCTGCTGGGGAGCTGCCAAGTAAGACCGTCTGTTATTCGATAACAGTCCCTGAGCAATCATCTCTGCCCACATCTCCGTGTCCTTGTGCCCTGCCTGGCCACCCGGCGCTGCGGGGAAGTATCGTGCAGCACGGCACTTCCACAGTGCGAGAAACCATTCTTGTACKTCAACAGGGGGTCACCGTTCTGCTCCGCTCTGGGGGAGGCAAAAATGCAACCATTCTTTTACATACGTTTTTGCAGTGTTTTTATCTAAAGAATGAGGAAAAGCAAAAAAATATCTAAAGAAGAGGCAAAGCTGAGGATAACAATGTACCAACCGCTTTAGGTGCGGTAAGAAAACTCCTCTGCATGCTCAAAGCATGCCTGAAGGGATGCAAACATCCGGGGCTGGAGGAGGCCCTGGTTGGCAGTCCGGTCCCCGAGGTCAGGCAGCGAGGAAAGGAAGGAGCCTCTGGGCGAAGGAGGCAGCCTACGCATGCACCGGCAATGCCGAGGGGAATAGCCACTTTCTAACGCGGAGCCAGCAGGAAGGGTTAGGGAGGCAGGCCACACGGCACGACGCTGGAGCTCGGGGAGCAAAGAGACCTCYTGAAAAATAACGGCACAGGGCAAGGGCACTGGGAGGAAGGACGAAGAAGTCCCCTCCCGCCCGCACATCCCCTCTCCTCCCACCATCCCGGCACCGAGGAGAAGGGTGAACGATCTCCAGACCTCGGAGCAAGGGCAAAAGAGACTTGGCTGAGCAGCAGCCCCCGATGTCACTTTGCTGCCCGCCGCCCTGCGGAGGGGACAGGAGGGGGTCACTCTGAGACCGTGGCAATAAAGAGGGAAAACTGCTCCACCGTGCAGCGTGGGACGAGCCAGCGGAGAGAAAACTCCCCGTAACGCTATGGCAACTGCAGAGGGGACTCGCAGCTTCCAAGTGATTATATAAACCAGCACAGTCCAACTGGCAGCCGGCGGGGCCCGCTCTGCCCATGGGATGAGTCCATCTGGCCGGGCGCCTCTTCCTCGCAGGAGATGGGAAACAGCTGAAGCCTCCTCCTGCGCCGCGAACGGCTGTGAGCTCCCACCCCGCGGGGAGAGCCCGGGGCCCGCCTCCCCCCGTCCGCGCGCACGGCCAGCCGGTTAACATCTTCGTGTCGCCAGCCGGGGCGTCCCAGACCGGCACCGAGGCCCCCGCGGCTGCAGGCGCTGGCTCGCCGCATCCCAAGAACGGAGAACGGTTTGACGGCGCCCTCCCTGTCCCGGCCCTCCTCGCACAACTCCGGGCAGCTCCCGGGAGCTCCTACAGGCCAGCTGCCCCCTACCCAGGTACCCGGCAGCCTTCTTCTGGCTAGCGATTTCTTTCAACGCTCAACCCGAGTGTCCTTTTCTGCAGTGCTTCCCCTCCGATGCCTTCTACACAACTGTTCTGCATGACCCCGGACCTCAAGGCCAGGTGTAGCTTCCTCATACTTATGAAGGCCTCATTTCTCCATGTTCCACGTAACAGCTTCAAGCTATCCAACCTGCTTTAAGACTTGCAAACTCCTTCAAGGTCACCAGTTTAACGTGACTCCACAGAGCAAGCTGATTTACACCACAAGAGGGTCCAGCCATGCCCATAAGCAGGGTTCAGATCGCCATGTGGTACTTGCACAGGACATAGCACCTGCTGCTGCACCCAGACAGAGGCAGGTAAGAGATGGCAAGGTTTATCCCAGTGGGCAAAAGGAACTACGCAGTCTTGCACTGGCTGAGAATCAGGCCCAAATTCCACCATGTAGTTCATGAAAACTGAAAAAAACAGTTCCTAAATGCAGCACCAGAACCAGAGGCCAGCATTTTCAGCACTGTAATATTTTATTAAAACCTGCTTGAACTCTGTGTTTCCCATAAAGCAACATCATTACTAATGATATTTATGCTCCACACATAACGTTGTTCAGTAAATGAGATACAGCTGGAAACACTGCAGTCACTCAGTCTTGAYTGAAACGCATGAGAACAGAATAAAGAATAAAGGAGCTAATGTACGTTCTGATCCTGAGGTCTGTAGATGCAGGTGGTGAAGACAGGAGAATATTTCTGAACCTGGGAGAAGGTCCTCAAGTTACTTCTCTCCCAGATTTTTTAACCAGGCTGATTTGGGTATTTAGCCACATGCCTATGGCTTTTCTAGAGGCAGAAACCCAACCAGGGGGGTGAAAAGCTGGACAGAATTTCCTAAGAGAAAGGTTTTGCAGTGTGACAATTCTCCTGGCCATGTGCAAGCTAGGACAGGACCCTGCTCACTTTCTCCAGGGGGCACTTGGCTCACCAACAATATCACGAAGAAGCAGGGTGTCTGTTGATAACTTGGCTAGACGGGTCTGCAAACCAGAGAGGACTTCCCTGTCCACCCTTGCCATGCATGCCTCTGACCATGCCTGCCAGCTCTCTGCCAGCCTGGCAAGACGGTGAGATGCCCTCAGAGGTAGACACACCAATTGGCCTTATCTACAGATGCCGGCGAGGATTCAAGAGGGAGTACACAGCAAGAAAGTGCCATCCTGACGGAGTTAAAGTCCCCCAGATTCCTGACAATGTTGTGCAACTCTGAGACTGTACACCATGTCATAAAAAACATAACAGGAAGCTGACAGAGCCAGYGAGGTGCATACATACGCTTGTATTTCACATGCATTAAACTATGAAGTCTTAAAATCAAACAGGAAGACCCAGTTTCAGTTTAGTTCTGCTCACAGCAAGTCCTTTTAAACATCATTCAATCAATTTGCCAGGGCCCTTTCTGGTTCCTTTTATGGTATATATGAACCTCTCTTCGTAAAGGCCACCTTCTAGTGACTTTTTAATATTTCTTTTCTGGTTGAAACCCAGAAATCTCTTACTTAACAAACCATTCTTCTGTGTGCACATAATACATTAGGCAGCAAAATCACTGTATGAAGTGATTCTCTGGAACTAATAGTCAAAACACTGGGAGAGCAGAGAACAAAACAATGTGAAAATCACCTCTATCCATAGCAGCAAATGTGTGGAAATAAATAATCCCTTTCAAGACTAATTTGTGTGTGTGTGTGTGTGTAAAATTACTAATAAATAAGCTCTTTGTTTCTATTACTGTGATGGTTAAATATTTGCATAACCATTTAAGCTAACTGCCCACAGTAAAACAGTGTCCTCAGCCACCTCTACCAGAAAGGCACTCTACTGAAGGCTGTCCTTCGCCATCCCTCTTCTGCATTTTCACATATGCAGCCATAATGTTATCACTGCTGTGTGCATCTTCTAGACATTGACTTTGTGCATGCACTCACATTTTCCATAAAAACGAACCTTAATTATCAAGCTTAGTTTAGCCATGTATCTGGAATCTAAACCCCAAAGAAATTACAAGCATTTCCTTGGGAGGCAACACAGATTTTGGCAACTGTTATTGACTTTTAAACATTTGAAAGTAATTGTTAAAGCACAAAGAAATTGGAATTGGTGAAAATTTTCCCCAGGTTTGAGAGCAGTACCAGTCTCCACTCAACAGCTATTGAGAAGTAAATGAGTCTCAGTCTAACATACACTACACAGATATCAGCGTCATTGCAAACCACTGATACACACAAACTCATATATGCATTAGCATTTCCGTTACTCATTTGTATGTCTGTTGCTCTATAGATGAAGAAATTTCATACCCAGTTAACTTCCTTTCAAATGATACATAAAATAGGAAGACCACTTATTTTAACGGGACATTTTTTTCTGACTAATTTAGAAGATATATTTTTTTATATGACAGATTTTTCCTAGGCCTGTGAGGGATTGAAATGATCTAACGACTCTGGCTCATCTCTCCTGCTACTTCCTGTCTCTATAGCCAAGCTGTTATTTCTTGGTATTTACGCAAAAATATACCAATTTTGCAGTGGCCATTAACTCCAAGGTTTTCACTGAGCTGCATGGACTTCACGGTTGATCTTGAGTTGCTGCAGCTCCAAATTCCACTTTTCCTGATATTTTCCTCATATCATTTTATTTTAATCTAGGCTTATGAGGGTGGCTGGGATGGAATGGAGGAAATGCAGAACTTATTCCTGGCTCTGACACTGATCTCACATAACTGGTGTGTGACCTCAGATAAGTCATTTTGCCTCTCTGTGTATTCATTTCCCCAGCTGTAAAAGTGAGAAAAAAAAATATTTAGCTCCTTTGTGTAAGCAGTTTGAAACTTTGGTATGAAAAAAGCAGATATAGAACTAGACTGAGGTGTTTACAGCGCCTTCAAGATTCGGCGGAGATAAGATTCAGAGTGATGGATGAATTTGCGGCCAAGCCCTAAAGCAGGGACTGAGGAATGGGATCAGTCACAAAATCTGTTTGGGACGATGCCCTGACCAGCTGGGAGTCATAAACGGTTTTTGGCATTGACTTCAAGAGCATCAGGATTTCACCTTCTATGCCACAGTGCCTCATCTGTGAAACAGAAATAATGGCTTCTATCTCCTGTCTTTTGATTCCCGCCCCCACAGTATGGATTCGGTGTTCTTCAGGCACAGATTGTCTCTTATATAAAATGTTACGCTCAGCTGTGGCGGGTACCTGGAGGAATTACTGCAATGCAATGGAATAATAGTATAGGCGACAACACTAGCAGCAAGAGGAAGGGTGAGAGAGTAGGAGACAGAAGTTGTTTTCAAATCAGCACTGAGCCCTTTTGGGAAGAAGCAGTCATTTGTGCAGTGCGCGCTGTGGACACAGCAATTTTGGTAACGTATTTGTCCATACTGTACGGGCCAAAGCCTGTTCTCTGCTGCCTGTGCGGAACTTCCTTTGCCTTCAGCGGGAACCGATCCCACGCAGCTGAGACAGGATTTGTTTCTCTGTGTGTAATGTCTTGTGCATAAACAAAAGCGGGAGGAAGAGACCTCTTAGATAATCATCACAAAAATGATCTTGACCTTTTTAACACTGATGCCAAGAATAAAACTGATAAAAGCCCTAGAGCTGATCTTTTCCTCATTATTGGATTTCTGCCAGATTAAATTGGGAAATTTGGTTTGTTTGCTTGTGTGCAAGGGTGTCCCCTGCACAATGTCTCTATCAAATGTATACAAGAAAGCAACGGCAGAGCCATTGCCGAGTTCCTTCCAGCTCACCCAGCCTTGCAAATCTGTACGCTGTACGCTGGCTGCACTGGCTCTGTGTAGTGGCTGTGACAGCCCCATGGACAGACGCTGGAATCAGAAACCAAAGAAAGACGTGTTCGGCACCTACCTTTAATGATATCTTTGTGACCTTGRACAAATCGATTACTCTATACTGCAATTTCAACACGTATAAAACAGTGCAAAACTGCTCAGCCTTTGAACACTTGGAGATCTGTGACTGAAAAGCACTGTATGAAACAGAGCAAGCACTGATTTTTACCTAATAATACTCCCAGTCCCTTCTTCCCACTTCAGTATCATTTGCATATCTTCCCAGGGCTCCATCATGCTTTAGAGAAGATGTCTGAAGCGTGAGGATTAGGAACGCGCACACTGCTGCCCGCCCTTCTGGTTCATCTACTTCTGTGCAGCCCCCCTGGATCAGCGACAAAACAGGTAGTTCCTCCTGGACAGGGCAAAGGGAGGCACCTACTATTGACTGCAAGCGCTTGCAAACATTATCCCGCTAAAGCAACAGAGCTACTGCCAGGAATTAAAGGCAGTTAGCAGTTCCTTGCTTACTGCAAATATTTTGCAGTCAGTAAAGTACAGCCTATTTCACTCCTCCACCCTGGAAAAATCTTGCTGTTCCTGAAGCAGGGGCAATGGGATAGTTACTGACTGCTTCTTCTAAAACTTCAAGACTCCCGCTGGAGTCCTTTTGGAGACCCTCCTCCTCCAGCCTCCAAATGATCATGACCAACAGTTTGAGAATTACTGAATAAAGCGGCCACTTAAGCTGACAACAGATGTCCAGTGTATGCTCCAACATGCTAACGCTCTTCTTGTCCTAACGAGCAAATCACAACAAGCAGCCACCTCATAAAGAGTTAAAATGAAGAGTTCTGCTAATACTTAAGCGTTACAAATCTTTTCAGTTAAAATAAATTATTCAGGAGATGTCATCCCCCCATCAGCACCATCTGAGCTACATTTTTAATAGTTCTGAGCGCTAAGCGCTTCTTGTCATAATATCAGTGATACCAAGCCTGCAAGATGAAAAAGGGGGAAATGCAAGCGCACTATTATACATGAAAGACAAAGCTGCTTTTTCTTAATTGCTGTGAAACATGTGCTGCCCAAGGCAGAGCAGAGATCAGTGGTGTCAATTATGTTACAGAGGAGTAAACCAAACAGCAATGATGCACTGACTTTGGGAGTAGCTGCATCTCGTCTTTATTTTCTATCAGAATCACTATCAGGACTGACAGATAATTCACTTCGTTCACTTTGTTTATCGACAGATAATTCAATTCATTTACTATGAATGAATCCACACAGTGACTCCCCCAAATTTTTCTAGTCACAAGCTGGAAACAAGGATCCACCCTCAAGGCTGCATGGATATGTAACTAAACAAGGAAGGGCCTCCTGCTCTATGCCTCTAAGAATAATAATAAAAGAAGGAAGTATTTCTCTTTGCAGAGGCTGGCCCCAGGATGTTAAAACAACGACCTATCTGCTCGTTAACCCATGTATTCATTTGTTTGTCCAAGTGACATACCACATGCAGAAAACAAACAAAACCAAACATGTTTATAAGCAATTAGAGGGAAGCGAATCTGAGCTTAACATGTAGGAGAAACTTGGGTCACTTCAGTGCCTGCTATGTCCAAATTGACTGTGAGGCTACAGTAAGGGCAAAGACTGTGATGATACTCTGGGACAATGATAAAAGTCTTGCTTACGCTTGTAAATACAGTCTACTTTGAGACGTTTACACTACAACGGGATGAGACTGCTCCATCCTCATGGCTCAAATCATCTTATGTGGTCAAATCTCTCTCCCCTCTCAATGTGGGTGGAGAACAAGAGTTAAGGATCCCTGACAGAGACAACTCCTTCTTGCTCTGCAGGGCTGCTGCACATCGCAGTCACGTCCACCTGCTCAGACCCTCTTCCCTCCAGTCCTTGGTTCTGTCCCAGAACGTGGAGGAGAGAAGAGGACCAGGTGTCCCACAGTGAAGCTGTTTAGGGCAAGGTAACCCCTGTGAGAAAGCCCTCTTGCCTTAGCAGTCAAGGGAAACCAGCTGTTGCAAAGTCACCTTGGACTTCTGCTCTTCCTGTAGGAAAATTTTGTAGGATTTTGCCTACAGTGTTTTCTGCCTACAGCTTCATCTAGTTCATGGTTTAACTGAGTGAGGAGGAGATATAATGATGAGAAACTTGAAGGCTCTTTTGCAACCTGGAAGGAAGTCAAAAGATAGAAAAGGGAGGGGGATATGATAGATCCTCAGCCTCGGTCAAACAGCATCAGTATCTGACTTAAAGGGCACATGAAAACCCCAGTTCTGAGGAGTAAACATCATYGATCTCTTCCCTTGCCTCATAGATGGGAACAGCTGCCTACATAAGGGTAGTGGCAGCCCGTAGGTCTGTTTTGCTCCTAAGCATAATTTGRTAAGGCCAATTGAAGGAGCTTTGCTAACTGATAGCTCTCCTAAGGGAGAAAAAAAGTAAGAGACACTAAAAAGTAAGAGATGGCTCAGGCCAGTAGAGCAGCACATGGAAGATGGAAGGAAGTACCAAGATTTGGCAGGTTATGGACAAAAGAGAGAATCTTGTTCCTCCCTAGACAGCACTCTCAGGGGTACAGATGAGCACCGGGCATGAAAGAGGGCTCTGGACTGCTTGTTGACACACCAGTTATTTACCCGAGTATCTTTACAGGTCTTGAAAGAAATCTGCAAAGTAAAAAAATGCTGCGGTCACTTAAGAGTGGGCTTGACGATTAAATGGTTAGCAAAAAAACCTCACACGTGTCCGGGCTGGAATGAGGAAAATTCAATTGCAAGTGTGCTAAAGTATCACTGGCAGAAGTCAAGTCTCCTAGGGAGTGGCAGATTGCATATTTGCCAACAGTGATTTCTGGGACTTCAGCATGTATCCAAAAGGGAACAGAGTGACTMCACCAAACTGAGGGAATGCAGTAAGTGCACCAAAGCCTGAATACACAATTGAACTAAAAGCTCAGAGGTGAGAATGCCATCTACAAAGTAGAAAAAAGAGCAGCAGCGCCCTGAAATAAAGTCCGAACTCCATCACTTTTGTCAAGACTTTTGATTTATGCCTCTTTCCCCACCCATAAAAAAGGCTAATTCCTCTCCTATGGCAGATGGGTTTAATCTGCCACTGCTTCATATCTCATTTGCTGTTAATGTACCCTGCTTCCTAAACTTGGACGCAAAGAGGACTGGCTGGCCCTGTGGTCAGGGACAGCATACTTCATAAAGGATGATCAGCATCCTGCAAAGATGCCTTCCAACAGCAATCAATCATCTGGACCGGAGCAGAGAGGATACAATTGTAGGCTGAAAGTCAAGCTATTGTGTGGCTACACCTACAGGGGAACATTTGGTGAAATAAGGGTAACAAGGAAAACAGGAAGCCTGAGCCTGTTTACCCAAGGACAATGATTATAATAGTGCCTATCTTTATAACATACAATGGGCATTCATACAAGACCGTCACGTGCCACGAGAAGGAACATCTGGATAAATATCTTTGTCTGGATGCCTGGGAGGGTGAGGAATCTTCACCACGTAAAGCATCACACACCCTGGGAGGTGAGCAGTACCTGCGACTCACGAACGGAAGCAGAGCGAGGGCAGAGCGGTAGGTGAGGATGGGAGCGTGATGGGAGACCCAGCTGCTATTTTTGGCAT
Source organism: Apteryx rowi (assembly GCF_003343035.1). Classification (NCBI taxonomy): domain Eukaryota; kingdom Metazoa; phylum Chordata; class Aves; order Apterygiformes; family Apterygidae; genus Apteryx; species Apteryx rowi. The sequence continues at coordinate 4,281,388 of NW_020448641.1, forward strand.
GAGTGCTGCTGGAGGTATCTGGGAGGTCACTTCCCCTCTCTCCGCCTCCTGCTCTCCCAGTGGAAAAACAGTTTGTAATATGACATTCAAGAAATAAACACCGATCTTTTTCAGAAGTACTGAGTCAGTATTGAGACCTACCATGAAGAATTCTGTATAGGACCTAGGTATTACTATTATCAGGATTATTATTAATAAGAACTCATGAAAAATGCCTGCTCATTAGACACCAACAACTGGGGTTGTGCTCTTTTAAATGAAACTTTTGCCAAGGATAAAACTAGACATAAGCCACTGAAGTACTGATATCCTTGGGGAAAGCAAATTTCTGACCTCATGTGAGAGAGAGCTGGACRGAGAGGAACAGCAATTCTCAGGTGCACCCCCACAGGCAACCGCCCCTCCGAGCGCACCTGGGGCTGACRTCGGCACGTGGCAGGAGCACTGCCGCACTCACGCACGGCGCTGAGCTCTGCACCAGACAGTGCTGGGAGTTTCTCCTGACGTGCCTAACACACACGGATGTGCAGCACACGGAGCGACTTGTGCCCCTGCAGCTCACACACCCAAGGGTGGGAGCTGCCAGGGTCAYGCACCCATGTTCACCTTCCTGGGGAAGACAGTCAGCAGGTGGGAAGGGCAGAGAGCAATCAAGGATGGATGTTACCATCTGGGCACTTCAAGAGACTTAAGTCCTTGACAGGTACCTCAGGTGCTGGACATCACATAATCTCTGTTTYGGGCTTTAAGGGAAACTTCAGATGTTTGGGGTCTTGAGTCCAGTGTCAAATTTCTTCCTGTCATTTGAAAAACTTCCGGAATTCTAATATGATAGACACAAAGAGCAGTCACTCATCCTGCTATTATTAATATCATTCTCTTATAAATTACCCCTCCTAGCTATTCTGTGAAAAGGCAAAAATGTCAAAATTACAATCCTTGCAAGATGTCTAGCAATGTAAAACTAGCCCCCCCTTTTCAGCAAAGCAAATGTGAYGCAAGATGCCACTTGGAAGAATGGCTTGAGAAATAAATGATGTATTGCTAACAAGCCCCTTGGCCCCAAAATCTGGGCAAGGCTGCACAACACTCAGTGCCCCTCCAGAAAGCCATTCCTTYGCCTTTCTGAGTTAATGCACATCTACTTTAGTTGCACTGCTTGCTTCCTGAAAGACTGAAAAGATAAACAAGTTCTAGGTAGTTCTAGACTTGTTCTATGTTAATCTGGGGAATGAAGAAAGAAGAAACCCAGTGCAGCAGCCCGGGTTGCAAAAATGCCATGACCTTATGAATATTTAAGGCAGGACTAACAATTTGTTTTGTTTGGAAACACTCCGGCAGTGTCTGCATTAAGAATGCATGGCCTCTAATGCGGAACATGTGTTTGGTGAGAATAATCAAACACCTGAGCTGGGAAGTCAGGCCTGCTGATCCTCCTTCCCGCTCTCCGCAGCCTGGAAATTGCTTTCTAGCTTATCACTTGGAGGGCTAGAGCCCGAGCWAACAGGTGGGCTGGGAGGTTAGGGCGCTTCATCCCGCCATCTGTCCCCAGAAAGCACATGTCAAAGAAGAAAGGATGGGTGGGAAAATTACTGACAGCAGTGGAAGCAGCAGAATTCTTAAACATCAGCAAAACTGGGAATAGATCCAAAATTCAGTTACTGTCAGACAAAAGCCACCTGTACAACCATTTTCTAATCATGCAGCACAGGACACGGCAGGCGGGCGTGAGAAGCGAGGAGACACTGGGAAATTCTGCCCGCAGTCAAAGCCTCCCGGAGGCATCGTTATTTTTATTTCCTTGCCTCTCCTTTTTTAACCATGCTTGGTTTGAGACTTGGGGCAGGCAGAGACCGGCGGCTCCTGCAGGAGCGCGGACACAGACTGCCGGCGCGAGCCTGGGCGTCCATCAACCCTGACTCAGGACCGTCACAGTAACTCCGTCACTCACGTCCCATCCCGCCGCATCGCTCGCACCTTGGAGCCGCGGCGTCTGAGCGATTCTCCCGATTTCCTGGGCATCCATCCCGCACGACGGCCCTCCCCGGGAGCGGCTGCTCTCAGCCCCRCGTGGGAGGCTGCCCGGCGGCATGCCCAGGGTTAAGACCGCTGCGGAGTCACGCGCTTGTTTTCCGTGTGAACCGGAGCTGGAGAGTTTGCTGCRAACGTGTTGATCAGTATTGCCCAGCTGCCAGTTTAATCGGGATTAAGTGAAGAGCTATTAATTTTGCTCCTTTCCAACAGCGTTCAGCCACCGTGTAAAAATGTTTCTTCTATCGCAAACAAATTAACCTCGATATCAWCTATCCAGACATTTTAACAGGACTTAAAAAAAGAAAACCCGAAACCAAAACACGAATGCTAAAGGCCAAGGCTAATATCTGGCTTTAATTAAAAGCTAGCTTTTCCAGCGAGCGGCTCACAGCAAACGAAGGAGGCTCAGCGCTGCCTCGGGCGCTCGCCGCTTCCTCAAAAGCTGCCTTCCGGGGGGCCCGGCTCGAAGCCCGAGGCCGGGTGCCGAGGGGAAGGTTTGAGGTACGCATGCAAAGCCACGTGGGAATTCCTCCCGCGCGGCACCGGAACGCCGCTCGTGCCGCGGAGACGTCCGGCTGCGCGGGGAGCCGCCGCCGGCAACGACGGCTCCCACCAGCTCGCCCCAGCCTTCAAGCCTGCCGCTTCCGTAGCCCTCGGGGCCAAAACCACAGCAGCGGCGCCCGGGGCTAAAACAGCTCCCCGGTCTGCGGCTGGGTAGCCAGCAGGAGAAACATCACCACCTCTGCAAAGATTTTAATCCTTCGGCACTGTTCTACCGCTAATGAGACAAATCCTGCAGCCCTTGAGCATCCACCGCTCCCAGCAAATTTAAGGAAATATTTTAACATTCCTGCTCACGCAGTTTTCGGCTTACCCACAAGCACTGAATATTTATGTACATGCAAACTACTTTACTTCTGAAAGGCATCCACCTCTGGAGAGGGGGTGGCAGGCAGCCGCCCAACACAGCGTGCAGGTATGCGTGCAAACACACCGAAATAATTCGATTTGGACTGCACTGGAGTTTGCCGGGATTAAACTTCCYGTGCTGGAAATGAAAGATGCTTGCAGGTCCACGAACAAATGAGCGCGGGGAGTGGAACGACAGCTCTGAAGAGAGCTATACAAAACTCTGCCGTTTTGTCCCGTTCGCCCTAGAAAGTCTCTTATTCTTATCCATGAGATGACTCATGGAGAAAGAGGATAATTCCTGGGAAGAAGGAAAGCAGGACACACCGAATCCTAGCTCAGAGCTTTGCAAAAGCTAGATCCCTTTCTTTCGGCTATTCTGCCCGCTGCAAAGGCCCCAGAAGTTCTCCGAAGAAAGGACGACAGACAGGGCTGGACATTCCTTCCAAGCTTCCTCTGAAATCACACTTGGCAGAGCAGCCTCCGTCTGTTGAAAGAGCATGGGAATGTGTGTGGCAAGAGCTGCTTTCAGGTTGGATCTATCTGGGTTTTTCTAAGCCATCTGGGCTCTTATTTAGTTTTCAGAATAAGCCCCTGTAAATTCCAAATAAAAAGTCAGTGTCTAAGCAGAGAGTCCTGTTCGGAACTGATTGCAGAAGAGCAGCTGAGGAACACGCTTGGTAGCGCGTTGCTCCTCGGGGGGTAAATGCCGTGGGGAAAGGCCTCGGCAGCCCCCGGCCAGGCGCACCGGCCGGGGCGCAGGGTTCAGCGGGCGCCGGGCAGCAGGCTGGCCCCGGCTCTGCRGCGCCAGTGGACAGGGAGGCCCACGCGGCTCCCTGCCTTCTTCCCCAAGGTGGTCGGCAGAGGGAAACCTGTTCCACCCTTCCACGCTCCTCAGACCCCCCCGGCTCCATTGCCACATCTACGCTGGAAAATTTCTGCTACTATTTCCCATCTGTTGGAAAAGGAGCGAGAGACCTAATTCAGGCAGAGCTCAGGCAGCTAATGAGTTTTCCAGTGCCGGGTTATACAACCCTTCTTYTAGCTGTCGGAGGAACACAGCGTCCGAAGCGCTCGTGCCCCCGTCCGGTGCCTGAACCCGAAATCCCATCCTGATTAAGTTTCCCACCGCTCTGCCCGCTGCAGCTGGAAACCCTGGCAGGGACTAGCACCAGCGAGCAGTTTTAGACCAAATGATCCCTGCGTTAATACCATCTGCTGAAAATCACGGATCCTTTATACAGCTCCAAAGCCTTGGGAGAAGGAATGTCCTCCTGGTCACCTCTCTCTGTCCATGCGGACCCAGAAAGGCCATTGCAGAGGGGAAAAAAAAGTGCCACCATTCGCCAAGCGGTGTGAAACTGCAGAATATTTTGTCCTCTTGGTTATGCCACTTAAGTCGCCTTTTTCCTCAAGAAGACAGGAGCATGTCAGCTCTGTGACAACGCGTCTTTGAAGAGGAAACAAACAAGGAAACCTCAAAAGTCTTCGAGCACCGAACTCTGCTTCCTTCCACTGCAGCCTGCACAAGCCATCTATTAATTGCAGAGCGACATCCGGCGCTGATTAATAGATCGCGGGGCACCGGGCCTCCGCCTGGCCAACTGCTGTCAGGAACTACGCTGGTACAAATTCAGCCGAAGAGCTATTGTTCAAATCAGGCCAAATTAAGCCATAACGGGGCCAGAAAAGTGGTGGTTCGAGGGGGGCTGACACGCAGCAGAGTAGGTTCAAAGAGCATTGAAAGCCGCGGATCTCTGTGCAAACACGCGCCGCAGAGGAGCGAGAAAAGACTCCAGTGCCAGGTGAGACTGTGGATCCAGTTATGCTCTCCTGACGCTGGATATAATCCAGGTGACAGCAGTTGCCCAACGCTGCCCCAGGGGATCAGCGGAGGAACGTTAAAATAATACTTTGTGCTTTTTCTTTAGAGATCTCAGAGAGTTTTACAAACATTAGGGAACTAAACGTCTTGGTGCTCCCCGGTACAATATAACCCGTGCGGGACGCTCACTTAGGCATGGTTAAAAATCCCAGCAACCCTTTTGCTTGTTGTCCTGAAGGGGAAACTGAGGCCCCGAGGGAGTTAAACCAACGTTTCCTAATTTGAATGCCTGATGTTAGGCAACTCATCCGCATGAAGAAATCATTTATAATTTTTAACTTTTTTTTTTATCAGATTAAAGTATTACAAGTTTGATCCCCTTCCAGACAGCTTGGTTGGCTGCATCATGTTTCAACACTTGGATTTTTCCCACAAAAAACAACACAAGTACATTGTAGAAATTAGACCATATGCCTACATGTGCTTACACACAGAGATCTTTGAAAACAGCAACACCAAATAAGTATTTCCCACAGAAACAAAAATTCCCTTTGAATCATTAAAGCTGTTATATAAAATATACACTTACTAYTGCATAATTAAAAAAGCTTCTGCAACTTTAATGCATATTGCCCTTGATCATGTGGAAGCAAGAAAGAACAAAATCATTAGGAGCTATATTATTCTAGTAGCCTATTATCGTAGTGTAATCTTATTAAAGAAAATTCATGCTGGTATAGCCTCTTATCTTCTCCACTTACAGATGAGCCATGTGGTGCATTTCTGAGTGCACAGAGATAATAAAATYAGAGGGAATTATGCAGCCCACATATGGAAAAAGGAGCGTAATTCAGTCCCTTCGAGGAGGGGTGCCGGTTTTTCTCAGGTGGGCAAAAGCAGCCCKCCTCCGTCACCAAGCACGCAGGACTATTCATTATTATCCGCAGAGAAACGGTGGGAGAGCTCCGGGGGCTCCCACCGCAGGAGGCGCAGCGTGCTGCCGCGG
>NW_020448641.1:4287266-4354241 GCF_003343035.1 Apteryx rowi
CTCCGCGCTCGCCCGCCGCGCGCCCGGCGCCCTCGCCGCGGCTCCGGCTGCTCCTGGGCCACGGCGGACGCAGCAAGGGCAAGAAGTGCCAGAAGGCAAATGCAATTCAGTGGTGAACTTGCACGAACTGACAGGAAGGGTAGTAGCTGCCACCGTGTCTCCCACGGGGATCGGCGACTCGCGGGGTTGTCTCCGAGAGCTTCGACGGCGTGCTGTGCTGGGATGCCGCAGCAAAGGGGGGCATGGAAATCCCACCGGAGACGTGGGGATGACCAGGGGAAAGCAAGCCAAAGAGTTCAGGCACAAGAGAGGCTGAAGAGAGGCGTAAGCAGACGGGGAACAGAGCTGAGCCTGCCAGGTCCGTTCCTAGGAATCCACCTTCCGCTGACAAACCGCTGCGCAAATCTGGCCGGATCCGACCGAGCGCCCATGGGCTGCGCAAGCGACCGTGAGGCTCTCACGGCCCCTCCAGCTCAGCCAGCCGTTCTGGCAGGGGACGGGCCACGATGCTAAATGCTCCGGGTCCTGGGGTCCTTGGTGCGACAYGAGGATGGCAGTGCCTCCTTCCCTCCCAGCAGAGACGCCGGCAAGGTCACCTAGGACCACTGGGCACGGCAGCGCCCACGGCCCCAGACACRAGTGTTTTTAAACAAACATGACTTCCTCAGACAATGCTGGTGGTTTTGAGCAAAGCACTTATTAATGTGGTTATTATTATTATTTTATCACTTATTTCAATGCTAGTMACTCACAGACCCACTGTCACATCATTTCTTTTTCTGGCTGCTGTCTYTTCTAACCAACCTTAAAAACTGAGTTTAAGCRGTCATGAGTTAGGAATACACGATACAGCRCTTGCAACCTGGTTTATAAGTGAGCAGCATAGGAAAACATGGCCTCTCTTCTCCCATTACCTTCTGTGAAGGACAGACATGCAATTAAAAGTTTTCTGTAAATGTTAATTACAGTGGACTTACTTAGCTAATGACGGAYTGATCTTTTGATTGTATTAGGTTTATAAGTGTAATGAACTTAACTGAAGTATGGATTACAATCTTGTTCTAATTAAAACAAAAAACGTGTAACATATATTAGCCTTCAGAAAGAGATTCAATGGTTGTTTGGGGTCAAAATGTTAAAAGTATTAATGTGTTTTCTAAAGCCTCCAGCATTTAATTAGCTTCTTCATCTAAGCTGAATTCATGCTATTTTAAACAATGCATCCAGATAAGATTTTCTTGTGCACTCAAAAAATAGCSGCAGTACAGATTTGGGCTGTGATTTTCATGCTACCCCTCCTCTGCCCTTCATTTATAAATACTGACTTCCTCGGTTTCCTCAAATCCAGCAGCTTAGGGACGAGATGAGGAAAGCTCGTCTTTCTGAATCGCTTGGTGAAAACGCATTTTGCACGGCGCTGCAGTAAGAGCAGTGCTGTTTGCGACCCTGCTCCGGGGCCCGAGGTGTACGGCGGGAAGGTCGACGCTACGCTGCAGCGCAGGCTGGGACGGAGCACACAGCACTGCCGCCACCGGCCGCGGCTAAAAGGTGCCCAGCGTTTGCACATAAGTAGCGGCGAAGTAAAGCTCCGATCAGAAAATTAAAGCAGGGCTCAAGAGGCCACAGGGCCGAAGGAGCAGGAGCACCGGAGGTGAGGGCTGAGCCGCCTTAGCAGAGCRCCCGGGCTTGTATTTCTCGTCGACGCTGCGCTCACAGCTCTGGCTACTGCTCTCGCCTTTGCAGCACTAGGAGGAACTGACCTAGTTTAATCAAACTTTTTAAAGCCAGATGAAGAGGGGATTGGAAACAGGACGTTCTCCCTGGAAAGCTCTGGACTTAATTTCTTCCACTCCTTTGGCAGCACCTGCTTCTGCACTTCTTTAAGAAAAAGCACAAGGCCTGTTCCTTTTTTCTGGGCACTGCCTGAGGCAGGAAAGAGCTGTCTGTTAGAGGTGATGCCTCCACCCAGTTCCTACCAGAAGCTACACATTTGCAAAGCCAAGAAGTCACTGCTTCTGAGGCCTCTCCAACCACCAAAAAACATATTTAAAAATAACTCTGATCCCTTTTCTCCCAACCGGGACCTTTGCCTGGCCTTGCTGCTCTCAGCGATCCCTCCCTTGAGAGCCCTCGGTCTCTAAAGCACCTCGAGGGGCTCCGAAGGACATTCCCAGGGTGGAGGGGAGAGYGCAAATTTGCCTCAAAAAGGGGCAGCCGGTCACGTGTGAGGTTGCAAAAGCAAGGAGYACCCTCGGACACTTAGAGCATCCTGGCACTGATGGCCAGCACGTTATTTATTTAAATTGGGCACCAGGGTCTGCTTTCTGAGAAGTCGCCCAGCTGCCTTCATTGTTCCACAGGCCCCCAGAGAAGTCCCGTCCAGGGGACAAATTTCCAAACATAGAAGTACTTCAACAAAAACGCACCGTGGCTGGCCACAGCTGGCGTGAGGAAGCGGCTCTCTAATCTAGCTTCCCCTGGAAAGACAACCGGAGCTGCAAAGAGAATTTAAAAGTGTGCAACTCCCTTCCGGTCTTCTTACAAACCCGCGGAGCTCCCGACGGTGAGAAACAGCACAGACGCTCTGTAATAGCGACAACCACTCAAAGGCAGAGTCGGCGAGGAAAACGTACCAGTTCAGGAAGAACTTGTGGTTATGATTCGAGGTGTCACAAACTAGCATATGAGATGACACTTTAGACCAGTCTGAACTAAAGGCTTCCTGTCATCAAAATATCTGATTCTGGTCACACTTGAAAGAAGCCAGGCTAATGAGCGTGCACCGAAAGCAACGCTGGCTGCACCCGAACCTGCCCCGGGACGCTGCTGCTGGATCCCAGCTAAGCCACGAAACCCGGCCACCAGCTGTGCTCACCTCTTACCTCTCCCTCCTGCCACGCTCTTCCCGGGAAGTTTTAGCTTCTCAGACCTAAACAGCTCCAATAACTGTATCCGGAGCGTTCAGCACGGCGGCTGTGCCCAGCCCTGACGGCCTCCAGCAGGGGCTCAGCGCCGCCTCGTCCCAGGCCGCAGCCCCTCTCCGGCAGGGACGACGCCTGAGCGCCGTGCCGCGTGTGACGGTGTTAGGGGCCCAGCGCAGCCGTGCCGTGCAGAGCCCCACGTTGCTTTCCAACACGCACGAGGGACGTGCGACTTGTTGCAACAAGTCTGATCTCACCGACTCTTCGCTCGCGGTACCGAAGCACCTACAGCCAAACACCCACAACCATAACCATACCGTCTTCCTTCACGGGGTGATACAGCGGCTTAGTAACATTTACCTCTTAGAAAAGACACTCTGGTCGCCTCTCTGTACCCGACTCACCGCCTGAACGCAAAGCCTGGGATCAACGGAGCCCTTCGCAAGCCACCCGGCTATGTTGCCCCGTCGCTGCCCAGCCCCGCTATGCCAGTGCCACGACAGCATAAACGCAGCACTGGGGTTTTTAGTCCCAAGATAATCTCATTTTAGACAGCCTTAACAGGCTGTCTTTAGCAAAATCAATCCCATTAGAGAGCTCTCCTTGAGAACTGGCCATTTTAACCCATTTAGTAACTGGTCTTTTTTATCGAGTATATCCTGGAGGCCTGGATTGTGCGTAGCGGGGTATGGCCTACGCTCACGTGTGTGTGTGTGTGGGGGGGGTTACGCTTGAATTTAGAAGCTGATTTCAAAATCCCGCCTGCCTGATTTACAAGTCAACGGCACGTCTCCGATGAGCAAGGCAGGGAGAGTTTGAGCCCGCTGAGAACTGCGTTGCCGAAGCAAGATACTCAGCCAGCACAGAGCAGAGGAGGAGGCGGCGACAGGCAGCGTAAACCTAGCCGTGTTCCTGCCAGGTTGCCGAGAGCTGCAGCGACAGACCGCACCGCAAGGTGCACGCGTTCGCGTAAGGTAGCGTGCCTCAAGCTGGCAGCCCCGGAAGGGAGAGACCCTGCAGCCAGAAGCAGCTATAGCCAGACAACTAACCACCCTGCAGTCCGTCACGATAGAAAGACCAGGTTAGAAAGAAGATGACTCAATCAAGCGCAAGGACACAGACAGCTTCATGCCCGTGATGACAGGATTTCAGGACAACTGTGGTCAGAAGTAGAAGCGCCCAGCATCTGTTGGGAAGAAGCCAGCTGCCTCACCGGACAAGCACCGTCCTGCCATACCCCGGGCAGAGGTCCCCTTCGAAGCAGCGCGCACGCCTTGCAAAGCAGCTACCAGGAGCAGCGAGCGGCAGGCATGGCGCGCGCAGGCGGGAGTCCTTCTCAGCATCCAGTCCTGCTAACACCGAAGTCAGCCAAACGCCCAGCAAGGCGGCCGCAGTCCAGGCGCTAGGCGAGAGACGATCCCTAGGCGCGGGTGCTCCGCGCCACGCGACGCCAGCCTGCGCGGGGCCCCGGCGTCGGCGCTGCGCTCGGGGCTGCACGAGCAGGCGGAACCACACGCAGCCCCGCGAGAAGAAGCGTCGGCTCGACGGCGCAGCCGTGTTCTGCACCTTCCCTGCCCGGGTTCGTTCACTTCGGAGATATAGAAAGAAAAGCCGCAAACACATGTGAGTTGATATTTATACATACAAATAATGCCAAATAACTCTGGCGAGAACTGGGAAAGTCAGCAGACACACTGTCACAGGAGCAAGCTACAGCAAAACAATCTGAATAGAAGCGATATGATTTACTGAGAAATGTAAGCTATACGTTCCTTTAAAATCCACAGATTTTGCTCCTGAGGGTTCTGTGCAATAAATCCCATTAGCAGTAGGATTTACATGTTGAGATGAGGAGAGGTAAAGCGGGGTTAGGAAAAAGATACCGCAGATGCTGCTTCACCAGCCCCAGCTAATTTTCATGCAGTTCTGGTTTCAGATAAAGAGCCCGCCGTCGGCTGCCGTATGCGAGCAGTGACGCGAGGTATTCAGAAGGGCTCTAATACGCGGCTCGGGCGGCTAGAGCTGCTGCTCTATACACCCGCATCCTCAGAAGCACGGCGGGGAGCGGAGGTGCGTGCCCAGCCGCTGGGCTGCAGGCTCAGCCGTTCCCCAGGACCCCTCTCGGCTACGGCCTTGGGGCAGGCGACAGCACAGAATGACTGAGAGTCAAGTCCTCACCTGCTAATTGCATCTTGTACTTCCAGTGGATTATGCTGAGAACTAACCGGGAGCAGACAAATTTATTTTGTATTACGGCGATTGCAGGGAGTTACACTGAACCCCACACAGATTCAGCAAATCTTTCCTTTTTCAATAAGATACTCGAACTTGTCCTTATCTTAAGGCACAAGATTAAAGCTAAGCACATGCTTAAGTGCTTCAGTGAAAACAGATGAGCTGAAAAATATCTTTAAGTGTTAAACAGAGCTGGAGTGACTAATCACGGATGGCTGTTTTCACAGCCTCATAAACTAGATATTAAAACAGAAAACAAAACAAAACAAAAAAAAGGAAATCCACTTCAATGGGGATAAACTGAACCTGGGCACATGTACACAATAAAAAAAGCAGCTACAGCCCTCTCAAAAGCTAAAACGAGCTCTTCTTTCCCAAGGGTGTCAAGTGTGCTCATTGTAAAACAGGAATGTGAGCTGATGTTTCTTTTACTAAAATGATGAAATTAAATGTTATTTTTAAAAAGTTTATATAAGGCTAAGTGAGCAGGATAATCCCAGCCCCTTGCAACAAACCTGTGACATTTAACAGTGCATGCAAGAGCTGAGATACAATCTCTCCGGAGCATAGCTATGATATAACTTTGCCCTTAAGCGTCCTCGTTGTTGGGACAGCCAGAGCAGAACTCGAGACACCCCGTCATGGATCGCACGGCTCGCAGCACTGAATCACCGCCTGCCCACAGCGGCATTTCGCCACCGCAGTCATACAACTTCATGGAAATCTCTGCAAAATCGGAAATGCAAATCAAGTTGGTAGAATCTGGTTGGAAGCAGCACCAGCCAGGGCCCTGGCACGAGGCAGGGATGGGAGCCCACGCAGGCTGTGGGACAGCAGCCGAACCTTGCTGCGATCCACATGAAAGGCTCTTGCTGGCCTGACACAGCCTCAGCAGCAAAACAAGCCCTCCTGGCCTTTGTGCTCCTGTGCACACGAACAATGTGGAAACCAGACAGGGAGAACTCAAAATGGAGCTGCTGTTGGACAGCTTCCCTGTGGCTTTTGCAGAGAATGGGCTCCTTCTAGCACTTCCCATCAGAGAGAATTTGTCCTGTGTCTGGGACAGGCTTCCACCCCAGCGATGAAGGGCCTTTCCCTCTCCCCTGCCTCCAGCCATCCCCCAGCTCTCGGAAAACCAGAATGTAAGATTTTGTTGCATGACTATAAATGGTGAATTGCATGGGCCAGGAAAGATTATTTATTTATTCATTCATTCCTCAGTGCATGCAAAGCCAAATTCTGCCTGTCTTCTGGGACTGCTTATGAGAGCTAAGGCAGCAGACTCTGGCCACTGCGACAAGACCCCCAGGTACTGTAGAGCGGATCATTTTATCGTGCAAATAAGCCTTCCTGAAGCTACAAATGAGAAGTATGTCTGTGACTGAGGATTTACCATTGCATTGCAGTGTTCTGAAAAAATGCTTACCCATCCCTTCTGAACCAAAATACTAAGCCTAGCAGATTCCAGAGTTTAAGGGCTTGCCAAATTTTAAACATCATGTTATAAAGTGTCATACGGAGAGTTCCCTCTTATCTCCATCTCAAGCACTTTTCTCAGTTTTCCAGTTCTTGGAACCAAGGATAACACGTGAATGGTGCCAGGCCCACTGATCCATTCTTGGGAAGCGTTAGGTTTTCCTACTTCATTCCTCTATCACTCTTTCTTCCCTAATGCCTGTTCCTCAAGTTCTGCCCAGCTCATTCTCCGGAAATAAGATATAGAGCAAATCTAACCATTAAAGCGAGTGGCACCTTTCCTCATTTTTCCTCTGGGAAGGAAATGCTCTTCCCTGACACTGCAGAACTGTGTGACACTGGGCAACACTGGCTCAGCACAGTACCATTTCACCAGGACAAGACGGGTCAAATTTAGCCCTTGTAGAAGGTGTTTGCTTGCTGGTGTCAATGGATTTGCACCCACTTACATCCTGGGCTAAGTTTGTGCTTTAAACGCCATATGCGTTTAACAAATAAATTTATAATTTTTCCCTCCCTCGCCCCTCCACAACCTGGCTACTAAAGAGGAGCACCACCAAACTGCTCTTCCTGGAGTATGTTTTTTCCCAGCCCTGCTTTCCATCAGAGAACGAAGCTAGCTAGCAGAAGCACAGTCTGGAGGCTAGTACTAGAATATTCCCAGATGGCCGTGTCCCTGGTGGGCATCACACCATCAAAGGTCCCCAAAGACACCAGCATCCAGGAAAGGTCCCACCAGCGCAAAGATCATTTCTAGCAGTGCAAGCTGACCACTCTGCAAGAGGATCCTCTTGCCTAGGCTGAGCTATCTGTTTGCCATCTTTAAATCCTCGGGAGGGTTTAATCCTGTCTTCAGATCTAAACCCTTAAACAAACAAATGCATTATCTCTACCCAGATGTCTTTTCTGAGCTCCAGTAAAGCTATGTGTCAATTCTGTCTCTGTTAGACAAGATTATTTCATTAGCCTTACCCTGAGCACAGATACTGGCAACAAGCCCTCTGCTCTCTAGCATGACTGCACATAGCGTTGGAAATCTGTCCCAGGAAACACACCAAAAAATTTACATTTTGCGCTTCTCCTGAACAACATGACAGTTCTTTCCAATGCTGAATGGTGCAGGAGACCCCAGGAGCGGCTTGTGGAAGCGCTGCAGATCAGCTCTCTCGCTTGCACAACCACTCGACCCTCTTGAGGATATACGTGGCTCCACCTTCTGATTTTCCTTCCTTGAAGGCCTCATTATCTCCACGGGGTAAGAAACTGCAGTAGCACTTATGACTGTGAAATCCCCTGCTCTCAATCACTAGACTGATCAAAATGAAAAGGGAAGACAGTCCATGGAGGGTTTTTTCCTCAAAGCAAAAGTCTCCAGGAACCAGTTTCCAGGCCTCCAAAAGGGGCCTTATGAAGATACTTAGGGAAGGATACAAACAGGACATGGATATTTGATATCATATCCTAACAGTCTCCTAGACTCCAACTATTTTCAGCTTAGGGACTCTGTAAACGCGATGTGATTCCTACGTATTTAGTAACTATCAGGGAATAGTCACATGAATGTGACCAGATCCCCTTTGAACCCATTACGTTTTAATCGATCCCAGCTTACTCGGCAGGCAGTTCCGCAGACCTACTGCCCGCAGCAGGAGGAACCACCTCCTTCTGTGAGTACTGAACCTAGATGCCACTGACTCTCTCCAAGACACCTTCCTGGGGCAGAGAGATAACAAATCACACCCTTTCCATGCCACCTGTGATTTTATGGACCTGCCATTTCTTTCCCCAGCCACAGCCACACTTCGCAAGCGCAAACGGTTCTTGTGCCGAACCGTTCCCTGGTAGGGGATGTTTGCCTTCAGCCAAGCCACTATTCTGACCCAGTAGCCATCAAGTATTTCTTTTCCTTCATTTTGGTACAGGTTCAATACAGTTTTCAAAATAATGGTGAAGGGTCAGCTCCAGTTCGAGAGAAAATAACAAAAACCATCGGCACTACTTTCCAGACTGAGTTTTGATCCATCCCACTGCCAATCTGAAACAAGGTCCCTCATAAAACTGCAAGTCTCCCTCCCCAGCAGCCCATCAGGACACCCACTCACAAGTATTTTTAATAACCTGGGAAAAGTAAAATAACACAGAAATGGACTGATTTCCTGTTCAGCAGAATCACAGTCCAATGTTTCTTAAATAAAAGTCCTCAAGTTAGAAAAGCATCCTGAAATTTCACAGACTTTTACAGCAAAACCTCCAGCCACAAATAGAACCCGAAATTTTACCCAGTGACCAGTCTCACTTATTGACAGAGTCTTTTCTTTTGCTCTGTGCTATTCATTTGAATGGTACTTCAAAGACAGCAGGTCTACAGAGAAGAAAAGAACATTTTCTTTTGACCGTCTATTAACATAAATGAAAGTCCTTTCAAAAGATATGAACTCTAGAAGCTGCTGAACGCTTTTCACAAATTGTCTGCTGTAAAAAAATACAGACAGAGCAGATCTGCCTCAAAGTCAGCCTCTAACTGTAGAGACGTGATTAGTGTGCGGTGCTGAAATATCTTTTTGAGCTCTAGCAGTGAGCTGCTACAGACGGCACCTAGACAGGAGCTCTGTCAAGTGCAAATGATTCCTTCACTTGTGCACATTCTTCACATCAATGGTGTGGGAAAAAAAGTAATTGCATTCTGGGCCCACTTTTTTAAGGAGTGTCAGAAATGCTGTTAAGAACATAAAAGTTGACAGGACCTTAGGAGACCTGCTGAGTGGTTGCTGCATTCAGATGCTAGCACAGGTTATTAGTGCTGAGTCTTGCACAATAAGAGCTCAGATTTTAAAGACTGAGGGACAGACTCTCTGAGGGTGTAAAACAGCGTAATTCCATTGACTTCTACGGAGCTACTGCAACTCACCTGTTTGAGGACTTGGCTGGAAGTTTATCCCATTAGTCTAGTTGCTACAGGCAGTGTAAATTAAATTTCAACAAGGCGCACCAGTCACAGGCTTTGTGCACAAAAGGTAGGGCTTCTTTACTGGGGCTCACTGAAAAACAGGTCTGGATAGGGCTTACTGCATATTTTTTCACGTCATTACCTCACCTGGGTATATAACAACACCATGTTAATGGAAATAATCTGAAAGCAGCAGGCCAGTATGTAGAATTCCCAGCGGCACATTCAGTGTTCTCAAGCCAAAGAGCCCTAGCACTGAATTCAAGGAATAACCCACAGGCACACCAGCAGTATCCATTCACACAGGTCTCTGAGGCTGTTACTGAAACATTTGGGTGCCCAGGCTTTGGCATCAGAATCCACACCTGTCACTTGGATGTTCTTCTACAAGGATGCCTAGCAATAGTAAATAGCAGGAAAGTTAGTGGGAACCTGTAAGGTTCAAAGTCTCTCAAAATCCCAGAGCATCTAAGTGATTAATATGGAGGACTCGAGCAGTGATCTGAAGAGCTGTCCTAAATCAGCTCATCTTTCTGGAACAGAACATCTGGCAAAGGACCCTAGAGCCCCTCTCCCTTGCCCCCACCGTCCTGCCAAATTTTAGAGATCCCCCCAGACCTCCTCAATATAAGAGGATCAAGCTGCATCCTTCTTCCATCTGTACTAAACAAGTACCTCTGTGAAAACAGAAATAGTCTATCAGGCCTCAGAGTTGTTCAGATACCTGTTTCTGGGTTGCAGTTTTCTTATGCATTACATCTTTGTGGAAATTTCTAAAATCACGTTCAGGATCTTTACCTCTTTGTAAGCACACGTGTTCCTGCTGTGAAAGACACCCAGGACCTTTGCGTTCTCTGAACGCATTTACTAGGCATTCAGTAGCGAAGAAGGTGATTCTCTGATATTCACTTCCAAAGTAAGCGGAACAAAATGATTGTGAGAAAGATTTATTCCAGGGCTATGCAATTTTTCAAAGCCGGGAGCATATGAATATTCAGGCTGAAATTGAGCATGCAACATTTCAAACCATCTGAAAGTAAATTTTCCTTATGGCATCAGAAGAAACTTGCTTGCTCCCCTCTTCAATCTCTTCTACTTTTCCACGGGAATTTCTTGTACAGGGCAAGCAAGCAACCCTGGGCTGTAGTGTGTCCCATAAGAACTACGCATTTGTATCAGTTAACACCGCCTGCTACAGCGTGCCTACAGCTGACTTTCTACGCAGCCAGGGACTGCCTCCCTCAAACACCACAGCACGGGCCAAATCCTGTCTACAACCAACTGAAGTCAAGGTTACTTGGAGTGTGTGGACTGAAGAATTAGGCCCAAGATATATATGGCATTTGTGGCCTAGCGAAGAAGGGAAAGTAACTTTTCTTTGAACTTACAAATAGAGCAGAAGACCAACCCAGCAGGAAGAAATGCCAGCTCCTTCATTTGAATTGAAAATAGAGGCATAAAATCATGCTAAGTTTGTTGGCTAATGCAAGTGCTGGGACACAACTGAAATACACTTCCCAAAGGCACAGTAAGTTACAATCATTAGATTTAAAAGACATTAGGGTCTAAGTTTAAAAAACAAAATCTACATATATGTTCCTTCATCCCAAACTGCACTGGGTACCCATCAATTCTTCTTGACCTCCTTTCCGCTAACTTAGAGAATCTGATTTTGGAAATGCTCCCAAAGAGAACAGAAACAATCGAGTCAGTGATCGAATTTTCAAATGACACATGTCAATCCAGATTCAATGGTGTTTCCTGATGCCCTAAATCTACTGATCTCAGGAATTCCTAATTATGGGAGTTGAGAAAAGAGATTTCTTCAAAGTAGACTGTTAACCTGCAACAACTATGAGGTATATTCATGGTTTATAAAGAAAAAAAGAAAAAGAAGATGAAATATCATTAATCCTCCTACTATGCAGGGCATGGCAAATGCAGTAATTATATAAATGCAAAAAAAGCAAACTAAATCCAGTGATCTGGACATTTAAAACTGAACATGAAGGCCCAGGATGAGCAGACAAATGCATTTTTCTGGCAAGATTACCAATGAGCTGGTCCAACACAAATGAAGGGCAGGGAGCCGTGATGCAGCAGCTCGCCCTGTCCCCACTGGCAGGTGGAAAATAGGCCCTACCTTAGAAGAAGATATCGGTCATGTCACTTAAGCAGAAGCAAAACCCAGCAATGCACAGCTTTCTTTTTTTAAGGTGCTGTGGCAATTCAAAGCAGTTAAAGAAAATACACAAATATTTCTCCAGTTTATACCAAATTTAATATTGAAAGAGGAATGAAAGGCACTTGTATGGTCCTTGCAGTGCTGCTAGTTTCACCACTACATTGAGCTAATTGCTCCTGTATTTCCAATCATTTCCAAAACTGCTCATTCTTAAACAGAGCGAGTGCAAGCCCGTGTCTGCGGCATACGTGTGTCCTGCCTTCCCTTAGTACATTCTGCTTCTTTACCGCTGTTCGGAAATGGGACTGCAGGAAAAGAGCGCTCAGCAGCTTCCCAGTGGGAAGGCTGAGGCGGGCAGAGGAACTCGCTGTCTTTGATGCCATCTACTGGAAAGCTGGCTCCATGACCAGGACACATCCTGGCACGCGCTGCGCTGCCGAACACAAAAAATTAACTCCTCAGATCCGCGAGTTACACACCGCAAGCGTGACACACGCTCAGAAACACACGCTCCTGCGCTGCAGAAGTGAAGCTCCGAAGGAAATACAGACACATCAGGACTTTGCTGTTCAAACAGCCAGGCTGAGGTTTTCCAGACTGCCCCGAAGCACCACCAGAAATCAGGGAGACGTACTCCAGAGTCACTCAGGCCTTTCTGAAAATCCTGCCCATAGCTGTATTTTGTCTTCGAGATGCCTTGTCCTGCCTGCCGCTGGGGCTGCCCGAAGAGCCTGCCCGAAGAGCTCACCGAACAAAGGAGCACGCCGGCCTCAAGAGCCTGCTGGCGTCCTGGGAAAAAAGGCAGGAAGAAGAACCCAGGGAATGAGCAGTACCATGGGGAAAGAGGACAAGGCAAAGGGGTCCCTCGCTGCGGTGAGGTACCGTACACATGGGATATGGGCCCTTTTAGGAAGAGAAAGGAGGAACAGAGCATTCTTTAAAGGGAGGAAGCACTTCCTTCACTGCCATCTATCATCAAGTCAGGACCTCGGTCTCTGAAATCAAAGATGAGCTGTGGCTCCGTATCATTCTGCTGCCTGTGAATGGCAAGAGAAGTGGGATTTGGGCAGTATGTCTGAAAACCCTGGAATTTGCATGTGAGGATGGAACAACCTTCATCAATCCACTCCATGACAGTCTCCAGCTTTTTCTTCCCACCCACTTGCTTTTTAGTGCACCAGGCAGACTTAACATAGGAAAAGCAAGACTGGTTTATCTGCTTATTTCACATTTCAGTTTTTCTGATGCTTTTTTGCTGCCCCCCCTTAAAATGCTGGTCAGATGCCACACACTACCGCAGCCCCCTTACTGCCTGAAAGCTACCCAGTTACCTGAGGATACATTATGCCCAAGCTCTGCAAGGCAGAGAAACAGCACTGAGGTGTTTCCTTGAGTCCTAATTATTTTAGGAGGGAGTTAATGACCATATTTAAGCTCCTGCTTTGGAGAGCTTTGGTGTTTTTTTTGTTTTGTTTTGTTCTTCAAAGAGTCCCAGCAGATAAGACCAGTTTTTTTGGCCTAGTTTTTTTTTCTGTCCCAGTAATTATAATTCGCGCAGAAGAAGCCCCTGCCAAGCGTCCTGTCTACATAGCATGTCCTGGCTCAGCATGTGGAGTCAGCATTTCCGTGGAAAGCAGGCACAACAATCTCAGTGTAAAGGACGCTTCTCCCACACTGTCTTTTGAAACGAGCTTGACAACGTGTCAACAGTCACTCGGGTTTCTGCAGACAGTGGCCTGTTTTCTTCCTAAGAGGATCTGGCCACGATACAGAGTATACCCTGGCTCAGCAATATACTTTCAGACGTGCCTTGTTTGGAAGAACTTGCCCCATTGGCGTGTCTGTGGCTTCAGTAGGACAACACACGTACTGTAAGTCTGGCACACGCTCAAGTACTTTGCTGAACTGGCATATTAAAAAGACACCGCCGGTCTGAAATGAATTGCTTTGGAAACGAAATGAGATAAAATGAGTTTCAGGTATCACACCTGCCCCTAAGTCCTCTTGTGGTTTTACAGTCGCGTAACGCTATGCTTTTAGAAAGGTTCTCTTTCCTGTTGCTGTACGAGAGACCCAGAAACTGAAGAGAAGAAAAGAAGCAGCTACCCAGAGGAAGCAGTAAAACTGATGGTAAACAAAATGTAGTTGGTATGCAGGGAAACTGAAAACTCAGAGCTGATAAACAAAAAGAACCTCTTCTCGAATCTCCTGCAATTACACAAAACTGCCATGTTATCGGCAAGAACAACAGGCCGAACAGGACAGTGGAGATGTCGAAGCTGCTAGCAGGTCGTCATGTTTCTATGCTGTCCATATCTCCAGTCAAGTAAACACACGGTCACGCCAGCTGGCCCCTGCATTACTGTACCAGTAGGTTGCTCTTCATTGCTATTTATTGCTTGTATGCAGCTTGGACAGACTACCAAGCACAGCAGAAGTCAGAATTTCTGAAGAGAATAACAAACATGCCTGAGATTTGGAAATAAAACCCCTTAAAATGGCACCGGTTATTAGGAACTCATTGGGGACTTTGGCGACTGCTGCCTCGTGAAATCCCAAAGCCGGGACCAGTCTCCAAAGCGGACACCAGTAGATTGGTGGGGAACTCATTCCCTCGCAGCGACCCAAGTCTGGAGGCCAGCTCTCCACGACGTGTTCCCAGGAGGACGTCGCTGGGCCCAGGCGTCCCCGGGGTGCAGCTTGGGCCGGACCAGGGTCTGCGTTGTGTTCACGGGGGCCTGCAAGCGTGTTCGTGCTCCTGCTCAGCCTCACGCCTCCGCTGGGGACCACGGCAAACAGGGCCGCAGAAGAGCCCCATCGCAAGCAATCTCCTCCTGTTGGCTTCCAGCACAGAAGGGAGCATAGGACGAGAGCAAGGCGGACATACAAACAAACGAACGAACAAAGAATCCGGGGCAAAGAGAGAGAGAGGAGGAAAAAAAGAGGAAAATAAAAGGACAAGCAAAGACTGTATGCATGTGAGATGCAGTTAGGGGAGGGGTTTACAGAGGAAAAAAGGGCAAATTCTGCATATTCTGCTCCCTGAGCCACAGGTATCTTTGTTTAACAGGTTCTGTTGCCTCCAGACTTCCCTGGGTGTTTGCCGCGGAGATCTGGCCTGACTCTCCGTACAAACAAATAGGATTGATTAAATTCTATTGCACTCTCAAGGATTTCTATAGGCATGTCCTATACATTTGCTATGCAGAGATCTGGCCAAATCCCCTGCAGAGTAATTGCTGTAGAAAACTGTTGTTTTACTGCCTATTCAATCCTCTAGGAGTTTCCTATAAAGATAGCAGCTCCTGAATTCACTTGGAAATTAGCCAGCTTCCAGATGATTGCCACCTGGGATCAAGCCAGTGTGCTAACTGCTTAAGACAGTGCTGAATACGGATGCTGTTTGTGCTTGTTCCACTCACAGCCAGATGACATATCACAGCCCTCAGGTCCAATACAGAAATTCTCAGGAAAAGCAGAAATGTTCTAGGTTGCTTTTCATTTTGTACTGTCTCCTGCCATTTGAGTGGCTGGCCCCAGGAACGCTGTCTCCCAGGCTGCAGAGGAGGAGAATAGGAATGCCCAGGTAATCAAATTACAGACCACTGAAAAGGTCAGGCAGAAGTGAAAAGGACACTGCCAATTACTTTTGTATATGGGTTGTTTTATGTCTCCATTGTTTGCAATGCCCTTGAAGAAAGCTGCAAGATCAGATTTCTTTCCAGACGCTCTCAAAGGACTGTGCTCTTTTCCATTCAGAAAACACTGATACACGCGTGCAGCCAACCGAGCTAAAACAAGCGCAGCAATTTTTCTACCGGTTTTCACTTGAGCACTGCTATCACCTGGCTGTGAGCGTGGGTTTTGCCGGAAGGGTAACGGGCTCCTGGAGCACAGGCTGGGGCTCTCGGGCACTTGGCTTTCAGCTCCAGGTCGCCCTTCAGCTCCAGAGCCCAGTGACGGTTCTCCTTTCCCCAAGGCTCTCCCTACACCCTTCCTCGGGTGCCCGACGCGGGGTGCTCTCTCGCAGCGGGCATCGGGGGCAGCTGGAGCTGCCGGTGCGGAGGATGCGCCCCCGTGCACCCCATTAACCCTGGCAGGCTGAGCACGCACGCGGGGCCCAGGCCAGAGCTCTCAGCGCAGCCTTGTCAGCAATCAGCAAGAAAAGCCCCCGTTGGAGCCTCTTCGCCCAGAGCTATCTTGTGTGACAGCCCAGCAACCTGCAGCCAGGCGAGGAAGTTTACTGGAACGATACCTGGGAGCCTCCGAGACTGAAGGAACTGGGAGCTGCAACGCTGTTTACCCATTTCCAGCAGATCCAGTTGCTCATTTCGATCCAGGAAGCATCTGTCTGGATGAAACTATGCTCTGCATTATTATTCAGCGTGGCTACGTTTTAAACATTTTATATGGCAAACTCTGCTGCTTCCTCTTAATTGTCTTTTTCTTTTGGTAACAGGCTGTGCCTTGGCAGGGACAAAGCCCTTGAGAATGGCCAAGTTAGTACACAAGAGTGTGGGAGGAGGGTGCCAGAAGAAGCAATCTGGAGCTAAGTAATGTACACTGCAGCTGGAGCAGAGGATCCAAGACGCTGATAGAAGGCAAGTAGGTTACTGCATCCCTCCCCTCTCTGTCAACATCTTCTGCAACGTGCTTCCCAAAACTTTCCAAGAGCCTCTCAGAGCAACTTCTGAGAAACCCTGTGTTTACACGATACGAAAACACTCTCCTGAGACCTACGCTGAGACTATTACTGCAGCTTTTTTGTAGCTGAAAGGGATCCCAGGTTAGGATTTTAAGAGCGTCTCTGCTTCTTGTTACTGGGGCGTGCAATGTTTTAAAAGTAATAAAAAGAAAAAACAGGCAGAAGGCGATACGTGCGGGATTTGCAAGACCTTGCTCCGTTCCGACGGAAGTCAAGGGAACGGCTCGCGTTGCCTTCAGCCGGGGACGGCCTAGACCCCCACGCAGCTTTCCAGCCAGGTCCGCAGCCTGGAGGGAGGGCAAGCCCAAGCGCCCTGGCCACAGCCACGCTGGGCTGGCGGCAGGGCCGAAGGGACGAGCCAGAAGCCACCCCTAAACCTGGGCTCTCCTTGCCAGACGCTCCTCTGCCCCGCTAACCGCTTGCATGACTTCTGCCAGCTCTGCAGCAGGAAACCAATGAGATACGAAGCCCTCCGGAAGTCACTGCAGTTTCCTGACACCTGGAGCTGCTGTTGGCTCTCGGGTTCAACGAACTGCCCAGAAAATGGCTGAATTTGGAGCAAAGCTAGCACAAAGGGCACTGTCAGCGCTCTGGACACGTGACAGGGCGATACCTTCTGCGGTCCTGCCCCGCTGCTGCCTAAGCGCACGCAAGGCTTTCTCTCTGCTTTGCTCAGGCCAACCATGTCGCTGTCCCCAAGCCAAGCAGCACCGGCCTTCCCCAGCAAACCAGCGGGCGCGCAGAGCCTTGCTCCGGGCCCGCGTCACGCGGCGGCCGAGCCGAACGCGCGAGTCGCCGGAGGGAAGCGCAGCAGCGAGGCAGCCGCGGAGGCGCGGGGCGGGCAGGCTCCTGACAGCGCTTTAGAAGGAAAATGCAGGAGATTTTGTAAGTTGTGTCCTGAAGGAAAATTTGCTTTTAAATTTTATTAGGGAGAATTCAGCTTGTGTGTCGAAACACAAAGCTTACATTACTACCAAAACTCTTGGACTGAAATTAGGACTCAGAAAGAGTCAAAGGAAATTTTCCTTCTGTCTTTGCACCAACATTTTCATCTTTTGTTTTTTTTTTAACGTTTTTGTAAGAGCTCTAAAATCCCACAGTGCCACAATGCTTTAGAGTTGAACAGGAAATCAAGGCTACGCATTTCAACTCCTGCAAGCCATGCTGGACTAGAAGAAGAGTGGTAAGAAAAATGGTAGGAAAAGCGTAAATATTCGGCCAAAAGGCAGCACAGCTCATAAGCCCACAAATGCAGGCAGGCCTGGGAATATGAACTTGCTCCAGAAAAGACCATCAACAATTATTAAACCTAGAAGCCCTCGCTGCTGAGCTAACCACAGCCTCGGCATTTGCCTTTAATATTAAATGAAGGCAGCACGAGGGCTTCCAGGCCCACAGCTCTGCTCCTTCGTCTGTCTTCATTTTTCATGGATGCTGGATGAGCTCTTCTCTTTTTTAACAAATCCTGTACTGCACCAAAGGCATTTTCCTTCTTGTCCTGCTATTCTAGCTTCCAGCAGAGGTTTGCGGTTTCAGTAAGACGTGGGATACACAGGTGAGATCCACGGCTTGTCACAAGGAAGCTGCAGTCCGTCCTCCAGTTCCAAAACGCATTTGCTAATACGACACTTCTTTGCACGGGGCATTTCTGAATACGTATTGCTCTCCCCACACAGACATGCAGGAAAACACACACACACACACACACTGCAAAGAAAGGAAATAGGAAGCTCCTGAAGACGGGGCGGAAGGAGCTTTGCTCCCTTCCCTTCCAAACAGAACACTTCCAAACAGCTGCTCGCAAAGGCCAGGTACTTCTTCCCTGCCGAACAAGCGGAAGACGACTGCTGTGGCTGCCTCAGCCTCGGTTTCGGCCTGCCGCGCTCCCGTTCGCACTCAGTGTTCCCACGGCCTTTGTGCGCGGCGACAATGAAAATAACCAGAGCAGCCTACGGACTGCGCACATGAACTCTGAAGAATTTAGATTACTGAACTGCACCTCCATAAATCTAGCTGATCCTCTGCCACAGGAAAGGGTCCAGGGTGTTAAATAAATAGACGGTACACTTTAGAGGATTTGGTAAAATTAGGATTGTCACTACTTTTCCATTCCAAGAAGACTAATCTTGGTTATAATTATCTCAGCTACATTCAGTCTTTTCAATAGCTCATGCACTGATAAATGAAGCGTTCATTCTCACAAATGCCTCTCCTTCCCCTGATGTATGCAATGTGTTCCAGATGGATGGAGAAATCTTTTTTTTTTCTTTTACACTTGCTCAGCTATTTCCAGATATCCAGTAGGCCAGAAGACCAGCAGGTGTAAATCAGCAGAGATTACTGAAGTCCCTTAAACTTCACTACTTGCAGCAGGTAACAGTCTGCCCCTCTATTTCTCAATAAAAAACAACGTGCAGCACATAGGTGATATTCACAGAGCAATATCCCATAAATAACTGTTATAAGAAAAAACCACCAGATAAACACAAGAGATGGTAATTGCACAAATCACTTTGGGCAGGCAACGCAGCGTGCCTGCCAGCTTAACGCTGCTCATGGAAAAAGCCACTTTAATTAGGCTGATTTAAATGCAGACAGGTTTTTCTTTCAACTGCGGTCTTTGTACCCATTTTGCATGAACAGGAGTTGGCCTCAGAGTCCTCAGCCAAAAACTGTCCTTTTGCTCCACTAATGGGTGCCAAGTGCTCGCCGCTCTCTTCAGCAGGAGAAGCCGAGGCCTAACCGAGGCCATTGAGTCCAGCATTGTATCTGCGCTCTAAAGAGACTATGCTCCCACCAAATCCACATCTCATAAGTCTCCGGAGCAGGGATTTCTCCACCAGAGAAGGGGGAAGGAGAGTCTCACCAGACCCAACACAGACCTTATTATTCATCCACCAGATTAACCACAGAGTCCCTCTGCAAAGGGATGGTGACACAAATCTTTAATGACCTGATTGTATACTCTTTTTTTCCCTGATTTCTGAACATTGGGATTTCTGGTTTCTTTTACAGCACAGGATGGAGCCTGCTCTGTGACCAAGCCTGGGTTGTGCAGTGGAGACTAGCACCTCTGAGGACCGAGGAGCAGCAGGAAGGAAGGAAGAGATGGTTTTGAGATGAAAAAGGTCAGTGCTGCCCTGCAGAACCGCATATTCTCCCTTCGCCAGCCACGCTGTTCATACACGATGCCCAGCTGTTTGGCCCAAACATTTCTTAAGGCACTTCTGATTTTCGGAGTGCCTGCCTGGGGACAGCTGGGACCTCATCTGCAGAAGTGCTGAGCCCACACAGATGCTACCGTGGCTGCTGTGAGCAGTGTTTTGAACATGTTTACATGCAATGCTCAAGCATTTTCAAACTAAGCATGCAAGCAATTGACCCTTTGGACAGTGTCAGTTTTAACTTTTGTGCCTCAATTCCCTGCGTGCAAAGTTAAGACAGTATCTCAAAGCTCCATTCTGGAAATAAATGCATTAACGTTTGTATTTAACTGTGAGCAAGACATTGGAGAAAAGCCCACATGGAAACCAATAATGGCACACAGGCAATAAAGGACACCATCAGGCAGTGACTGGCAAGTACAAAAAGGAACTCCTTAAGTCACTGCACATTCAAGGCACATGTCTGCCCCAGGCACCGGAGGAGACAAGGATTTGGGGGTGGGGGAAGGGTACGTGATCGTTTAATTAAGGACTGTTCCTCAAAGCAAGTGCACAATATGGTTGAATTCACGCTGCAAGCATAATAGTCTTTTGACATACAGTATTTTTATCTGAATGTTCTACAGCTTATTTGACGACCTGTGTCACGCGCGGCAGCGCTGGCTACGTATGCATTTACATCGGTGTTGCCGGCCTCCCTGTCTCACAGTCCCCAGAGCCTGCTCCCTCTTCCACTGCAAGTCCTCTGCACCCATGTCTAACTTTGTATAGATTAACAGAATAACAGGATGGTTATCTAGGGACATGTTTTGAAAAAGATGTAGCTTTAAGAGAGAACAGATGATGTGCACGAAAATACAGGTATGTACGAAACTACTGTGTCATGAAACTCAGGGACTGCCGAGCGCAGGGGTGACTAGTTGAGCCTGAAATCCCAAAAAAGGGAGTGTTCAAAGCAAAAGTCCACTTGCTTTGGTAAAGGTAAGCTCCCCACACCTCTGCGTGGTTTAAAGATGACAAGGACGTGGAGTGTTTGCTAGAACATCTAGACCAACAAGAAAAAATAAGAGCTCTGTCTGTAAGAATAAAGGCAGCTCTTCCATGGCGTGCGCCGCTTTCATTTGTCAGCTGCATTAACGCCCCGTGCAAGCAGGGGTCCATAACTGAGCAGCTGACCTACAGCAGGACTGGCATTCACTGCTGTCCTACAGGAGATCCATTCCAGCTGTTAAGTCCCTGCCTTTCACACAGTTACTCAAGTTGGGCTGCTCTTAATAACAAGCAGCAGAGATCAAAAGCTAAAAAGTTTCACAATCTATTTGCAAATACAGATTTGTCTCTCAGTCAGAGAGGCTTCAAGCTTTCACACAAAAAATGGGTAAAATGTGGCAACTCTGTCCAAGTTCTTATTTGGAGATATAGCATATGTGTAACCCCAGAAACTCAAAGTCCAGGACTTGAAGTAAAACCCACGAAAAAAACCTGCACAACGCTCAGACATGCAGAATGGAAAACCTTCACGATATTCAACTCCCACTTATTTCCTATTATTCAAATAGCCCAAGGGCCACATCTCTACCTTCCTCTCTTGATCTTCACAGAGTGTACACTTAAGAAAGGGACCTTACCCCATTTGACCTTGGCACATTTTGTGGCACGTATGCGAAGACAATTCTTGATCCTGCCTGGACTATCATCTGCCTTTCATGGGCTCCAGCAGCGCCAAAGAAACATCTTTGCAACCACAGCCTGGTCATTTCCTAGCAGACAACCAGAAATATTCTCATGCTTAGTCAGACAAATCCTAACCAAAGGCTGAATAAGTGAAAAGCAGCTAGTTTGTGTGTGTTGCTATGGCAGATGTCTTTAAACTGGCAGAGGATTTGCTTGTCTCTAGCAGGAGTTTCACCGTTGTGATGATCTCAGATATGAAAACCTGAAGAAGGGCTTGCATGCCTGAAAAACATGTCTCAGTCTCTAACCAAATAAATTGCTTCAATATTAGATTATAGATTGGTCTGATACTATTTTTCCCCTCTTTTCTTTTTTTCTCATTGCTGGTTAGAAGTGGCCAGCAGTATTTATGAAATCAGCTCTTGATGTAGTGTTTACCAAGCAACAGCAGTTTTTTTTAGCTTCATTTGGGACTCAGAGACAAAATAGTGCCCAAGGTTGTGCTTCGGGCATCTTTGCTATAACAGCATTATAAATAATGCAATGCGAATTTAAAAGGCAGAAGGAAAAATGGGTAACGGAGACACCCAATACAGATATTATACTTACCTCTCACCATCTGAAAAGCTCTACAGCTTCCACGGTGCACTCTGACAGCACAGGCATAAATGCTTCCTCTTTAGAGGAAAAGCAAAGGAATCACGTGATAGCACCCACTGGGAAGAAGATAGCGAGTTTGCTGCAGGGCTTTCAGAGGAAAACTGTCTATTACATTTTTTACACGCTATCATTTTTAAAAGAGACAAAGAAGCTCAGCACATAAACATGAAGAATTAGGTTCAAGCAATAGCAGGTTTGGATTTAGAATAACAAGAACAAGGTCATTCTTGCGACTTGAGCACAGATTTTGATCAAATCCCTGAAAGCTAGGCCTGGCAAAGCTGCTTTCAGATATCAAAGTGCTGAAATCAAGACAGATCATTCAGTACCTGGCTATCTCAGATACTTCCATGGCTGCTGTAAGCAGTATCCAAGCACTCTGACATCTAATTCGCGCACGCTCACACAACCACAGGGTCTGACGTTACTCCCACAATCTAGGTGGAGATCTGAGAGCCCAGATGGGCCGTGGGTTGCAACCTCAGCTGTATCTCAATACCTTTTATCACAGCTAAAAAACCAAAACCATCTCTGTGACACTGATGGGACAGGCTCTGCTTTAGTTCCTGACACGCTCTGAACAGATTCCAGCTCAGGTAACTTGCGACATTATCTCCAGAGGTGCCACAGGCAGCAGGACTGGCAGCGTGCAGCAACACCACTTCGAGCTTCCCTGCCTGTGCTGGAGGAAAGGAGGGCAGAAGCTGCCATGTTAGCTCTGCCACAGGCAGGCATTTCCAGGGGCTGTGAGAAGCACTGTGCCTGCCCTTGAGTGGCTAGGATGCACCTTTTTTGCTCACATGGAAAGGCCTGAATGGGACCTTTTGTCTCCTATCATCTCCCCTAGACATACGCATAGACAACGCTCCCAAAACCTTTTCCTGACATGCTGCTTCTATCCTCCTCCTCCATCTTTGGTTCTTTTCTTCTTCATTCCCTCCGTCCTTTGCTTCACGGTCACTGCAAATGTGCTGCCTGATTATGAGTTGACACAAGTGTTTAGAGCTCCTCTGCGGAAAGCAACATTTTGAAAGCTTTTCCAACTTCCCCTCCAGATGATGTCAACTTGGGCGGATGCCAGGCTGGGTTATGAGTGAAAATTCTTCACTTCAGGGTCAGACATTCTCCTATTTTTAGGCCTGATTTCAGTGTCACGCAGCCAATAGCTGAGCCTAACAGCTAATGTTATTCAACTGCAAATGTCTGTCAGAGTTCAGACAAAGCTGCACTTTGTAGCAGGTTTAGGGGCTCTCCAGCACAGGAGCCTCTTTTAAAGCAAGGCTGCAGCTGCTTTGCTCAGCGCAGCACTCTGGCAGCCCGCACAGAGATGAAAAACACTTCAAGCTCCCACCCTCTATAAACTGCAATTGTAAATCCAAAATAAGGGTCTGAATTTGATCTGGCACTTTGGAGTCTTCTGCTGGCTGCATTATGCTCCTTGTGGCGCTCTGGAAATTCACACCGTGAGAACGACATCTCCTCAGCTACAAACTGCAAACTGGCAATTCCTGGGGCGGCGGGGGAACGGGGAGGGCTAAGGGGAAAAACGCCGCTCCGGCACGTGTGGCCGAGCCGTGGCGGCAGCAACGTGCAAAGTGCAACGTACTGCGCAGGGCTGAGCCTCTGATCGAACACACGCCAGCCCGCTTCCGCCAGCTCAGCCACTTGGCTGTGCCCCCCTCCCAAACTCTGCTTAGCGGCAAAGCAACTCTCTGCCTTAGTTTCCCTGCTTGCACCACCCTAGCGAGCCGATGCGGGCACTGCGCTTTGCTCACCTATGCCCGGCGCAAGTGATGCGCAGCAATTAATAGATGGTTCTCGCTTCCTCCATTCCCAGCCTGGGAGGGGGTTAAAGGCGTCACCAGGGCACACGCAGACATCCACGTTCACGGCCGCTGTCTTTATAAATAACGGAGAGCAACAGACGTTCCTGGGGCATGATCCGTCTGACCTACTATACGAGGAGGTGACTTATACCTATGCGTGCCCAGCTCTCTCTGCGAAGGGAACCTGGGTGTCTCGCTCATACGCAGGTGTTTGCGCTGTAGCTGTCGAAAACCAGAGAAGATGAATCCCAGCCCTTCTCTCTGCAGGAATGTAACCGCCATCTGTAACACCACAGCAACACACACAGCGCAGCCAAGTTTTTCATGCAAGAACAGACTGTATAATAGTGATAATGTTTTACTTGTGTACTGACAGCTGTTAAAATGGGCCGGGAGTGAATAGAAGCTGAAAGGGCAAAATGACACATCTTCCTCTCTGCATGCTTCAGGTGGCACTCGAAATGCGACGGGGAATTGTAAAGCAACCACAGCTGTGAAATGAAAGTATACACTGTCATAAGGAAAGCAAGTTGTAAGAAATGTGGCCAAAATCACCCTCCCGAAACGCCGAGGCTTGGTTCCTGGATGCGGACGACCAGCTCCGTGTCCCTGCGAGAGGCGCAGCTAAGCGCAGCTCCGCCGGCCTGCGGAGGAGGCGCTTCCCAGCGGCCGCGCGCGCGAGCCGAGCGCAGCCCGCAGCCGCTTCAGCTCCGGCGCGAAACCGCTTCACGGCCGAAGACCGTCACAGAAATAATATCAGCACGGAAGCAGGACTACAGACCAGGGCCAGCATTTAGCAGTATGTTAGAGCCAGTTAATCATCTGGGCCCATTTTAGATGCATTTAGCCACTAATTATACCTCACGTCCAAGGCACCCCGGTCAGTATGCAATTAAGGAGGGGAAAAAAAAGAGAGAGAGAGAGAGAGCTTCTAAAAACGAGACAATCTGCAGGTAGCTACGAGTGCACCAGTGTGTGCAAGGCGCTGCAGCACCCGGCCAGCTGAGGCTCCCCCCGCTGCCTCCCCTGCCAGTTTGGGGGGAGCTAAGGGCCCGGGCGCCCAGGAGCCCCACGCCCCTTCAAAAGCACCGACCTGCGGGCCGAATTAGCCAACCTCCTGGCAAACGCGAAGGGAGCAGGGCTGAGGTGTAACCATACACGCTGCTGACAATGACTGAAAACCACAAACAAGCAAGAATCGTAATAGTTACGGGGCAATGTGTGAACATGAGTCACGTCCAAGCGTCAGCTGCAAGCTCTCTTCATCTCCACCGAAGTGCACTGCTCGGCCCTGGAGCAGGAGACGGGGAGGCGGGGAGGGAGCGCTCTGCTCTTCAGACAAACCCCTTTTCTCACATTATTCTGTTATTCTTGACATCGCACACAAAATAAGCACTCGTGTACAGAGCCACTGTAATTTCACAGCTCTTGCAGAAGACCTATAAGCTGGCACTGCTGGCTTCTTTGCTTTTACCTCTAAGTGAGTTGCGTCATGTCCTGCGAAGGGCCTGGAAAACAGCAACCAGGCCGAGCGCTGCGGATGGAGGCAGCTCGAAGGGGAGCAGCCCCCGGTTCTCGCCACCGCTCCCTCGGCCCTGCTCAGCCTCGTGTTTGCGGCGCGTTCCTCAGCCTCCCCGGGCGCGCGTCCCATGCCTCCGAACAAACCTTCGGCTCCGTCCCCTCCGCGACCGCGGCCACAAAGCCACGCGCCTGCAGCGCAGCCCCCGCTCGGCTCCAGGCTGGCGGTTCAGCGAGCTTAGCCCGCGCTCCTCACCCGGCGCCGGGCTCCCTCCAGCTCTGCACGGTCGTGGGCCCTCCCTTGCATCTAGAGACCTGAAAACATGCAGGGCCCCAGCCCAGCCACGCTGGGTTTGTTGGTTAAATGCACTCTGCTATCTGCGTAGAGTGAGAAGAAAAAACCTAATGTCACCAGACAGCTTGCAGGTAGCCTCAAGTGTTTGCAGACCAAACAGCACGGCACTGAAGCACGAATCCTCTGCTGTTCTGGGCTTGTACGCTGCCGAGCACAAGGTACTGCTCCAGCACAGTGGCTCCCGAGCGTGTTTACAGCGTGAGTAAGAGCCTAAGCCAGAAGAAAGATTAAATTTCAGATACTGAATCTTTTGCTTCAAGGGAGTTACGTTAGTGACTAATTTGGCCCGTCTCTCTTGTTTGTTTGTTTCTTTTTTGGAAATGAACGTTCTGCTTCGGCTTTCTCAGACAAGTCTCCCCTTCTGCCGTGCCCTTCCCTCTCTGCGCTGCTCGCTGAAAGCTACTGCAGAACTGCTCCGCCGACCAAGCAAGCCAGGATGACATTTAACCATGGGGGGGAAAGATGCAGAGAAGAGGAACCTGTGTTTTAAAAAAGGAAATCTCTAGTGAAACCACAATTGTGCAGCTGTCCCAGCTCTGCCACTTCTGCAGCACATTTCAACACGCTCATTAGCATTTTTATGGAAATAAAGTAGTTAGCTATTGGTATGGCATTCATCACTGCTGTCAGCTGGTGAACTAGCTAATATAGCCTGGCATTCTGCAAGTGACAAGTGTTGAGAAACACTGCTGTGTTTGATCAACTCCCATGACTATTTTGCTGTGGAATTTTTCTACTGCAACGTTACATTAGCACTGAGAAAAGGCCACGAAAGATAAAAATAAGCAGGGACCTGTTTCCTGTCCCGTCTCGTAGGCTGCACTTCTCAGGCTCGCACTGGAGAGGGAGGCTGGCGTCACGCTCGCCGTCAGCGAGAGGCCTGCCCGCCAGAAGCAAAGCTGCAGGCCCCCCGCCGGCCCCCTCGTACAGGCACTTCCCGGGGAAGGCCCGCGTCTCTAATGAAAGCAGGGGTTGTGTGGGATGCACAGGCTCCGTGGAAAACCCTGGAAAGCCCCAGCAGAGCTGCCTCCTGTGGGACACTCCAGCCGCCCTTAATGTTTCTCTACGTATCTGCGGGGGGGAGAAAAACACAAAACTGAGGGACAAGCAGTCGCCGGCCTGATGTTGCCAGCAGCTCTGTTATTTTTCATGCACTTGCACGAGCGTACGCAGCCCCGCACACCGGAGGAACGCTGCCAGTCAATAGCCCGCCCGGGCTGGAGGAGCACGTGCTACCAAGCCGGCCGAGGTGGGCTGTGATACCACAAAAGAAGAGAACAGGAGCAAAACGACCATTACCTCTGGATGCTTTTCAGAGTAGAAATGCTTTTCAGTAGTAGTTTGGAAGTGATTTAGTTCCACCCATCAAGCCCATCTGAGCCTCTTATCCTCCCGTGTGCCATGCCTACTGCTTCTCGTAGCTGATATCGGTAACATCTCCTCTCCTCTTTATTTATCAACCTCAGAACAGGGGAGCAGAAACCTTTAAAAGAGCTGCCTCTGCTCCTGAATGCGTTGTGCGGATGTTGAGGAGGAGGGGAAGCAAAACTGCAGCAGGGACCGCTGTGGCCACTAACATCTTGGTTTGCAAGATGCAAGTTGCTCCCTTCCATAAACGTTTGAGATGTGACAGCCGATCAGAGCAGGACTGCTACAGAAAAGGCAGTCATCAGACAAGGTAGAGAGTGGAACCGGCAAGACTGCCGTATATCATATCCCGTTGCATCGCTTAACTGACACAGTCCTCCCCTATTTCTCTTTGCCCCCAGTCTCATTACATACAGACTAATCTCTTTTCTGACATTCAGACTAGTTTTTTCAGAACAGCACATGAGCATATATATAGCACCTAGCACAGCTCCGCCCCGAGCACACTCTGCATCCTAATGAAAAATGCTTTCCTCTCACTTCTAGACTAAACACAATTCAAGTTGCGCATTAGCTACAACGTGGCAGAACTCTCCATCCCTCCCCCTGCTCCAGTCAGATGTGTTTTAAATTCAGGCAGAATCGGCCTTTCCAACACCAAACAATCACCTCACCAGGAAGGAAAGGAAACACTTGGCTGCATTCAATTAAGGAAGCAGAACTACTCAGAGCGCACCAAAGATGATTCTTTAGATCCAGATGACAAAATCTGCTGTTTCCCAAGTTCACCGCTTGTACTTCTACAATAACGCGTTTCCAGCACGTTTCTTTATTTTGCGAGACGACGGGCTGCGCTCTACACGGAGAAGTGGACAGCTGGGTTACGGCAGCGTCCCGCAGTAACACAGCTTCTCACAGGCCATTTCTAAAGCACCAGATACTCACGCCGTAATTCCCGTGTCAGGACTTTGTGAACGTACTGGGAAAACTTAAGGCTGCCGACAGATGCAGTGTCTTAGCATAAGAACACTCGTTATTTACTTGGGACTTCTTCTATAAAACTGCTTCCAGGATTACAGTAACCAAAGCGTAGTCAACAAATTGATAAACGCGTGTGAAGAGAGCGAACTCATGTGGAGAGCACAAACTGGGATTTAAGTACGCAGTAAATGGTGACTATGACTATGCTTTTGGATTTACTGCAATCAGCTATCATGCTAAAATGAAAACTGACTTGCTGACACTAGATTTTAACAAACATTACTTAAGACATTAACTAATGTGAATTATAATACATCTTCTTACAGTGTAAGTGTGGGTTGGAAGTCTTTCCATTTAATACTTAAAACAGGCCTAATCATCAGGACCGCAAGGCTGTGAAAATGCCTCTGGTTGTGTTTCAGCACAAAGGGAGTGTCTCTGCGTGTTGGTTCTCATTACGCACGTCTGTTGTGCTCCATCAAGGCCCACGAAAGGCGAACAAGCTAATAAAACTGTTCATCTTGGCTGCGGTTAGTAACTCGGTGAACAAGAAAGTGAGGGCGGAGGGATGCTACTTCTGTTTCAAGCAGCTTCTTTGCAGAGCAATAAAGTGTGACTCTTTCTTCGCAAAAGGTGTCATGGTCTTTCATTTGCTATTAACCTGTTCACACACTGTGATAGCTCTGAATTTATTTCTAGGTGGAGACATTTTTTTTAAAATCACTTTATAACTTCATTTAGGAGTTTATTACAAAGAGCCGCTCTGTTTTTCTGAATCCTTAATCAGCTGATGATATTATCCTAAAAGCTACTTCTCCGTCACAACTTTTTTCTCCATCATGGCTAATTTTTCTTCTGGCAAGCTAATTTCCTATAAATCTGTACAAATTCTGTATGCTTTCTTGAATCAGATAAGAGCAATAGATCACAAACCACTTCACTGAGAAAGCCAGGATAATTATCCTCAAAGGATAATTACAAAGTGGGGAGAGCGAAGAACAGCAGCGTGAAGTAACTTGATTCAGTTCTCCCAAGAGAACGGTGGCAGAGCTGGAAGCAGAACGCAGGTCTCTCGGGCCCCAGTCCTGCGGTTTATCCTTTACGTTCGTAACAAGACAGCTCGAGGGTGTTGCAGTATCAGCCATGGCTCTAAGAGAAATACCTAGCCCTACAAAGAGACTATCACGTGGCACTGAGCGGGAGGAACTCATACTGCCAAACTCTGAAACCGGTCCCGAGTCTGTGTGACGGACCAGCCGGGACCCAAGTACTGCTGGAGCGAACGTTCCTGGCTACCGCTGCATGCTAGCTAYGGAAAGCTGAAACGGAGGGATGAACGCTGCCGTTTCAGGTTTATTTTTTTGAGTGTACGGCACAGTCTCTGGCGCCGCTAGGAAACGACATTGCAAACTTCTGTCTACAGCCAAATGGTGCATACAGACTAATTCCAAAGGCGAGCTGAAGAGCTCATGCCTAAAAAGAGATGGTGGTGGGCTGGCTGTCAGGGGCCCTGTCAGTCTGTCTGGTTTGGCATTTACCAGAGGCTTTTGCATACGTGGAATTCATCTCTGTGTTGCACTCTTCCCCAAGCTCGCTCCAAACAGCTCCACTTTGATACCAGCATGAAAACAGAAACAGAGCACAAATCTTGCGTATGCAAAGTAATCACTGCAAAGGGTTTATTTTGACCAGAGTTCATTACTTATAAATCAAAATCTGTAAACAACAAAAAAGGGGTAAGTAATTCTCCTGCCCTGCCAAGAATCACCTGCAATTAGACACACTGACGCATCTGAAAGCTGTTTCCGAATTTATGGGGAGACATTTGGAAATGCCTCAAGGTAATTTCTCTGCTCTAACTTGCACACCACAAAGAGGAATGAGGATATTACTTAGCACCGCAGAATCAATAGTTATTGTGGAAATTATTGGTTTGATGTCTAGGCCAATTAGCTGCAAGTGGAATTAGCCCACACCCTGCCCAAGAAGACAAGCACATGTTCTCCCCTAGATCGGAAAGATGTTGGCTACGAAGGGACTCCACACGGGTGTGCATAGAAACATCATAACTAGCGTCAGGCTTCCCAGTGCTGAAAACCCTAACACCATTTTCTTCTCTCAGTACATGAAAAAGTCTGTGGTGATGACCTGACCTCCACGTTGTGGTAAGAGAGAGAAACTGAACATTAGTTTTTCAGGCAGGGAGAGGGGAACACACAGAGAGTGGGGACAACGGCAGGTCAGAGTGACCCTCTGCATTTGGATTTTACAGCTAATAAAGGATATACTTGGCCAACCGAACCGCTCATCCCACATCAGAGAACCAGGCTGACTGAGATCAACTCAAAACACCGTCTACTCCCTACCACCTTTCCATCACCACCCTGACTTGCACTAACAAATACTATTATGCTTTGCAGCTAGGATTTATTCTATTTTACGGACTAACCTACTCTTTGTGTGGTTTGGCTCCTGGGGAAGAGTTCAACATCTGAGATGAAGTTCTACTGGAGGATTAAGACCTTTGTAGGAGAAGATAAGCATTTGAAATGGGAGATGCAGGAATGAGGAGCCTTGCCAAACAAAAGGGATCTGGCTGCACAGATTTTGTTAAACTTTAAAGATCCAAAGGAAGCAAGACAGAAAGGAGCTAATTTTCAGGACCTCCATGTGTAAGATGATGCAAGACTGAATGTTTTTATGGTAGCTTAATCCATACTTTAAATCTTGTGCTGGGAGTAGCCAGCACAGAAGACCTCACCCACCACAGCTCCCGACAGGACAGTGAGACCACAAGAAGGGAGGCAGCCCTTGGGCTACACCAGCTCTGCATGCACACAGGCTTCTGCTTCTCTGGATCTTGAGTCACCTGCTACTCTGCAAGGCCAAATCACCGCCCCGTATTCACAAAACCAGTTTTTCAGTGGTAAGCTGGCACCCATCACCACAGTAACTGAGCAACAGCACACAAACACCACCCTGGGAGAGAAAAGCTCCTGCGAAACTTCAGTTTGAAATCAGTTTCCTGTACCCATTTGGAGGTTTCTCACATAGTGGTAGACCTGTCCACTTCCATCTACTATTGAAACTCTTACATCAGCAGTTTAACAGTTTTCTTCTATAAAAGGCTTTCAGGCCAAAGGAGACATTTTCTTTCAGCTTACTAAAGCAAGAAAGATGCATGAAGTTGCTTTGTAGCCTGCGGTATGCATACAATTGCTGTAGTCACTTTGAAATACAGTAAACAGGAGAGTAAACCCTGGCTCCGCTGCGCTGCCTTTTGCAGCACGGTGTGTAACCCTTGGCGGCACTTGATGGGCAGCAGATCTCGAGAATATTATTGTAATTTGCAGTGACTCTGGAAGAGAGGAGAATTGCCCCGGATGCACAGCCCTGCACCGGAGGCTGCAACGTCTGCCATCCCAGGGTCAGCATTTACATAAAGATGAAGGGCGACAGCAGAAGCCCTTGAAAACCTACTGAATCACAAGCAAAATGCCATAACTGTGCATGTGACTTGTGTGAATAAGGTAATTCCCATGCATCTAGCAGTACACTATGAAATGAACTTGCAACAATTCTTCTGTACAGTTCCTCTATTATTTTTTATTTTCAGATCAACTTTGCATCCATTTTGTTGAAGTGAGTCACCATCATTCTGGTGGAAAAGGAAAAAACTACTCATGGCTGTAGAAACACAGAGGCAACTCAACCGGGGTTACGTGGGGTTACCGCCGGTCCTGAGCTGCAAGATTCTCAGAGCTAAAATCTCTGGAAATCTCACAGCGCCAACACTGAGCAGCTACAGTAAAACCCTGAAGCTTTTGTGTTTTACCCTTCTTTTGCAAAATAGCCCTAGCTTTCAAGGGAGGTGCACAAATTGCTTCTAACACTGAACTAAATGTACTAACGGTGCCATCCAGAGGTACTTGGGTGTAGCACACAGCTCTGTGTCAACAAGAAATACCATACCAGTGTGCAAGAGAGTATAACCTTACACCATCAGACTTTAAACTAAACCAGCCATGAAATAATCATATTTTTCTGCTATTTTTCACTTCCTTTGCCTACCGGCTTTCATTCAGTTGTTCGTTTCAGCCTCTCCCAACACTTCGTGTGTGTTTTTATTTTCTGTGAATACTAAACCAGTCATTCTTAAAAATATGTACGCTTCTGGCCTCTCTTGGAAACCAGGAGCTATTTCATTTTACTCACAATTGCTAACAACTGGACTGGCACCACATGCTCACCTGTATTTCTTTGCCATATAACAGTATATGATTTGGACAACAGCAACCACACTTTGTAACAGGAAACTTAACAGTGGAAAGCAATCTTTTCTTTCGCAGTCTAGAACAACTGATGACTCCCTTATAAGCTGTGAAACTGTGGCTCAAACTTCATACTAGAAAACACTTTTCCAACATATGAATATACACACACACACATATACGAAGAAATACATATACATACATGTACACATATATATGCATGTGTATATATACGTCACTGTATACGTGTGTGTATATATATATATGTCAGTTGTCTGAAAGATTTGAATGCAGCATCTCCTGTGGCTTATCTTATGATGGACTGAGCATACCACAGGAGACATTTGTTCAATTTACTTCTGTTTCCAGAGACATTTCCTTCACTGATACCCATATCTGCATGACATTAAGATGTAGATTTGCAAAGTGCTGTCTGATGATCTCCACTGATACCAGAGAAAAATGAATTGCCGAATCCTAACTCTCTGCTTTAGGAAGTTAATTTGATTATACAGATTACAGATAAATAACCCCAACAGCACAAACTGTATACTTGTTTTTTTCTTTCTTTTTTTCCCCTGAGATTTATTCAGATAGATAGATAATTGATTTTGAGATTTATTATCTTAAAGATGCAAAAATACCAAACTACAATACACTTGTATCTGTCTTTGTTCAGATTATTCTTTTCTAGAAATCATCACTTAATTGTCCATCAGAACTAGGGCAGTGGGTATTAGTTTAGTTATAATTGTCTTCAACTTGCACAAACAAAAAGGAAAATTAAGAGAGATAATTCACTTGAAAATTAACAAAATAACTTTTCAGATATCCTATGGCAACCACCATTCCTGCTTGCCGCATCCCTTCTAAAAAGAATACCCTCCTTTTACAGTCTCAGTATTTCAAAATAAAGCAAAGCTGTAAAAATACAGATTATGACAAATTATAGATGCTGTTACTGAACTATGTCTACTACAAAGAGGTATGTATAAAAGATGGAGGTTCTTGAGTGTTATGGAGTCCAAATGTTAAATGTATGGACCAATGTCTTCACTGCTTTGGAGACCCACCTTGAGCAGTCTTCAAAGCTAAACTTGTCTGAGCATCAGACGATGGCTTAATTTTTCACCAGGCACCCCTGGACCACACCAGGTTTACAACAACACTCAGGTCTCTTAGCAGCAGCTGCAGAGACATAGCTCTTCGGTCAATGAAAGCACAGGATCATAGAGAGACTTGCATGGAGAAGGGGCTGAAGGGCCATTTGAAAGAGGTGAATGCATCTGCAGAAGCCTGCTCTAGTAAGATGGTAAGTGGAGAACCAGCTTTCGCAACCCAGACATCTCAGTGCTGAATATGTATGTCTGGAGAAAATAACAGACATATGAAGTCCTGCCTACAGCTGTAGGATACGACCCACAGAGATCTCTGAGCCAATAGTCTAATTTTACAATCTTAACCCTGCTAGAAGCTTCAGACCCATCTCACATCAAATGTAGAACACTTGCATACAGCCATAAAAAAGCAAGACCCAAGAAACACACCAGCTCTGTGCACTAAACATGATGAAGAAATTATAACAGTAATTTATCAGAAAGGATTTCTTTAAAAGATCAGAGACAACAGGCCTCCCCATTCCTGCCACTTTC
This sequence comes from Apteryx rowi, assembly GCF_003343035.1. NCBI lineage: Eukaryota > Metazoa > Chordata > Aves > Apterygiformes > Apterygidae > Apteryx > Apteryx rowi. The sequence continues at coordinate 4,321,205 of NW_020448641.1, forward strand.
ACATACACAGTGTTTTCCCAAAATGCTTTTTGCAAATAAAAATGTCATCAACCACCTGATTAGAGCCTAACTGCTGCACAAGGAGGTGTTTGTTCAGACAACAAATGGAAGTGTAAACTGATGGCAAATCTGTCCCACCAACAGGAAAAGATCTGGAAAGGCATGGAAAAAATCAGGTCTGGTGCATTCATTTTAAAGCGCTATTCAGAAACTCTAGTAGGTTCCAAACTATAATTCCTTTTCTTTTAGAAATTAATGTGGTGTAAAAAAATCAGAACACAGTGTAGTTTGAGAGAAAGGTAAATACAAAAATCATTATCTAGAGTTATTTCCCCTCCTTCCACGATGACCCATGCGGAGTGCAGGCTGTATAGTGTCAACTGACCTGTACTTCCCTGTCCGTACTTGCAGAGCTCGCATCCCGCACTGCTGGGCGCCTCCTACATCATTCACAATATCATCTCCAATCATGATGGCCTGTCAAAGCAATGAAATACAGAAAAACTGGTGTCAAGCGAATTTTATTTCTGCCATACTTCATACTTCTCTGACATAATAAACAGCTTGATTTGATGTTTAATACTGCCATCAGACAAATTAAACAAGATAATATTGTCATCATATTGATTAAAAGTCATCCTACCTTGAATATAATTCATGCTATGCCTCCTTGAGCTATATAATAGTGCAGTATACATCCGCACAATTTGTAATCAATCATAAAAATCAAAGTGATTTGGCACGTAGTTCAAAGAAAATGTTGAATTTTATGAGGTTAGTCCTATTATGTTTCTAATCATGCATTTATGTTATGCTCCAAGCAGTTTAAATTAAGGTTAACATTTTAAACATTTCCTTAAAATTCATATTCTAAAAGCTAGTCAAAAGCTTACATTTGTGATCACTGAAACGTGTAACTTTGCAAAGCTTGATCCCAACCCACTCTCAGGTTGATACAGAAATTCAGAAAGTCTTCTGGCACTGTGAAGTCCAATTTATTTATTTTTGCATAATGTGACGTGATATGTACAGGCATAACAAGGTTTGCATTATGGCCACCTTAAGTCTATGCAAATACTAATACACTAAATTGAATAGATTACAAAAGAAACGTAACTGAGAAAAGACCTTCTGGTTTTGCTAAGGGGATTTGTCTGGGTGTCTGACAAAAATATGTATTGTGCATGCTCACTTCAGACTTCATATCTTTGTTAAAGATCTTTGTTAAATCAAAGCGCACCAACCAAAGGGTCTTTCTCACTGATAACTGTATCTGTAAAAAATTTCAAGTGGTTACTCTCAACTGCATTAAAAATGATTAACTTACTCTTCACATTTAAAAATGGCTGGGAGCTTTCACTTTACAATTTCAACATAAAACAGCATCTACACAAAACAATAATCTTCAATTAATAAGAAAAAATAATCAGCTTCCCAAGGAACTCTGGATAATTCTAAAGAGAACAGAGGCTGTACTTAAAACTATATATCAGCTTTGAAAAGACTTAATCTAATTTATCTATCAGATTTTAAAGTGTGATTTTGCATCTTATGTATCAAAGCTGAATTTTAGCTGAAACATATTAATTAGCTACATCTTTAACTACTTGATCTTCACCTTGCTGAATTAGCCTCCTACTTTATAAACTTCACTGCCAGGCTTTCACACCAATGGTACTTTGCAACTCTTGCTGTTAGGAAGAAAATCTTGCCTAAATTTCTGTCCCTTCCATGCACTTTTGATTAGCAATAATTTTCATATTTACATATCAGATACATGGAGTTGCTACACAAAGTGTTTCTTCTCATACTAAAGAAATTGCTCTTCCGTTCTTCTTTTAAGCTCTCTGTCCTGTGTTTTTTCTAGCATCTGTTATTACGGGTCTTTGTCCCACGTATGGGCCTCGGAAGGTTAAAAGGCCTGTTTGCAGCCGGCCCAGGACTGCCGTAGATGGCAACTGGGTTACTAAGAACGGCATCAAGGGGGACTCCGCTGGGCACGTACAGAAAGTCAACCTAGCATTTTTCCATCTGTGGTGAACTGATAAATAGGCTCTTGTCAAAGAGGTCATGGGAATGAGACACGCAGTGGAAACACAGATCGGCTTCTCTAATAACAGCAGTCCGAAAGGAATTCTGAGTTTTTTCATACAGCTGGCCACAGCTTTTGAGGAAAAAACATACAGAACTTCTCTGTTGTAGGCACCAATCCCGTTACCACTTCTTGCCAATATAAAAGCCTCTTCTCTGTTTGCCTTCACATGGAAACATCTCTCTAACGTGGCATACAACCGTACGAGATCACTGGCCCCAGGCACTGGAGAGCCTTGCCTTTCGCAAGCCTGCAGGTACCTCTGCTCTCAGCCCTTCCAAGCGGGAAGGAAGATCATCGCACAGACACCACGGGAAGCTGACTGTCTCGACAGAACGAGCGCATGGCTGAATAGGGTAGGTCCATTTCCCCCAAATTGAAGGTGATACAATTTACCCATGGTCCACTGACCACAGGAACTTGAAAAACAATAGGTTTACTTCACAAATTCAGAGAAGCTGAAGCCAGAACCATTAGATCATCTAATCTAACCTCCTTTATAGCATAGTCCACTCATTTTCTTCAAGACATCCCTCTTAATGAGCCCAACAGCTTGAATTTCAGTAGGATACAAGTTATGTTTGTTGACAGATATCCTGCAAAAAAGCATCCAGCCGTGATTTGTGGATGTCAACAGACAACTTACTTGATGTAGTTTAACAATGAAGATTGTTCATTGTTAAAAAAAAGCATCTGCATCTGATTCTTACTTGGCTTTGTCTGGTTTCAGCATTCAGTCACCGTTCTTGTTGCATCCTTTTCCTTTAGATTCAACGATTTTGCTTTGGGCTACTTCACTACATGAATGTACCCAACTCAACAAGCAGCCATGATTTGCACCGTCCCTCTCACTTATCATTGCATCAACCTGTCCTGTCACCATGGTCCAGCAGCAAACCCCTGTTGGCATCCAAGGCAAGATATTACTTGGGTACTCCTTCCCCGTGCTGCACTAAGGGAAGTTCTGTGCGCGCGCGCACACACTCGCATGCACCCCCTCCTCCTCCTCCTTCCACCCCAAGGACACAAGGCTTTGTAAGGCACAGGACCTTAACTTTTGTGCTCTCTGCAAGGCAAGGAGCTCCCCCGGGCAGAGCCACTGTACTCGCTCGGTGGCTGAGCCAGGGAGCCGCAGGGCTGCCGCCTCCTCACCAACCCCACGGCCGTGCAACTGGAAGCAGCAAGCTCAGCCCCGAGCCCCGCCAAGAGCAACGACAGGGCCGCGGCTCCTCCTTCCCACCCTTGGCAGGACCTGGGATGGCCGTGCTCTCACTCACGCCACTCTGCCGCCCGCACGTTCCATCAGCAGCGATTCCAAATTTGCTTTCTCACATAATGAACAGTAACTCATTATTCCTGGGCTAGCAGCGCACTGTAAAGAACCCCACTGGATTGAACCCAACTGTTAATTACTTTCTGGGACCTTTAGGGATTTGACTTTGTTAGTCTTTCTTCGGTGTCACCTGTACTTCAGCATGAGGCACAGTTCCCACTCTCTAAGCAGTCTGCTGGGCAGGACTAAATCAAATACGTTGAAGTCTAAAAATATTAAAGCTCCAAAGCTACCTTTATTAAGTAATCCATCTAATTACAACAGAATCCTCTCCACTTACTAAATAGCACATAAAGGAAATCTCAGGATATACCTAAAGCCCCAGCTGAACAGATTTTGGGAGAGCACTCATGAACCAGGCTGAGCTACCTACATGCATATCTGGGAGCAGCTTCAGCTGAAAAAAACCAAATCCTCTTTTGAGCAACACATCAGGTGCAGTGTGCAAGCTTATATATAGTAGTTACCAGCCCAGTTTATCTTTCATGTTGTTCTTAAGCACTGTTCCTGTGAGGGATTAACATCATCCCTCAGGTCACAGGATAAAAGAGGCTGTCTCCCCTGAAGTCAAGGCTAATTCACCTGGTTCTATGTTGAAGTAGTTTACTTTGAAAAAGTTTTTACATGCCCAGACTTGCTTCATCCTGCCTAGGGGAGTCACTGCTGTGATCATGCTTTGAGAGCTCCTTTAAGGGTTAACCGTGGGGAGCAAAGAGGTGAAAGACCTGCAGGACAGTGCTTAGAGCTGGGGAAATCATGCCCATAGGGAAGGAGCAGGAGGAGCAGCAGGAGGCCATGGGCCAGGTCGCTCTGCCTTTCTAGCTCTCTGCTCACAAACTGCTTCAAAGCCACCACAGGATGGAGGGATCAGTCTTTTTCATCCTTTGATTACTGGACTATTTTCCTTACCCGCTCTGCTCAGCGGACATGTACATGCCCCTAGAAAGATGTTTTCCCCTGCACAGAGTTTACCTTTCCTTACCACTCCTCCAAACAAGCTGTCTGTTATGAAATGGGGAAAAATGACGGATTCATTTTAAATAATTAGGAAATATAGCACGTATACACAGATGAAGAGAACAATAATCCCACTCTTACATGCAGAGCTTCAGAAAATCTGGCACCCCCCTCCCAGCCAACTGCTATCACCAATTTCCCTCCAAATCATTTCCAGAAGGACGACCATTCTGGCTAAAACGAAGCAGGGTGCCAGGCTGCATTCAACCATGCTGAGATACTCCAAGTCTTGAGCACGATGGCCATATCCTTCCTGACTCTCAAGTTGATTGAGACTTGCAGATGCAGAGCAGATGTAGAGTCCCTTGCTTCTCACTCAGTCCCCTCCCAAACACCTGACTACCACTGGCTTGAAGCATCTCTCATTTGCTCTTCTCCTAAAACTCCTTCCTTCCCCCTAACACCTTCTCGTGACCACCAGTGCTCCAGGCAGCGTGAGCCTCTTTGCCCCAAGCGGGAAAGCCTGCCTGGGGGACCTCAGAGAGTCCACAGGGGATGCTACAGGAACGAATTTGTCTTCTGTCACCTGCGTGCACTGCCTCAGCCCCCTCCTCCTGAACAGGCAGCAACCCGAGGGGCTCCTGTTTCAGGCCTGTAAGGGGACGGGAGTTCTGAAGTAAACATAATTTCAGCCCTGGGTTCTCAAAACCCTGAAAATGAATTTCCTCTGAAAAAGAGAAAGGGCAGAGCTGGGTGGCTTGCCAAGGAGTCAAGAGGGCCAGGGAGAAGTTTGCTCACCAATGCCGTATTTTAGCCTGTACAGACAAGTTTTCCTGCAAGAAGAGAGTCAGCTCTGCAAGTGCAGCTGCACATGAGCAGCGATGCCTATCCAGGCCAGCTTGTGGCAGACGCATACAAAAATGTACTCCAGCCCCCGGGGATTTCACAGATTTACTATCGGTGAAGGGCAATAATCACTAAAGGAGGAGCAATTATTCCCAAATCATTTAGGATTTAAAAAATCATTGGCAAGAAGATAGAGGTCAAAAGGTGCACTGTCAAGGGAAATAAAAAAACTCTACCTGTCAAACCTGGGTTTAACTTCCTCTCTGACTGCAATATGGTAAGAAGAGAGAGAGAGATATAAAACAGAAAGGTCACACACCCACTGAAAGCAAGGATTAAAAGATCCCCGTTTGTGTTCACATTTTACACAGGGAACACGGACCATTAATCTGTTCAATTAGCCTGTGGAAGCTATGTTTTTTTTTAAATCAGCCAAAATTTACTAAAAAGGGCAAAAATGCAGTGAGATCATCTCTCCAGTTTTAAGATGAATCCTCAAAAAAGAATGAAGATGGGCATAATTTATATTTTCTTAAATTGTGTAGCACGGTGCCAGCGAGAGCGAGATGGTGCGTGGTTGCATGCATGCGCCAAAACTAAGCGAAACCATCGCTACTGAATAGTCCTAACTGAACTCGACCCAGATCAGCAGCGGCTAAAACTGCTAACGGCTTCGGGATCCCGTATGACTGTTAATTATGCTTGTGTCTGGGAACTACTAGCTGTGCAACCATCAGCCACGCAAAGGGCATCGCGTGCGGCCTCAGGCCCGGGAGAAACCGCACAACAAGGCAGGTGAAGCAAAGCAACCCGTCAAACCACCAGGGCAGATTTCCGAAGGCCCCCGGGCCGGCCTGGCGCGAACGCGCTGGCGGCAGCGGTCGAAGCCTGAAAGCTCGCTCGGCCGCTTCGCTCCTCTTTGCGACGCCGGGACCCTCTTCCCGTTGCGGCCGGCGCGGGTCCGGCCCGGCAGCAGCCCCCGGCCGGGCTCCTCCGCGCCGCGGGCTCCCACCTGAGCCTTGCAGGTGGCAGAAGTGGGAACTGGTTAACCACCGGCAGTTTATGCACTCCGGTACGACCTGCCGTAACAACCATTAAAGCAGGACAATTTGCTACAGACAGAACTTTTTATGATTATATAAAACTACTGGAACCTTAACATTATTTAGGTTTTATTGTAAAGCTGTAAAAATCACCCACTGTTACAGCTGCCTTAAAACATATGAATTAGGTATTTCAGTAACCTTTAAGATGTGTTATTCTTTGTCATATTACTGAATCATAAGACAGGTCTGGTTACCTCTAAGAGGTTTAAATTTCCAATCTATTAAAGTAATACCAGCAATCTGTTATTTCTAGGCCACCGAGGAAAGGTTAAAATGAAAATTGGACTTCAGGGAGTTCCTCCTATTCTAAGTGCAGGTTGAAGACGTCTCAGCAGCAGAAGGTATAGTCAGGGTCTCGGTAAGAAGCAGTTATCAAGGGAAATGACTGGTGATAACTTTATTGATTAAAGCAGCTTGAGAAATTTAAGATTTGCCACTGTCTAGCATTACTGTGGTGAGACAGCTTTATTAAAAACGTATTTTTCATTAAAAATGAGGTAAAAGAAAATTGTAATATGTTTTCAAAAGAACAGCTCATCTAAAATGACTTAATGGTGGTATGGATTAAATGAATTCCACAGGTGGAATAAATTATTAGCAAGCATTTTAAAAAAGGACAGGCAAGTAAAACCAGTCCTCATCTTGTCATTGCAAACACAGAGAAGTAGAGCTCGTTCGCGAGACAGACTAAAACAGAACGCAGTGGGTAACTACAGAACTTACTGTATTGCATATACTAAGATTTTATTTTTATGTATGATTAACTAAAACAACCCGCAGATCTCTCTCAAAAGAACATTAAAGGTGCACGGTCAAGCACTCCAAAGTTAGGAAAATATGTTAGAATTAAGGTAGTTCGCTCTACTGTAATTTGTTCCTCCTATGCCTATGCACAATGATCTGTTTTTTAACTACAGCAGTATGTAATATTTTTCCATAGCCAAAGGCACTGAGTGACTAGCCACGTGATGCTGTTATGTAGTGGTAGCTACTGTCTACCTCCTTTTTAAGCGCATACACCCTTCATCCTGATGCTCTCTGAATACAAAAAAAATTACACCTACAGACAAGACCTACTACTACAATTAACTGATGGCATTTAATATTAGAAACTATCTGCAAAAAATATTTATCTTAAAATACAAAGCTATAGTTGCTAGAAGCACTGAAACATGAAAAGCTGGCAAAGAGCAGAGGGAATAAATAATAATCTCTGCCAGGGACTATTACTGCTTTTCTATACCCAAAGCAAATTCTCCTGAAGTCAGTGGGAACCACTCCAACAAGCCCACCCTCTGGGATTTTCGTTTGCCAGCTTGGTGACACATTAAATCATCTGTTCAAATTTTCTGAGCAAAATTCCTGAGACATGAGTTGTGGTGTCCTGTCACAGCCCAGTGTGGAAACACATCTCCATAAAAATATTCTTCTACAACATCAGAGGCTGACATGTTCTCAGCGTTACGCAAGCTAGGCAAAGCAAAGTCAGGGGACAACCTCACCACGCTACCATAGGAAAAGGGCAAGTAACACCACTACGCAGTGGCCACAAAGACAGAAAAAGAAACCCAAAAAAGACCTCTTCCCTCCTACTCCTGCAGAGCACTCATTTTTGGTATAAGCAGAAAGAAAACACAAATCTTCTTGTGTTTGATTTAGGAATCTGGAATCCAGGGGCTAAGGTCTTTCTTTTTCTCCCCAGCTACTTTTTCTTCAAATGCCATTCTGTTTCTGAAATGGATTTTTTGGTTTGTTGGTTGGATGAATGGATTGAGTAATTGCTGTGGCTGTACCTGGGATATTATATTCGGGTTGAGCTAGCTTGTTATTGGGAAAATATTGACAAACTGTAGAGAGTACAGAAAAGAGCAACACAGCGGGTTCGGGTGCAGAGCGACTGAATCACAAGGGAAGTTACTGAGAGCTGAACACAGAGTTCTAGTAAGAGACGACTACCCTGGTGATGACAAGCCTACAAATAATTGGAAGGAGAAATATCCAGGAAGGACAGAAATTATTTTGGTTATTACCTGGAGAAAAACTAGAAATAAGGAGATGCAGTTTAAAAGGGAAACATTCAGATGAATCTCAGAAAAATCTCCCTGCCAATGTAAGATCTACCTGGCTGTGAATACTCTCCCTAGGGTACTTAAAGCCCTGTTGTTTGGCACACTTAAAACTACTTTGGACAAAACATTAATAAACGTGCAGCAGGGAACACTGCTGCAACGGGAAGGAGATGGATTAGATGGCCTACTAGATCTTTTCCATCTCCCCATTCTATAATAAAGAAAAACCAAGCACATGCTGAATTACAGGGCCATAATTTCATCTCCAGGTTCTGGGGACTGTACGAGCCCCCCAGACTTCGCTCTCGTGTTGTTTACGATGTCACCCAACCCCCTTGATGGAATTACTGCCCTGTAATTCACTGCTGTCTGCTAGTCATTTCATATTCATCCTTAGGCCCCGTGTGACATAACAACAAATCAATAAAGAGGACATGGGCACAGCTATAGAGAGGGGAAAAAATGGGCCACGGTAAGTAAGCAGGGAGTATCGCACCTTCAGAGTGTTTTTGAAAAGCAGGATGAAGCCAGTAACACAAGAGGAGCTTTCAGGTCAGTCACTGCTCCCCGTTCACCTGAATTAGAAAATATCTTACTTCTGACTTTCCCTTTAGGAGCTGTACTAAAAAAAGGAGTAAGAGTGACACCAAAGGAAATAACATTATAGCTGCAATTCCATCATGCTGCAGCCTTCAATCTCTAAGTGTACCACCAGTCTTTAGGGGCACCTGTCATTTTGTGAGGCACATTTTCCATAATTCCTTGGGGATACCTTACTTTTATCCTTTTGTGCTGTTTTCTTGCCCCCAGATAAAGGAAATTCACAGTAGCACATGTGAGCAATTTATGGCTCCTATTTACGCATGGCAAAATTTAACAAGCACCCTGAAAGTCCCATGACATCCACAGCAAAAAGCTCATTAAAATGGGTAAAAGATCAAAAGCCCCATCAGCAAGTTTCTTTTAAACTGTGTGTGTGAGAGGATTCTTTCAGTAGCATGCAAGGAGTATTTAGGCCTAGTAGTATTAGGAACTGATCTGCTCCAGAGAACACGGAAGTGTGTTCGTTTTTCCAGACAAACATCTGTGTTACTATCTTGTGATTGGCAAATAGTTTTTGGAGTTTAAAATTTCAGCGTTAAGGACATGCATCTTTTCTTTTGAACAATGCGGTTTGGGAGGAAGCTGAAAAAGAAGGCACGACACAAGAGTGTAAGCAGAGGAAGAGACTCCATCCGAGAATGAAGGGATGAAAGACCCTAAAGGGGGTAGAGGCATGGATGGTCCAAGTCAGAATACAGAAATAGACAGGAGAGAGAATGCAAAGGGAAACAGCAGGTGGTCAAAATGAACCCTAAAAACACAAAGAAATTCAGCAGATCCCCACCTGCTGGCATTTACCCTCCTGACAGTCAGTCCTCTTCTGTCTGCTTCATGTTATCGGATGGAATGGGTAAACATTTTTCTCCCTCCAAAACATTTTTCAACAATTTTTTTTTAATAATTCATGGGATGATCCTGCATATAAGTATTTTTCTGCAGCACACACAATATACTGGGTCCTGAAAAAAATCTGTGTATACCCCCCAGAGTTTACCATCTCCTCCCGGCTACATTCCCTTCAGCCCCTTCTGTAAGCTTCTGTGAAAGACAGCGAATGACAAAAAAACACCTAAGTGGGGTGGATAACTACATGGCACGTCCAATTGTCACTGCATCGGAAACCTTACCTGCTGTGGCTGAACTCCCAGTTCTGCTAAGGCCGACTCAAAAAACATTTTTGCTGGTTTTCCCACTACCTCAGCTTGAATATCACAAGCATACTGGAAAAAAAAAAAGAGAGACACACACACAAATAATCCTGTATAGATCAGAAAAGGATTTGTTCAACTCCACAACCCCAGTCAATTGTATAAAACGTATGTGATTATTGACTGATGCCCTTAAATAACAAAATGGATTAGCAGATGAAGGTGACTGTCAGAGAGTTTGGATAATAGGAGTGTTTAATGCTTTCTGGCAGGAGAGAAAGTCCTCCTGGAACATCTCAAGTTAAGAGCCTGTTACATTCTCCATCTTGAGAGAAGTCCTCAGACTCAATTCCAGTATCACTTATTTCTGCGAGAGTATCACTCTTACAGAAATAACAAACATCCTTCATGAACTGACCAAAAGTACTGGATGAACTTAAAGATGTAGATGGTTTCTCCAACCACCTAGCATATTTTTATGGCTCAAGTGACCAGTTTGAGCAGGATATTCTCCTGCAAATAAATATCAACACTGTGCTAAAACTCAAATAAACAAGGCTTTTCTAGATTGTTCCTAGACAACCAGAAACCCAAACTTTTTACTTGAGAGGTGAAAACTCTCCCCAAAACTCACGTTGATACAAATGTGCTGCAAGCATATGTTATAGCCACTGTCTCTGTGACTGTGTCTCCCCTACTTTGCTTTATTCTCCACGTTCACTCTGTATTTAATTTTTTATCCCTCTGCAAGCCTATAAAAGGGAGCATAATGACTCCTCTCACCCTTAGGCTGGCTTATCTATCGGGTTCCAGTTCTGCACAGACTTAATCAGGCTTAAAAACAGGATTACACTCAGGTATCTTGCTAGTAAGGGCCTTATGCTGCAAACTGTTACGGGTAAGAGCTGTGTTAGCAACACCATGCCAAACATAAAATGGACGTTCAGTTTGGCTTGGATACGGACAATATTCCATATTTTCCTTTTCTGACTCTTTCGCAGGCCTCACTTCCAATACAGGAACAACAACGGTAAAGTTCACATTTTAAATACACAAAAAAATTAACAAAACCAGAAAAAATGAATCCACCCATCCTTAGAATGCAGCAAATGAGTTTAATTTGTGGAAACCACCTCCACCAAGGTGAGTAATTATAGAAGATGAACCATATTTATACCAGTTACTTTTTAACAAGGGGCACAGAGCGAGTAAGCATAATGCAAGCTATAAAATACCTCTAATGCCTTCATATATGCTCCAACATCAAGTTTCAGACCATCGGTTTCTTTATAATAGCGTCTGGAAATGAAAGTGATAAAGTTCCAATGAAATGAAAATGTTGGCAGTTAAACATAAAGAAACCATATTTTATTATTTCTGTGCATATATATACGTCCATATGGCTGCAACAAAAAGTCAAGTCATCAGAAACTCCAGAGCCTTAATTTAACACGGGGAATTAAGTAAAGGACAGGCTGAGGACCGTGCAATGCTGAGGAAAAGATTTCAGATTGCAGATCAGATGCCCATCTGGCATCTGGGACACAGTTCCACCGATTCCAAGGGATTTCAGCTAGCCTTTACGAGGATGAATTTGGCCCCAACTTTTTACCTTGGCAACAACAGAGCGCTAGCGTCTCACGAAGGACGGCCGTTACATTGTTCTTGCTTAACCAGCGATGGAGAACCCTCGGCAGTTAGGAGACTGAGGCTGGCACCGACCGGCAGCTATAAAGCCGCCTTCAGTCAGTCTGGAAGGAGACACCAGAGTTTACTGTCGCTGCTCGCCGGCCTCCTACATGAAGGAAGCCAGGGCATTGTTTAAGCTGCCCTGACATGTTCTCCCTTAGTCACTGTGGCCGAGAATAACCCTCCAAGCTGAATTCTGCTCCTTCTAAAAAAATGTTCATATTGCCATGAAGCTCAAAGTAGTTTAGTATCTTTACAGTGCTTTTCTGGAATAGCAATTCACATTAACACAGGTCTTCAAAGCTCTCTGATTAGGGCAAACACAGGTTTATGTATGTCAGAAAAAAAATGTAGGATGAGTAGTCAGTTAAGATTTTATGCCTTATCCTTCTGCCATTTTCGATTATTCAGCACAGCCTCCCTTTAAAATGACCACTTGACCTTTGCTAGAACAGCCATTAACCTTCTATAGTCTAGCGTAAACAGCTTAATTTTCTGACAGTGGCATGACAGAAGAAATTACAAAGCCAATTCCCACTCTCAGCCCAAAACAGATGCTAAATGTAAATCACTCCATTTTCAGGAGGAGGGCATTCTGCTTCAGTGACTCTGACACTTTCGTTTTCTATGGAATGAACTAAAACTTTAACAGAAATCAACCTACTTGCTCAAGGCACATGCGCTGTAGAGTCCTATCAATTACTCTAATTTTGCACATGAACAACGGAGCTAGCTCATGGCTGTCTTTTGTATACGGCCCTTTGCATCAATGATGCTTCCCTTGTTAGATAAGCAAGATTCATCCAATTTAGAATCTCCCTTCTTAGGGGTCTGAGAACTTGTCTACCAGGCTAACTCGTTCAGCAGTTTCTGCAGAACTCATGCTCATGGTATCCAAATGTTCGATCATAAAAAGCACGCTCCTCATGAAATCTGAGCTCAGAGAATCCAGACACGGGCTACTTTTCATTTGGAAAATAATCCTTCTAGAAATTATGGTGATTCTGTTTTAGAATTGTCTACATTAATGAATGACTAAATAAACAAACACTTATATATGCATGGACTACAAAGGCATTTTTGCATTGCTCAAGATGCAAATCTTAAACAAAGGTTGATTCAATACTTCATTTTGACAAATGCTATCAAGTAACACAACTCAGTTATTTTATATCTGTTAGTCATTTTGCTGTTGGCTCCTAATATTTTCTCTTTATCCTTGTAACTGAAAAACTATAAGGATTTTTTGCCCATCTTGCAGAATCAGAGCGCCAGGTGAGTGTCATGAGTGTCAGGAACGGCAACACAATGGATTTAACTGCTGCTTCCCGCTGCTAAGTTCTACTCTGCTGAATCAATAATCCATGAACTAAGAAGGGTTTTCATGCCCATTACGGTCTACTGAACCACTGAAAAAAGTTGTCACTACAGTTTCTCAGGCTAATCATGCATATTCTTTTTTTAAACCCATATATTGCACAATAGGTGAGAATGATTCCTTCAAGGCCTTTTGTCATTATTCAGCGTTGGCATTACTAACCTGCTTTTTAAAATCTCAGACTATGTCTAACTGAATTGGTTTCAGGAAAACATTCAAATTCCATGACTGGACTTCTCCTGCCTATGAAAACAGGTGGTCAAATTAACCTTAAATGTTCATAGAGGTATTAAAATATCTTAAGTTGACAATGCAAAATCACAGTTGCTTTTGCAGGTCTTAGTCATACATAGCAATCTAGCCATTTCTCAGTACGTACTTGGGGCTCTCCCCTTTGGCCTTCTCAGCCACTACCCCTCACAGCGCATTCAAGGGAAACACCTTCTTTTAGGGATCCATTTCAGCTTAATCACCAAGTCTCACCTTACACCCGGACTCAGGACAGGCGGACGAGCTAGATAACTGAACTGCCCACTGACAGCTACATGAGCATACCAGCCTTCCAGTCTAGACACACAGATTAGCTGCTTAAAAGTGAGTAGTATGAATACCCACACTGATATCTGGCCTCTGTTAAGTATGAAGACACCGGGGGAAATTAAATATACACACTATATAAAAATATACAAACTAGAGGAAGAAACCAACAGTGCTTAACTCACCCTCTTCCAAGAGATATCAAAACAGGATTCTCCAACCCAATCAGAACTCTGAAAGCTTCATTAAGGTTTGCATAGGAGAAGTTGTCTGCTGCATCTCCAATTACTACGCAGTTTGGGTTTGCTTTATCAATCTCAGCAAATTCAGGGACAACATCTAAAGAAAGAGGAAAAAAATAAACAAACCACAAATCTCTCATCTTCTCAGATCCAACTGGAATTGATGCTTTTCTTAGATTTGTATTTCCCTTCACCCATCACCAGACACACACACACAAAAAAAAACCCAGCCAAGTCTGAATCAGCTGTTCTTTACCCTCTTCTATTCCTGATTGGCTTCTGCTATTCATCTATCTTACAATGAAGAGAAAAATAAACCATTTTGTCCCTTTGCCTTAGCTCCCACCACCCACTGCTCAGTGGCTTGTTACACCTGGGAATCTAGATGTGAGGCAAACTCTCAATTAGGTTAATGAAAACCTATAATAGCAAGGGCAGCAGTCACTTCCTTTCTTAGTGCTCACCCTCTTCAGAAGAAAACACTAAACTTAAAACCTCTATCATGATAATAAAGAGCTCAGAGAGGCCTCAGCACAGGGGAAGGATGAGGAGATGACTGCATATGGGCTTTGTGCAGGTAGATCAAAGAAACAGTGAGCTGTATGTAAGCTGGGAGAAGAATGTGCTTATGAGCAGAGGCTTCATGATTACATGGATGCAGTCACAGCCCCTATCCCAGCCCACAGATTGCCTCACACATGGAGTCTGCTTCCATATTTCCTATTTCCCTTAGACTTGGGGAGGAAAAAGCTGATGGGCAGAAAGGAACAAAATGTATCTTCATTGAAGAAGTGCTTCTGGATAGGAAGTGATAATAAATCTAACTGAATCTTCATTTGTTTGAAAATACTCAATATTCAACTGCTGATTCAATTGCTAGAAAGGCCTTTCATATGACAAAACCAGGTAGGTATTCAGCTCTGTCTCCGGGCAGGCATTAGCTCTCTCGGATACCTGAAGCACACAGTGTTTCAGCAGCAAAAGCATTAGAGCTTCTCTGTGAAAACAAAGATAAGAGTGGTGAAACAGAGTGGCTGCGGCTGAAGAGATGGTTGTTCTGCCTTGTGCTGAAAGGACTGAGGGATAAGGACAATGGTTTCTGTAATGTCCTGTATAAGTGCCTATCTATCTTCTAGTTTCTCTCTTGCACGTGCTGTGCAGCTTGCTGATTCCCAGCAGAACTGGGACTGTCCCCATAAGAAAAAGGACTTTGGACAGACTGCAAAATGCCCATATTACAGAACTGGGTGAATCAGGACTCACGCAGCTTGGCTTCTCACTCCCTAACTCAGAGGAAGGCTGTGCGACAGATGGAAAGGTGACATGCTGCTATGAAAAGACTACTACAAAAATAGCATGCTGCCCTGAGCTGGTCTGCAAGCGGGGAAGTTTGTTTGCTATTTACTTCCCTCATTATCAGACGCAGTTCAAAAGGAAGTCCCTTAAAAAAGAAAGGCCTCCCTGGCTGCGTTTCTTCATCAAGTTATTCCACCAGCCTACGAGCTGCAGGCACATTCATTATACCACTATGATAAATGAGGTCTCACTTACTCAGGCCATACCACTAACATTTACTCCAGAGTTTCATAACTAGGCAGAGTGGAGCTAAGATTTTTCCCCTGTAGGAAAACAACAGCTGGGAGTTATTGCCCTCACAGAGCTCTGTGAAGTGACTTCTCTATCCCAAATGCCCACATCTTTGTGGGCTGTCCCCGACATGAGCCCCAAACTCCGCTGCAGCGTTGTCCCACCGTTGTGTACGAGCAAGTGCGGCCTCAGGTTGCGCTCCTTCAACACACGGCAGGCTGCTGGTGCTGGGGCAGTGACTTCGTCCACTGAGATGTCAAAGCCTAAGCCCTGAAGCTTCTTCACAAACTTCTCCCGGGTTGCTTGCGTTTCATTCGTGCAGAACCGCAACTTCAGACTAGACGCTTTGATCCTGTCGTATAAAAGCAGCAGAGGGGTTAACTTGACACAGACAAGGAGCTGGGCGCATCAGCTTTGCTGTCCTCACAAAGCTATCACATATGCAAGACAAAGATATGTTAGAATATACAAATATATTTGTGTTAACTTAAATATGTTTAAATTATCCTAATATTATTTACATTTAACACTGTACGACAAGAACACAAAGTATTTTCCAAGAAAACCAGAAGTTCACAGTTAACTTAGATAAATACAATGCAAATGCAAAGATGAGGTGTCAGACCAGGAGCAGGATTCCTTATTATGACCAAGACACCTCTAAATATATTGATATATTTTGGGCACTCCAACAGCAATATTCAGGCGCAGAGCCCCAGCCATAGCAGTTACTGCTCTTCTGGAGCAGAGAGCTAACCTGAGCGTGGCAGCATTGGCTATGCACATGATCCCGAGGATACACATGCCTGTCAGGCACACATTCCCTCCACATACCAAAAAAACCCAAATCCAGTTCTGTATTTTCAATCTTGCTCGCAGATGTATAAACACATGAACTGAAGGCACTGCACAGCCATGAGCATAAAAGCTAGCATGATACCACTAGCTATTCGCATTTCAGCTTGGATTTTCACCTTTCCACTTACTGATCACCTGCTACAGCGATCAGCACTTACGCACGAGAAGCCACAGCCAGGTTTTGCACTTCTGCAGACACCAGGGGAGAGGCCAGCTAGCTGCATCCTGCTGCAGGAATGATGCTTTTATCAACACAGAGGTGGCTTCGGTCACATTTATCATTTAGTCTCTCATAAAACACCTCTGCTGTTATTTGTTGGGTAACCCTGAAAAATAGGGCACTTTTATTAAAGTAATAAATGTTTACAGATAAGTATTTTTTGATTACTCAAGAGAAGAAAAGAAAACATAGCCTCACATGTCCAGAGCCAAGGAAACAATTCCTTTGGACCAGTACTGTGCAGCCTCACGCAAGTCCCTCTGCTTCTGAGTGACTCAGTTTCCCCATCTGTAAAGGGGGATACTAAAAGGGCATGCTGCACAGTGCTTCAGAATCTACAGACGAAAATGGTAACTATCGCAGCCACTTACCATTATTACATAAAAACAAAATATTAGTTGTAACTGTTCTTCACTGCAGTTGTGCTAGAATCATTTCACAGTCCCAAAACAGAACTGGTTTCTTGCAGCAACTGATGACTTGGGATTCACTAAGTTGTTGTGATCTACTGGAGATGTCGCAGAGAGGTCTGTTCTCCAAGGATGGGTTTTCAACCCTTTGGAGAACCAAAGAATCTCAAAGTGGCCATGAAAAACACAGACACATTGAAAACACATCACAATTTTTTTTAATCTTTGCCAAAGGGACTGTCACTCAGCTCCTCAAGTATATTAAAATGCCTGACTCATGTCAATTTTAGTGTGAATTTTTACACAGTTATCTTGAGGACCTGGACCTGAGTTAAGATGGGTTTATATGCCTAGCTAAACTTGGACCTAAGTTGATAAATTCTTATTAAAATATTATTAAATTTATTTGTGTTAGGATGAAAAAGGGCTTTTGTATTAGGAAACCCTCTGCATTGATTCTCAAGACAATAAAATACATGGGTTCCTCTTCCAGGGAAGACGTTCCCAATAGTTTGGTGTAAACATCAAAGCCAGCTAAAGACAACGTATCTGATAAAGGACTTTCCATCAAAGAATTCTTAGAAATCTGATCCTGACCCAGCAAGCCCCTTCTATGCATTAAAACTGCAGGCCAATGTCTTCTTCAATAACACAGGTGATTCATTTCTTTCTTATTATTTGTCTTTCCTAATCATAGGTATGTGAATTATCAATTACACTTAGTGGTTAATTGCCCTTCATAAAGATAGCTCTTCTATTTTAAATTAGGCAGTTAATATATTGTAACTAATAGCATCCACTTGTACATTATAAATATATCTTCATTGATTGGAGCAGTGAATGTGAGATTCACTCACAAGTTAATGAAGCAATTGAGTGAAGAAGTGCAGGGTGTACCCGGGGAATAATTATTGTTAATGAATTATGATGTGACCTTCTCAGAACAATGAACAATTGGTGTGACAGTTAGATGACAGTACTCCACATCTGTTATTCGAAACACGGTTTCAGCTGTAGTTAAAAAGCAAAGCAACGTAATTTGGATACATAACAAACTTTAATAGTGTGCGCTGTGGTTAAAGCAAATCTTATTCTAAAATGCAAAGCGTATCTTCACATTGTTAGCAAAAATCCCATGATTCATGATCGTCTAGAAGCAGACATTTGTTGAATAAGAATCTATTCTTTCTCTTCTTAAAGGTCAATAAAATGAATTTGGGAACAATGCTAACCAGTCGAGCTGCATACACAAATAAACGGGCCCTCGCAGGTCAGCTTGGTGGAAGCAAAGAATAGGCTTTTCTATACTTCAAGTTTAACTCCCATTTCAGAAGTTTAGCTGAAAAAAAGTTACACTTCTGAAGCGCACGACCAGAGCAGAAGCTGCTAGAATACACGTCGCCCTGCCTCGTGCCTTGGGGACCATCAGCAGTTATCATCTCAACAAAACAGACTTAGTAAATTCTTAATACGGGGTAAGAACCACAAAGAGTTAAGCCAAGTTTGTCAGAAAACGGGATTTCTTTGCCTGGAACACTTTGGTGAAAATAACTCCCCCAAACATTCTGGAAAACTAAACATGAAAAAAAAAATCAACAAAAACTCCAGACTTTCCAAAGATGACAAGATTTATTTCTACAAAGATACCTTTTCTTTGAAAACCCACCTTTTCTTTCAAAGTTAGGGTTTCTAAGAAAACCTCTGCTAACTCTCTGCCAGATGCCTGCCCTACACGTCCCGCTCGCTGGCCGGTGGGTGCCTGTACGTGCCCGGGGAGGAGCCCGTCCCTCGGCGCCCGAGCGGGGAAGGTGCAGAGAGCCTGCAGCTCATCGGCACGCCGTTAACCGAGAGCTTAAGCAGCCGGGGAGAGCTTTTTACAACAGTTCTGCACGGGGGAAATCCTGGCTCCGCCAGTGTCGACAGCAAAGCTTTCCTTCAGTTTTTATGGTCAGGTTTTGCCCAGGGGGGAACCACAAGCTTGAAGGTCTCTGTTTAAAGGACACGAATGCTTTGCAAAGCAAGTCCACACCGTGCTCGAGGTGACCACCACTGAGCTGGCGAGTTTAACAGGAATGACCTGGCAACCAGCGGTTAAAAGTTTAAGGAGTTGATACAGAGCAAGTTACTGCAATTCCTAGTGCTGGCAAGTGTGGAGAACGTTAGGAAAAGAAGAAGATAAAGTACAAAATTTGTAAGGTGATGCCTTATAAGATCAAACACAACGGACAGACACCTGCAAGTACGGAAGAACGCAGTGCCCTGCCCCGGCAACAACAGACGCAGCACAGAACACGCGTTTTAGCACAATCTCCAGCGCATTACCGATTTACCAGCATCTATATTGCAGCAGCACAGGCACAGCCAGGAAAGCCAGGCAGCCAGGGCTTCGGCCGACTTCCATATGTCACGGCTGTGATAAAGATCCCAGCCAAACTCCAGAAGCACCAGAAATCAGTCTTGATCTGTGCACAAGCCGAGTACACAAACGAGAAGCGCTTCACTCCACGCTGCGGGGATTCTGCATTTCCCAGGTACCGTGGGCATTCGGAGGATGCCTTTCACTGCCCGTTCCCAGCGGGTTCGCTCCTAGACGCATCCGCTACGTTTCCAACCCGACTTCTCCTGCCCACGAGCTGTGCGCAGGAACTGGGGAACTCCAACTTAGCTTGCGTGCTCAGACTAAGCTTCAAGGCGAGAACAGCTTCTAAGCTTTAGCAGCGCGACCAACTGCAAACTCAGCTAAAGCTCCTTGTTGCCCCAGAAACTTCGAAGCTTCCCAGAGCCCCTCTCAGAGGGGACGGCAGAGCCTGCACGGCAGAAGGTCTGCGGCTGCGTGCTGCCCGTGCGCTCCTGCAGTCGCTGGTTTGCGAAGGCGACTAACCGCACGCGGAGCCCGTACGGCGACACGGGTAGTGAAACAAAGGAGCAGGTCACAAAAGAAACTTCCAAGTCCAAAATCATGCCCTACCAGAGCAATCCCTAAATCGAGAACCAGGAGCGCACGGCCAGCTTCATGCCCGCTCTGAGAACACGTACACAGGGCACGTGAAAATGAGGGTTTTTAATTTCGGCTGCAAACTTGTGCCTTATGCTACGCCGGTTCTTTGAACTGACCTTTACCTCATTTTGACAGAGCAGGACAAGACGCTGAGTGACAATGTCCCACAATGCAATTACTGTGCGTCAGATGAGCCGGTCCCTTACAAATCACCTCGAACTTTACACATCTGCTGGCTGTCAGCATCTGCCAGGTTCACTCACCCGAAAATAATGAAAAAACTCTCATTATTGTTCCATAGCAGGTAAAGTGTTAGGACAATTATTAGACATCCTGGCTGACCTTGTGCAGACTTAACCAACTGCCCTTGCCAACCTTTACGGGTAGCCTTTGGGCATATGAAACAAAAACCGCTCTTTCAGACAACGTGAAGGTTGCGACACCGGGAGGAAGAACAAATGGCCCCGGGATCTAGACTCAAAGCCATCACTCCTCCTTAAATTCACACTGTCCTGCGAACGGCAGAAAGAGCTAAGGACACAGCATACGGCTGAACTTCGGGCGTCCCATCTTTGACCGCTCTGCCACAGTGAAGGCCGTTCCTAACGCCGGAGCGGAAAGCCGCCCCTTCCCGCAGCTGGCAGCCTCCTGTGCGGACGAACAGGATGGCAGAAAACTAAACCCTGGGAAAGGTAACAGTCTGAACTTGGCAACTGTCCCAACGCCAACTTCAAAAGGATTTGGAAGAGCCCTGGTTATGAGATTTCCAGAACTGCCTTTTTATCTTGCTTTCGTTTTTTCAGAGGTTTTTTAATTTAAAAGAAAAGTCTGCTAAGCACTTATGCTATCTGGCGCTATTTGACTCTCTTGCATCCGTGCACAACTACCAGCGTGTTTCAGTGTATACCTGTCAGTGCTCTAATGCTGTCTCAGAAACAAGCGGAAATAACAGCATCAGATAATTATCTACTTGTGACCAAACCATAAAGTAAAAACACAGAATTTGTGCAATAATGCTTTCCTCACTGCCTGGGGAAGGCTAACATTTGGGTAATGTCCTCTGCAAGGGCCAGGGGTGGTGGAGGTAGAACACTTCTGCCCAGGAAAACTCTTCCTTTAGCTGTAAAGTATGGAAAACTTCTGAACATCATTTTTCAGCAAGCTGCTTTTTCTTCATGCCACTCGTGTCATGTCTTGCTTCATATAAAGCACAGTAATGTTTATATGCAATACGAGGCATGCAAAGAAGACAAAAAAAGACATTAACTTCTGACCTCCCAACTTTAGGTAGATAGCAGAATGTGTTGTTTCTAATCAAAAGAACGGTAGCTCTTAGGAATTGCACAAGGGTGACGAATGCACACGATGCAACAAGTTCCACCAGTCCTTCACAGCTCAGGAAATACAAGGTATATTGAGTGCCATCTGCTGGCACCTTAACCATACCAGCACAGAGCACTCCTGCAACGATACCGGGGGACGAACCCGTCACAGCTCCAGAGAGCTCAACAGACCCTCGCTGTGCTAGATGACTGGCTGGAAAAGTTTCAGATGTACCTAAGAAATAAGTTTGCAAAACATACACCTCAAATGTCAGAACCGGGCAGAGCAAAGCCAAGAGGGGACCAGTCATAAGGGTCAAAAGTAGAACTGACTCGCTTAGTTTCAAGGTCAAAATAGAAAAAAAGAGAGTTTGAAAACAGCAGACATTTACACAACTTCTTTTGCCTGCCCAGGTAAAAGAGAGACAACATCTAAAAAACACAGTTAAAATGACTAAGAGTTTTGCAGCAAGAGATCAGTGCTAGACCTCATCAAAGGGTAAATCTGGTGTGGACTACAAAATGGTCAGTGAACAGGGCAAAGAAAGATAAAATCTTCAGCTCCTTCATGCAGTGCTGACTAGGAGGCAATGTGATGACTCCCCATTTCTTGGTGGGCCCACAAAACCTTCCCTGCGCTGGCCTGCCCAGAGCCTGCTTGGGGCGACTACAAATCTAAAGTGCGTCTTTGATGCGGAGGTGCCGTTTGCAAAGTAACAGCTTAGCAAAGCAAACTTAAGAAACAGGCCATGAAAATACATAGTAGTCAGATAACTGGAGAAGCTAAACATATTTTGGGAGAAGATAAAAATAAGATTCAGAGATGAACAGTTTGGATTCAGATGCAGCTGTTAAATAACTAGCAGTGAACTGATAGCAAAGTAAGAAGAAATACCAGGACAACAAAACTACCTAGCTGAGGACTCTACCTATTTATAAAGATGATAGATTAGAGACGAGCAAGCAGCTGCAGAAAGACTCCAGAAGCAAGTGCCTGCAAGTTATACACAAGCGGAAAAAGGAACAGCTTGGAGAAGATAGGTTTGGAAAATGAGGGGGGAGGAAGTGAGCAGAAATAAGTGAGAGAAGGTACCAAGGAAAGAGAGGGCTGGCAGTTATGAGAAATCTGGTCTCTCTCCTATTAACCTGTGCACGGTGGCATCAAATCTGGAGGAGGAAGCTAGGCTGAGGCAGGCTGCAGAAGACAGAGCAGAGTGCTGAGAAAATTTGGGACCATGAGCATTGTCTTGATCAAATAAAGTTCTTATTCAGTGCTAAAAGGAAACAAGTCATAGTTTGCCTCTTCGTCACTGGCACAGAGTCTGTTACTCAAGCACTGCTGCTTTCCAGGAGCCCTCTCAGAAAGCTGGATCATACTCCAGAAGTCCACACTGCTGACTCCAGAGACCTGGACCCAGGCATTTGGGGAAGGTTTTCAAAAGTTCACATACCGACTAAGTGTTGAAGCTACATTAATTTTCTAAGGGACTGAATGACAAGTGGGTATTTGAAAATCTCACCAAGTTCATTTTTGAGGATCTAAAAAAGAATGATTTTCAGAAGTGCTGGATATTGGCCATTCTTGTTAAGAGCATTCGCTTAGACTTTAATCACCAGGTCACATGTACGAGGACTCCTTTAGAAAGGACATATATATTGACACAAACATATATGACTAGAGAAGGCAGATTTAAAATTCATTCTCCCTTTCTCCTGACCACAAGAATAAGAGGACAGTTGTAAGAAATTCAACATCAGTAACAAACTACTATTTTTTCACATGATGTAAGATCAAGCTGTGAAACTCACTGGCCTCAGAACACCTCCATCTCCAAATCTTATTTGCTTCAGAAGGAGACTGGATACTTATCTAGCAATTGGGAATTTCTGCAGTTATACTGTACAAGAGGAAAATATGGTGATTAAGTCTCCTGCCTTAGATGTTAAGGCAACCTCTGAAAGCACTCAGGAGGAAATCTGTGAAGGGCCACATCATTCCACATTGCTCACCGCGTGGTTCACATACTGCCTTTTGAAGTACCGAATCACCGCCGCTGAGAGAGAGAGAGAGAGAGAGAGAGGGGTCCCCCCCTCCCAAGCCCCATAATTCACCCAGCAAAACATACACTGCTGTACACAGAAGGCAAAAACCACTGTGAGAAACAGGTTACGTCCTGAAGCAACAGACCAGGCAATACTTACAAACTAGCGCAAAGCCTGGGACTGCTCTTGCAGACGTCTCCCAGGTGACTCGAGCTCTCCATGAGAGCACGCACACCTGAAAAGCAGGCGTGAAAGTTCTGCCTGCTCAGAGCTGGCTGAACGAGTGAACCCCTGCCACCGCCTGCACCGTGGGTCCGTCCCTTCTGCTTTACGCACCCCCTGTGGCATTGCTGCATTCGTGGCACTAAGGCGTTACGCTGTGACTCCGAGTTCTATTTACTATTCCAGTGAAAACACATACGAGGCAAAACCATTATTCCAAAAGTCTGAGGGAAGCCAGGCATTAAGGAAGCCTTTGCCTACCTCGCTTAGTCAATTTGGCCAAATTTTAAATCACAAACTTCTTGCAAAATACTGGCAGGATAGGTGTTTCTGTGGAATTGCTTGATGGTGACGAGACCAGGGGACTCTGGTGAAACCCTATGCACATTCCCGTGACAGGGCTACCCCAGCTTTCTTTCCAGTTGCTCATTCTCTGTCCCAGGAACTAAATCTCCCATTTGCTCTGACTTCTTCCATCCTCGCAGTATATCCAAACTGCTTAAATGTTGCTGCCACATCTCTTCTGCCTCTGCTGCTACTTTTGCTCTCTGATCTCCTCATGCTTCTGTTCCCCCATGTCCTCTCATTGCTCTTGGGGAGAGCTGAACTCAACAAATTTCCCATTCCGGTGGCCCAGGTTTCTGCTCCCTAGAGCAAGGCTGGTCTTACATGCTCTTGTGTACTGCACTTTTTGGCCCAGCTCCCCCTCGCATTCCTGTCTGAAACTCATCTCTCCATCTGCTATCTCGCATGCACAATTTCCTTTCCAGGCCCATATGGCTCACCTCTCCCTACATATAGAAGTGGATAATCTGGAGGGAATCCAAAGGAAGGTCTGCAAAAGGGATTAAAAAAAAAAAAAGCAATACCTTTGAACAGGAATGAGGCAGATTAATAGGCACATATGAAGAAGGCACAGAAAGAGGCCGATGTTATTTAAGGGCTGGCAATGGCAAAAGAAGATGGAGTACTTTTACAAAATTAGGACTCTGGAGACACCACTTTAAGACATTGTTTGACAGCAAAATTGATAAATCACTGAACTGTTATTCAAAGTAAACTTTATAAACACATCAACATGTTTATTTAGGTATTTAAATCATTTTGACTTTTTCAGGGGTAAAGAAAAATCTAACTTCAGGGATTCAAAAGTATTAACTGTTAGCATGAACGGGGCTGGAATACATTCATTTGCATTAATCATAACATTTTTATCGACAACATAATCATATTCCAACAGCTTTCATTCTTTGCTAAAAGCAGTCAATTATTTGTCTCTACAGCAACTAATTATTGTATTAAAATGTCAGTCAAAAACAAGATAATTTGCCAGTGACAAAGTTATTACTTTGTAAACAAACAGCATCTGCTTATAAATAATTAGTTCCATCTCCAAGAAAAAAGAAGATAAATTGCTGAAAGATTTTGTTTAGCCTATTTTATGGATAAAGAAGTCGCTCTCAGATGCTTTGCTTTCCCTCTTGCTTTAAGAAGTACCATAGTATTTCAAGACAATAGCTCAAAAAAAAAAGTTGCATTTCAGGAAACTTAGTGCAATTTTAAAATTAAAGCGATTGACTGCTACGGATACAAACAACTACACCTCTAGGCTGCCTGAAGGCAAACAAACCACAGCCGACCCTCTTCAGGCAGCCGCAGAACGTCTTCCCCGACTTCCGCACCTTTCGAGATCCTCTGAAGGACCAGCACGGCTGAGAGCGAGCGCGACCCCGCTCCTGCCAGCACATCGCTTACGCAGGCAGTGCAGAACTTTAACCACGGCGTTTAGGCCTCAGGAAATGGCAATGCTGGTGAGGCTACGCAAAGAACGAGGCTTCATTCTAAGATCCCAGATGGAGTTCGCCAGATGTGACAGACAGGAAAAAAGCGTAGTATCTCAGCAGCAAACTGAGACAAGGCTCAAGTCCTAAAGTACAGAACGAGGCAAAATGCTGCTTATCAATTGCAGGAATTAGCTGGTATTTATACAAAGAAGAACAAGCACTATTAGTAGCTATCACTGTAATATCTTTTATTATTCTTTATTGGTAAATATTTGTATGCCACATAATTGTGCCAATGGACAGCAAGTAGCTCAAGACTCTAAACGTAATGATGTTTAATTTGCAGTGAGAAGTGTAAGCTTTTATTCATGCCATTTATGCAGACAGCACTTGCTGAGGGTACATACAACTTCGGGGACACAGATCTTTTAAAATAGTAATGAACACTGCTGAGTAGGAAAGAATATATGGGTTAGGAAGGTCTGCTGCTCCAGGAGACCTGGGGCCACAGCTATCGTTAGACTACAGTGGAGCTATGACAGCTCTTAACTGGCAGGGGATCAACTCCTGGAGGCTACTTCTGGCTCTGCCAGTGAAAACCTGCATGACTGTGGATGAACTGCTTCATCCTTCTGTGCCACTGCTGCTTCACCCAGAAAAGACAGATGACGACACCCACATTTCTTTGAGATCTATGAATGAAAAGCGTAAAGCAAGAGTTAAGCGTAATGACAAATGAATGAATATTTACACAAGAATTTGTACAGCTCATTTGAAAGTCTCTTTCTGGGAGGAACAACTCCTCTGCTTTTGCATGTCTTGAAGACGTAGCAAATCTCGAAACTCTGAATATCTGCACAGATTGTGCTAACGCGTGCTTTGGTTATCTTCTGTTGCAACAAGGATTTCCTCCTCCTCGCTCCACACGCTTTCAGATGGCTCTTTGCAAATTCAACTGCTCTGCATGAACCAACTCTCTGCCCCCCGCATGCTGAATTGCTTTACGATTGCAATTCTGCTTGTTCTCCTCACAATCTTTGCCTTGTTAGACTCTCCAGGTATTTTACTTTAACATGACTGTCCAGCTGCTCCACAGCTCCCTATGCCCAAGATTTCCGTTGCTCTTTTAAAGGACTTTGTTGGAGTTTGTGCTAACAGATGCACTATACTGGCCAAACAACAGGATGTTGTAAATGTCCAACTACTGCGTGCTTTTCATATGGATATGCTAAGAGGCATGCTATCAGCATACAGCTGTAAATGCAAAGAAGAGATCTCAGGCTGGGCAGCTTTTATGGATGTTTAACCACCTTCTGTCTTGTAAGAGATCAGCTCCTTACTATTCGAAACAAAAAGCGAATAGCTCACCTCATGTCAGTGCTGTGTAAATCAATTAAGACAATAACAGCATGGTAGAGAGGCACTGTTAAGGCTGACTCCAATAGAACCCTTTAAGTCACCGACAGGCTTTCTGACCCGTTAAAAACACCACCACGGCGTCTGCCAGTTAACTATACACCCTTGGAAGGAAAAAGCTTTATTCGACTCAGCTATTTGTTGGTTTTTAAACAACAAATGTGTGCCACAGTACACTAAATCACGAAATGCTGTGGATTAGAAGTTCTCAAGGGTCAAATTCTATCAAGCTTTTTGGGGGATTTTCTAGTCACTGTAATATTGCCACCTAAAACTAACAGTAATAGTCCTCAGTGGTTTTAACGGCATTTTTGACACCCAGGATTCTGGATTGGAACACGGGTGTCCCTGCTCCTAGCCACAGGGGCGCCCGTCTGTCATAGTTAAGCCACGTAATAGGAAGGATCTAGATCCACCTTCGCATCCTTTGAGAGCAGATATCTATTCTGTAGAACAAATACTTCCACGGTTCTTTCTTTCGGCCTCCGATTCATCAATTCCTTTCAGTGCATACTGAATCCTAAAATATTTCATGGGTAAAGTTTACCAAAGACACAGGTACATTAGAAATAAATAAATCATCCCAACTTGTAACACTTAGTTTTTCATGAGGAGTAATACCAACTTGGATACTAACTATTAACATTTTCCTCCAGGGGACCTCTATGGCCCAGACAAGTATGTTACTGAATGTCATCCTTGTCAGGACATTTCAGCATCTATCAGCTTCTTCAGTGATTTATTTTTCCTGCTCCATCTGACTGTCCAGTTGGCTGCAAACAAACAAAAAGCAAAAAGAACCAACCCCCTGCAGCTATCATATAAATATAAAGCCAGCAAAACTCTGCTCACAGGAATTACACTGCTACTCTCTCAAATAGTAACTGAAATAGCTGAGAGCAGAATTTGGCCAAAACCAACAAAAATAATACAGCAAATATAGTTTTAGAGGAGTGGAAATGGTTTCAGTCATATCAAACCAACCGCAAAGGAAAATGTTTACTTATGGTTTTTATTGGTGTGGTACTATATGCTGTTACATGAGAATTTAATTGCTGTAATGGTATGAGAGATGATGTAGCAAGACAATCTGAACAGAACAGGTCAGCCATCATAACAAGGTTCATACCTGTAGCATAAATTATCAAAATGACATTTAAGAATCAGATTAGATATATAAAGCATACATGTACTCCGAGACTTTAGACTATCTCATCGCAAAAGATAATCGTATCAATTTGAATTAGTTACAAAGTTCCTAGCGATCTGCATTCATGACTTTTTAATTGATACAGAAATCAATTCATTAAAAAAGAGCAGCTTTTAGCTTTAATCCATCTGCATGAAACCACCGACCTGTACAGCGATGCAGATACAAATATTAATGACCAACTGGCAATAGGATAATGAGTCGATAAAGATTTTAAATAGTGTGAGCTAGAACAATTACCAACCTAATAGGCAGATAAATAAGACTGCTTGACTTTACCTGAACAAAACGATTACTCTTAAGCAATTACTTTGAATGACCTGAACAAAATACGGGTTTCTGCCATCCTGGCACTTATTGGTACACACTTCTGCTGCCCCCAATTTCCACGGCTACGACCGCCACTTTCTGCACTGCTTCTTGACACGGAACTTCTAGGAGCTGCATGCAATCAGTTATCGAGATCTGGCGAGATCTCTGCTGTGCCGAAGCTTTCACAGCGAGATTTGCTGCGGGCTCTGCGAGCTCCGCGCTAACCATGGCCGCGAGGACGAACTCGGTGGGAACGGAGAGCCTCGCGGCAGGGAGGTGGGAAGGATCCGGGCCAGGGTGCAGCGCGCCGCCTCCTGCGCTGCACCCCGGCCCGCCGATGCCCAACGCCTGACGTCTCCGGGCCCGCCAGCCGCTCCGGGGAGCTCCCGCGGCCCTTCCGGGGCCGGGCAGCCGCGCCGGCCGTCTGCCTTTGCCGTAGGACAAATCCAGGCCAAGCGAGGCCAACTTTCCCAGCGCAGCATTAGGGAGCCTGTCGCTAGTTAGCATCTCAAAACCCTCTTTGAAGGCTCCCCATAGCCTCCTCCAGGTCAGATAAGAGACAGGTCAAATTAACTGCAGAGATGTCCCTAACGAGAACAAGGGCTTCAGCACTTCCAGTATTTCAAGACGAAAGCCTTTAATATCTTACATTTAGCCCAAGGCCAGAGTAATAATGTTGTTTCAACAGCATATTTCTGACATTACCGTAAGTCAAATTGCAGTTTGTTTTGCCTCCATATGGGCGCTTTCAGCAAATGCAGTGACAAAGTTATTTAATAAACATTCTGAAGCCTGACTAAAATGAAGTCTAAATCCTAGAAGAAACAAAACCAAAATGTCAAAAGCATCAGGGAAACTGTGATGCCGAAATTATTAAGCATGTCCTGGTTTTTAAAGAAACGATCTACTTTCAGACAGTAATTACATGATTGTTATTATTCAGGTTTATCTTGGCTGTGCCCGAAGGCCTCGGCTGGGATCAGGGCTCCACGGCGCTAAGCAGCGCGCAAACTCAGCCTAAGAGACGGTCCCCTAAAGCATCTGCAGCCTAAAGAAACGAAGGAATAACCCCCCACTTCGCCCCTGGGGAAACGAGCCACAGCACAGCAGACCTGTTTTGCCACAGTTGCCCGGAAACTGGCAGCATCCACGAATGAGCCGAGCAGCTCGTTTTCGTATCAGCCCCCGGCCGTTCCTCTCCGCACGCAGAGACGCTGCGGCTGGCACAGCAGACAAGACTAGTCTGTGCCCCCGAGCCCCTTATCGGCTACAGGTACACGCTCCCCCTCCCCACCCAAACACACGGACAACAGCCCGCTCTCGACGTGGGAGCACAACCACGGCAGCGGGGTCCCCACCCCGAGGCGACGGCCTCCATCGCCGCGCGGGGACATCCGAGCAGCGACGTCCACCCCCTGCACCCCGTCCCACCACGTGGCCCTTCCCTGGCTCAGCCCTCTTGCGAGCCCCATCCCGGCACCCACCGGGAAGGAGGGAAAAGCCCATGTCCCGCTGCCTGTCCCGGTGCTCCCAAACGCCAGGACTTCGACCCAACCATGGCCGGACGTCACCTCCTGCACACCGATGGCGCCCAGGTGCCACCTCACCTCCTGTCCGGGGGCACCGCGCGGCGCCAGCACGAGCTCCTCGGGCCCCCTTTTCCCCGGAGATGAGGATCACCGGTGCACCCGCGAGGCCTGGCTAAGCAATCAGAAAGTGCCCGTCAACAAGGAGTGACAGGCTGCTATTTCTGGGGTGGTGATAAGATGTGTTATCTTGGAAGATGAACAGCAGGAGCAGCCTCTCCTTCACAGGCAGACCTGACGGCACACACGTCAAACCCAGCCTGCGGGGGAAATCGTATTATCAGGAGGATTTGAGCGAGACAGGACCGCGCGGCAAAGTCAGGAAGGTTTAATCCTGCCAGAGGTCGCACCCGGCTGCGCCTGCCTCTTTACAGGCAGCAAACAGGCGGCTCTACACACACGGAGAGAATACAAAAGCATTTATTTTGCTATCATCCTTTTCTCTTAGGGTCTCTCTTGAATCTTGAGCCTGTAGCAGACCTACAGAAAAGTACTGAGAACAGAAACTGCACTGAAATATTGCATCAAGAGAACATCTAGGAATGGAAACAGAAATCATATGGGATTACATGGAAAATCCATATGCGACAGTATTTTAATACTGTGTCTTTAATTAAGCAACTTTTGCCTCTGCCAAATATCACTAAATTCACTCAGGGCACTGATTTCCCGTCAGGGTCTTCCTGCCATCCGTGGCTCTCTCCTGGCCTGATTGCGCCAATCGTCCAAAACAGGGCTACGAAAGCTCCCAGAAAGGGGCTTCCAGAGCAACCTCTGTGAAACACTCTGGGACAGCACGGACCCCTAATAAATCTTAGGATTACTTTAAATACTACTTTCGAATAGCACTGGAAAAATCTGTGTAGAAGAGAATAAAGGATTGATCAGATTAAACTTTATTTGCCTGCTACACATTTTAAGAAATGAAGAATTTAAGAAGGAATCTTCAGGAATAAATTTTTAATTAAAAAACAGCAAAGCAGCAAAGTTTTCTTATATTCCCAGTGCATCTGGGTCGTCTCTAGCACTGTTTTTTCCATCTCAGTGTTACAAACATTTTAGGCACATGCTTAATTAAAATCATACCTCAAATGATTAATTTCCCTGATTTCAATACTTCCTCCTATATATTTTCCTGCTTGAAAAGGCTCTCAACACAAGTGTGTCAGTATTTGCCGGTCCTGGAGGACGCAAGCCTCAGGGGAGCCTGCCAAGCACACTGCAACACTTAACACTATTCAAGTGTTTCAATATTTAGGACATTTCAAGTCAGTTACACACAGCAGAACTTTGCCACATTAAACAGATATGGATTTTCTGCAAAGGGTTATTGAAATATACTGTACACCCCAAATTTTCCTTTAGTGACCCACTGATCTCCTTCATTTAGGCAGATGATCTAGTTAATACTAGTCTTCAAACAAAAAAACTCAGGCCAAAGGTAAACAGAAAGTTATTTATTTAAGATAGAAGTCCCACCACAAGAACCTCTCCCAAGGGACTAATGGAAAAGTCTTCCAAAGCGCAGCAACCAGGTGCCCATGAGATCTGTGTGGGCAGAGTTTACTCTTCCTCCGTTTATTCCGAGGGGCGGCCCGCTCTCCCTCACGCACAACCCCCAGAAACGCAGGTTAACCCGGAGGTGTGCCCTCTCCCCACCAGGGTTTCTGGGGATGAACCAGGTCTGGAGAGCGAGAGCCTTCAGCCTGGTATCTCTCAGCAGTAGGATGAAGCATTTGTCACCAGCATGAGAACGAGCTTTCAGCAGCCCGAGATAGGAGGACACAACTTTTCCAGGGAACCCAACGCCATCTGCACCACTGCCAAGGAGACGACGGCGAGCAGGAGGAAAACAGACCCTGCTGCGACTCCTCATGCCCCGAGGTGTCCCCCTCCCAGTCCCCTGGTCAGGCAGCTTCTCCGTACGGCAGATACGAGACGCACCGGCAGGTTAACAGAGACATCAGCTATCACCTTTACTGGCCTGCCTTCGTGTGCACGAGCAAGGCTTGCCAGCCTCTTATCTCCTATCAGACCTAAATTCAGTTTACACAGGAAATACCTAAGCTTAAATGATGGATTCACATTCCCACACACTAAAACCCAGACCTGATTAACAAGAAATAGGAAATAAATGAGATCACAATCTGTTGTGATTAGCATTTACTCAGTCTGGGTTAACTACACTAGGTTACCCAGCTAACAACAAACTATATGCTCTCTACCTGTGAGCCTTATGTGAGTTATGCAAGCAATTTTCCATTACAACACCTTGCTTTTAATCACTTATAACTCTGGCAATCATTAAACACAGCATTGAAATCTTCCATTCTTGATTTCTGCTATGTTGTAAATTTTCAGCAAAAAGTACAAGCTGATTTGACAGTTAATTTATTCAATTTACAGCAATACACTGCCAATGCAGGCAATTTTTTGAAACTGGTTAGTGGCAAAACATGCCAGACCTCATATCTGTGTCATCCTCTCTCGTTACACGTGCAATGATTAAAGCACGTCCAAAAATAACTGGCATCTATCTGCACTTCTCTTTACTTCTTCTCCCATGATCCCAGGGACAGCGGATCTGCAAACCCAGCGGACTCCCTCACAGCTAAAGAAACAGAAGAAAAACTCGAGGTAGACCAAAATGCCATGTTTGACCGTGTTTGTTAGACCATGTTTGGTTTCCTATCGCAGGCAACTTTTCGAACTACGAGCTGGAGGGCTGCAAAGCGTGTTTTTTCAATCCGCCCTGACTCAGGTTTATTTGGGGTGTAATTCACAGACGGGGTGAGGCTGGCAGGGACCCCCGGAGACCCCCCAGCCCCACCGCCTGCTCCAGCAGGGCCACCTGCAGCACGGCGCCCAGGACGGGGTGCGGGCGGGTCTGGGGTCTCTCCGAGGACGGAGGCTCCGCAGCCCCCCCGGGCTCCAGGGCTCAGCCACGCTCACAGCAGAGGTTTTGCCCCGCGTTCAGACACGCCGCGGTCCCGCACCGCACCGGAGCGGACGGCGCGGCTCCCCCGACACCGAGGAGGGCGCAGCGCGACGCGGCGGAGCGGCGCTGCC